>NW_003852472.1:2903419-2913493 GCF_000181295.1 Otolemur garnettii | reverse complement strand
GAGGCGGCCCAGGCCACGTGAATACAGGAGCAGACTGGAGTGATGCAGCCACAAACCTGGGAAAGCAAGACAACCACAAGCTGAAAAAGGCAAGGAATGCTTTCTCCCCTGGGTCACCCTGGAAGGAGTATGATCCTGTGGGATTACAGACTTCCAGCTTCCAAATCTGAGAAAGAATCTATTTCTGCTGTTTTAAGTCACTGAGGTTATAATAATTTGTTACAGCAACCTCAGGAAACTCTCACAGACTCGCTGAGCCTCAGTTTCTTCATATGTAAAATGAGAATACTATCTACCTAATATTAATGATGATCAGCACAGTCACTTTAACTTATTGGATGCCAACTAGGTAGCGATGAACTTAACAAACCTTATGCAATCTTCACACCACCCCTTAAAGACAGGGACCACAGGCGGTGCCTGTGGCTCAGTGAGTAGGGCGCCAGCCTCATATATTAGGTGACCAGACATCCCGCTTTTGAACAATTTGTCCTGCGTCCCGCGGCGTTTTAAAAGAGTCCCGATTTTTGGAAAGCATGCATGAATGGGCAGGAGAACAGGAAGGGAATATACGGTTTTCGGCTGCCATGTGGCTATTTTGCCAGAATATGAGTTTTATATTATTTTTGTTAATTTTATAATGTTAAACTGTAATAATAACAAATAATTGTTGAGAAGTGATTATCGGGAACTACTTATCAAAGTTTGCATTGTTGTCAGGCCCTGCCCTGCCCCGTCCCCTGCCTGCCCCCCACCCTGCCCCGCTCCCAGGTCATGTTGTCCCACTTTACAAATGTTAAAATCTGGTCACCCTACTCATATACCGAGGGTGACAGGTTCTAACCCGACCCCAAAAATAGCCGGGCGTTGTGGGGGGGGGCACCTGTAGTCCCAGCTACTTGGGAGGCTGAAATCCCAGCTACTCGGGAGGCTGAGGCAAGAGAATCACCTAAGCCCAAGAGCTGGAGGTTGCTGTGAGCTGTGATGCCACAGCACTCTACTGAGGGCGACAAGGTGAGAAAAAAAAAAAGTTAAGGACCATGAAGATTCTCTTATAGGCAAATCAGGGGCTGGCTGGCTCTGGGCAGGGGTCTGGGATATGTTAACTATATTAACTTGGTCAGTGCTGGTGCTGAGCTGACCCATGGTTGGCTCACCCTGAACCTGTGTTTGCGTATCACCTGCTTGTGGTGGGACTTTATAACGTATACTCTGGGTATACACAGGACCACTGACCACAAAGAAGTGAAGTAGGGGAGCGAGGCCCCGTGGGAGGCAGAACCATGGTCTTCTAAAGATGCCCATGTCCTACCCCAGGCATGTGTGCATGTGCTACTTTACATGGGACTCTGCATGTGGGATTAAATTAAGGGTCTTGAGTTGGAGATAGTAGCTTGGGTCATCCAGGTGGGCCCAGTGCTCTCCAACAAGGGAGGAATGAGGCAGCCCCCAGGAGCTGGAAAGGACAGGAAGACAGATTCTCCCTGGGGCCACCAGAAGGAGTGCAGCCAGCCAACACCTTGACTTTAGTCTGGTAAGACTGATGTTGGGCTTTGCACCTCCAGAACTGTATGATAATTTAAGCCACCAAGTGTGTAGGAATGTGTTACAGCAGAAATAGGAAACTAACCAGGACCCAAAGAGGAAGTAGAGGGTCTGAGGAATTCAGGGGAGACCTGAGAGGCCTGTGGCCACAGCTCTGCTGGGGCCCTGGGTCCCCCAAAGACGGTACCAGGTCTAGCCCAGGGGTCTGGGGGCCCTGGCAGTTGAGGTACCTACTCACCGTTGATCATCTCAGGTGCCATCCAGTAGGGGTTGCCTACCACGGTGTAGCGCTTTTTACGGTCTGGCTTCTTGAGGCTTCGCAGATCCTCGGGCTGAGTCTTCTCATCCACCATGAGCCGTGCCAGCCCGAAGTCAGCCACCACCACATTCTTGTTCTGGGAAATGCAACATGGTCACCCTGAGACCTGATCCTGGCACTGCCTGCCCAGCATGCTCCTGGCTGGGACCCCACACCAACCCCAGACAGACCAGAACACACCCCCGACACCCAGGGGCTGGTGCAGGGTCTGTCCTTGGCAAACACAGCTTCTAGAAACAACTGAAAATGCCACCACAATACTGTACCCTTTTCCCGTCCCTACCACTCCCCTAAACCATCCTGTTGCACCCCACTCCTCTAAGTACTTCCTCTGCCCCATGAGGAGCACCAGTGTTGCCTTGTTTAGAAAAGGAAACAGGAATTCTGACTAGAGATCCAGGCCCTACATATGCCATGTCACAAATTTCATCTTTAATTCTCCTAATAATCCAGTGAAGTCTGTTATTTTTATCTTTATTTTACAAATGAGGGGCTCATACAGGTTAAGCAAGTTGCCCAAGGTCCCAGCTAGTCAGTGATGAAGCTGGGATTTAAACCAACAACTATGGGCTCAGCGCCCAAAGCACAGTGGTTATGGTACCAGTCACATACACCGAGGGTGGTGGGTTCGAACCTGGCCCAGGCCAGCTACACAATGACAACTGCAACAAAAATTAGCTGGGCACTGTGGTGGGCGCCTATAGTCCCAGCTACTTGGAGGCTGAGGCAAGAGAATCTCTTAAAGCCCAAGAGTTTGAGGTTGCTGCGAACTGTGATGCCATAGCACTCTACCAAGGGTGACATAGTGAGACTCTGTCTCAAAAAATAAAATAAACCACAATTTTGGGTGCTGCCTGTAGTTCAGTGGGTAGGGCGCTGGCCACATACATTGAGGCACGTGGGTTTAAACCTGGTCCGAGCCTGCTAAAACAACAAGGATAACTGCAACAACAAAAAATAGCTGAGCATTGTGGCGGGTGCCTGTAGCCCCAGCTACTTGGGAGACTGAGGCAAGAGAATAGCTTAAGCCCAAGAGTTTGAGGTTGCTGTGAGCTATGACTCCATGGCACTCTGCCTCAAAAACAACAACAACAAAAACCCTACAACTTTGAAGCCCCCGGCTCTACTGTTTCTACTGTTTTAGGTTTATAGGAGCCCTCCAGGGTGACTCTGGGACCCTGGAGAGTGAAATGCTGACTGCTGTGTCTACCCCAGCAAAACAGGAAAACCTGGTTTGTGGGACCTTCTTAGAGCTGAAGGACCGGGAAAAAGCCCTGGGCATCAGTGCCAAGGCAGGAAGCTGGATAAATCCTCAGTGGTTCCTGGGCAGGCCTGCTTGTGCTTAGTGCTATGGTTTGAATGCTTGTCCTCTCTGAAAGTCATTTTGAGACTTAATCTCCAAAGTATAGTCATGTGTTGTTTAAAGACGGGGACATGTTCAGAGATACATTGTTAGGGGACTTCCTTGTCCTATGAATAACAGAGAGTATGCTTGTCCAAACCTAGATGGTTTAGCCCACCACATATGTAGGCTGGATGGTTTGGCCTACTGCTCTGACCACCGTCATACATGCATATATGCAGCCTGTCATGGATTGAAGTGTCATTATACGGTGTGTGACTGTAATAGTTCTAAGTGCTAAGAAGTGTGGCCTTTAAGAGCGACTGGGTCGGGGCGGTGCCTGTGGCTCAAAAGAGTAGGGGGCTGGCCCAATATGCCAGAGGTGGCGGGTTCAAACCTAGCCCTGGCCAAAAACTGCAAAAAAAAAAAAAAAAAAGAGTGACTGGGTCACAAGCATAAGAGCTCTGCAGGGACTAATGCACTACTGGGTTATCAAGGGATTGTGTCAGTTATCATGAGAGTGGGTCTGGGATCCCTGCAGGGTCTCTACCAGCAAGAAGGCCCTCACCAGAGGAAGCCTTTTGGCCTTGGACTTCCCAGCCTCCAGAGCTATAAGAAAGCAATTTCTTTTCTTTATAAATTATCCAGTCTCGGCTTGGTGCTTGTGGCTCAAGCAGCTAAGGTGCCAGCCACATACACCTAAGGTGGTGGGTTCGAATCCAACCTGGGCCTGCCAAAAACAACGACGGCTGCAACCAAAAAAATAGCCAGGTGCTGTGGTGGGTGCCTGTGGTTCTAGCTACTTGGGAGGCAGAGGCAGGAGACTCGCTTGAGCCCAGGAGTTGGAGGTTGCTGTGAGCTGTGATGCCACAGCACTCTATCCAGGGGGAGAGCTTGAGGCTCTGTCTCAAAAAAAAAAAAAAAAAATTATCCAGTCTCAGGTTTGTTTTTTTTTTTTGGCAGTTTTTGGCTGGAGCTGGGTTTGAACTCACCACCTCCGGCATATGGGGCTAGTGCCCCACACCTTTGCGCCACAGGTGCCGCCCCAGTCTCAGGTTTTCTGTGACAGCAACACAAAATGGACTAAGACATTTAATGCCAGGGGCCCTGGTAGCCTGGACCCTACATTGAGGAACAAGTAATGGACACAGCAAGGAGGCAGGGCTCCAGCCAGCCAGGGGTCAGAACCACGTTCTTCCTGAAGGGAAGAACCCTGTGCTCCCTCTTGGAGTGACATAAATGAGGCACCTGGAAAAAGCTGTGCAGGACAGCAGATTGGAGGGGGGGAGCTGACCATGTGTCCACCTAGATCAGCCTGTAGGTAAAACACGGTCCCTCTAGGGGTCTATCACCTGAGGTGTAATACTAGGTGGCAGGCTGGTCAGAGGATCTTGACCAGGATCCTTGGACCCTCCTCCCTGCCTAGTTCTCAGAAACCAGGGCCAATTAGGATTGTTTGAGTGCTGATTCCTGCCTGTGCCTTTTAGAAGACCTGGGGGCTAGCAATCTGCACTTTTAATGAGCGCTCCAGGGTCTTCTGACATGGGGTCTGTAGACCCTGCCATGGGAAACACAGCAGAGGGAACAAGTGAGGGTGACCACTAGGATTCTCAGAGGCCCCACTTTACAAGAGGGGTTCTAAAGTCTTGGTTGTACATAGATTTCAGGGACAGGAAGGTTCACAACTCTCAGATTCTATTTTTATTTTTTTAGAGACAGATTCTCATTTTATCACTCTTGGTAAAGTACCATGGTGTCACAGCTCACAGCAACCTCCAACTCCTGGGCTTAGGCGATTCTCTTGCCTCAGCCTCCCGAGTAGCTGGGACTATAGGCACCTGCCACAAAGCCTGGCAGGCAGTTGCAGTTTGCCCAGGGCTGGGTTCGAACCTGCTACCCTTGTATATGGGGCCTGCGCCCTACCCACTGAACCACAGGTGCCACCCAACTCTCAGATTCTTAAGGGATGATTCCAGGTGTGGGATTGAGGCCTCAAAGGCCTGCCTTCTCCCCTGCCCTGCCCCTCACACTGGCTCCACATGTAGCAGTGACTTCCCACCAGGCAGTGTGAGCAGACCCCCTGGGAAGCTTGTGAGATTCAGCTTTGCCCCTCTCTTTACTTGCTGTCCACTGCTTCCCACAGTGCCTGGAGGTTCCCAGTGCTTCCTGGACACTCATGGAGGCCATCAATCCCCACTCCATAACAAGTGACTCATCTCTTCCTGAACATCACACTTCAGGGACTTTGCACATGCTATTCCCTCCATTGAAAACTCTTCCTGCCAGCTCCCAGCTTGCCCAGCCCTGTATGACCCAGGCCACTTACCTCTCGGACTAAGCAGTTGTGGGAGTTGAGGTCTCGGTGGATGATGTTCATGGAGTGGAGGTAGGCCTGGAGGGAGGGGTGGAGGTCAGGAGGCAGCAGTTCATAGGAACCCTAGCTCTGTCCCACCCCTTCCAGGGGTTCCCTTCCCCCAGCCCAGCCTTGGCAGTTGGGAGTATTCTTCCTACTTTCCATTTAAACCCCTATGCCTGCTTTCAAAGGTTCCCTGTGGGTTCTGCTTGGCAATTCCTTGAGGGATTTTAGGTTAGCAGCAGAGCATACTTTTATTTACTTTTATTTGTGAGGCTGGATCACCTGGCTCACTCACCATCCCTGAAGCGATATCCTTGGCAAAGCTCACCCTCTGACTCCACGGGTACTGGCTGTCCTGGGGGTGGAGAGAGAATGGCCAGTATAGAGTCAGTGGGAGCTCCAGAGGCCGGGACACTTGCATGAGAGAGGCAGGAAGGGGCAAGTGTGCTAGAGGGCCTGATGCCCCCTGCTTTGGGATCCACAACCATCTGTTTCTAAGGGGTGGGGGTAAACCACTCAAAATGTCATTTTCTAACAGAAGTGATTTCAAACACTAAGGGGGGAGTATTCTTCTGTATCTCCAAATCTGCCTCCTGTGAGAAAAAATGCTATACCCATATTTACATATTTATCTTCTATAGAAATGCCATCTTTTCAGGTTTTTAGAGAAATCTGAACTGACTTTCATAGATAGGCAAGAAATAGCAGGGTCCAATGAGGTCACCTGGAGAGCCCCAGTGCTGTGTCACACCAGGATAATAGGGTTTTCAGCTCAAATCATTTGGGGAGCTGCCTTGGTCTCTAACCTCCTTCTTTGGAGACCACAAGTGAGAGGGTCAGAGCATCAGAGCCTATTAAAGACTCAGTTATGCAGTTAGGAAGCCTAATGTGGTAGAGCCCAGCCTTTTTTTTTTTTTGAGATAGAGTCTTAAGCTGTCCCCTTGGGTAGAGTGCTGTAATGCCATAGCTCATAGCAACCTCCAACTCTTGGGCTCAAGCATTCCTCTTGCCTTAGTTTTTCTATTTTTAGTAGAGACAGGGTCTAGAATTTTGCTCAGGCTGGTCTTGAACTCGTTAGCAATCCATCCGCCTTGGCCTACCAGAGTGCTAGGATTACAGGCGTGAGCCACTGCTCCTCACCCCAGCCTTTCTTCTTCTTATTTTTTGTTTGTTTGTTTTGAGACAGAGTCTCACTCTGTGCCCTGGGCTAGAGTACAGTGGCATCATAGCTCACTGCAACCTCCAACTCCCAGGCTTAAGGAGTCCCCCTGCCTTAGCCTCTAAAGTAGCTGGGACTACCAGTACATACTACCATACCTGGCTAATTTTTTTTTTTTTTTGAGACAGTGTCTCAAGCTGTCACCCACCCTGGGTAGAATGCTGTGGCATCATAGCTCATAGCAACCTCCAATTCTTGGGCTCAAGTGATCCTTTGGCCTCAGATTTTCTATTTTTAGTAGAGACAGGGTCTCGTTGTAGCTCATGCTGGAAGCTCGAATCTGTGAGTGCAAGCAATTCACCTGCCTTGGCCAACCAGAGTGCAAGGACTGGCTAATTTTTTACAATTGTTCTTTTTTAGAAATGGGGTCTTGGGCAGTACCTGTGGCTCAGTGGGTAGGGCACCGGCCCCATATACTGAGGGTGGTGGGTTCAAACCCTGCTTTGGCCAAACTGCAACAAAAAAATAGCCAGGCGTTGTGGCGGGCACCTGTCGTGTCCCAGCTACTTGGGAGGCTGAGGCAAGAGAATCGCCTAAGCCCAGGAATTGGAGGTTGCTATGAGCTGTGACACCATGACACTCTACCGAAGGTGGTAAAGTGAGACTCTGTCTCTAAAGAGAAAAAGAAATGGGGTCTTGCTATGTTGCCCAGGTTGGTCTTCCATACTTGGGCAAAAGTGAAGCCCTGTGTTTCTAAATTGTACTTGACCACAGAACTCTTTCCTGTGAAGTTAACACTCATCAGCAGCCCATAGGGCCCACACTTCAGGAAATACCAGATAATCTAACCTGAGGAAGTGAGGACACAGAGGTTTAGGGATGGGAACACAATTGTGTGGTCTCAGGGAGATACTGAAACAGGGCTGGGAGCCAGCGCTGGATCCCAGATACTGTCCAGGATGAATGCTGCAAGGCATCCCTCATAGTACTTTAGTCCTAGAGATGGATTTTTAATTTAATCCAATTTGTTAAAGAAAGTGCTGAATATTATGGCACATATTTAATAGTAAAAAGGATTTAGTTTTACCAGAAGCAAAAGAGGCCACTATGGATTAATAATTGGAAGGCACCTCTGACCTCCTGCAGGTGTGGCAGGCTATAGCTGGTCTGAGGCTAACCAGGACCCCACAATAGTCTGTGGGTTCCCTCAGCGAAGCTGCACCCTTCCCAACCTCTTCCTGGCTTTAGATGGAGTTAGCTTCCTATTTGGCTGGGAGTCAGGGCCTTTGAGACCCTATGATCAATCCCCACTGGAGAGCTGAGGATACTGAAGTCCAGAGAGGGTACTGCCTTGGCTAGGGCCAAACAGTGGTAGTGGCTGGAATGGTGTGGTGGGCGGGGCCTGCCAGGGACTCACCATACTCTTGATGATGCCCCGCAGGGTGCCCCCCTTGATGTACTCAGTGATGAAGTTGAGCCTCTTGTCCTTGTAGAGCACTCCAATGAACTTGAGCACATTAGGGTGCTCTAGGCACCGCATGACCTTCACCTGGTGGGACATAAACAGGCTGGGGCCAGGCTTGGCCTGATCTAAGCTGGGATTCAATCTCTTCTGCCCCCACCCTCTGACCAGAGGTCATGGATAGCCCCACAAAGAAGAAGCCCCCACCTTCCCTGGCCACTGTGCTCCTTGTGCATCTTGCCTGGGTCACTCACAACCTCACAGTGGCCATTCCTTTCTTGCCCTCATGGCAGATACTTTCTCTTTTTTTCAATGTGTGGCTCAAGTATCACATCCTCCTGGACACTATGCCACCCTGTCTCAACCAGGGAAGGGTGTGGGGACCTGGAAGTCTGGCCTGGAGGGATGTGTGAGTTCTGCTCACTGACCTCCTTGAGGAATGTCCTTTGGGTCTCCTCGTCGAACCTGATCAGCTCCTTCATCACCATCACCTCACCTGTCTCTCGGTGTGTCACCTGTGCAGGGGACACAAGAGTGTGATGACTTGGAATAAACAGGCTGTGCTATAGGCCTGCCTTTATGAAGCCCCCACCTAGGACCACCAGGGAGAGGCAGATGTACGGATGACTTCAGACTCTGTCTTTGCCTGGGATGCTTCCAGACACCCCAGGGTGGGACACGTCATCCTTGTATAGCTGAGAAAATTGAAGCACTGAGAGGTTTCCTAACAGGGCCAAAATCATCAAGTTAGCAAGAAAGAGCGGTTGCTGGGACTTAGATACAGGATCCCCTGACCCAGGGCTAGCTATCTGCTCTGCTGGCCTGTCTCCTAGAGGTCAAAAGTGGCTGGCCAGGGGACTGGGGATGGATATCTGGACCACTTGATCTGTCTAGCCCAGTCACAGCCAAGTGACATCAGAGACAGGGAAAGGCTCATGTCTCTGCTTGGGAAGAAGGTGAAGGGGGTAGGCAATCCAGAGGCCATCAAGGGGGTAGCAACAGGCCAAGTGTGGGGCCCTGAGGAGGGGACTTCCAGGGGACTGCCCTGCCTGCCCATCCCCCATAGTTTTAGTCTGTTGTGGTAGATCGCAACCCTCTAACCAGATCAAGAAGGCCAACGGGGAGCAGAGAACACTGGCTGGGAAGTCTAGAAGTCATGTATCTCTTCTATTGTACAGCCACTGATAAGGGAGAGCTGAAGGGCCTCTCCCAGACCAACCACTCCCACCACCACTGGCCATGAGGTGTACCTTGATGGCCTGGCCAAAGCAGCCCTTGCCCAACACCTCCCCATGGATGAGGTCCGATGGCCGGAAGATGCGGTGTGGCCGGCAGATGACGCGGAGGGACTCAGAGCGTCCATGGTCCTTGCGCTGGGAGGCAGGAGAGCCTAGCGAGCCAGCTCCCGGGGACCTGTCGATGCTGTGGCTCCTCCTGGGGAGGCATACGGGCCCAGTGCCACTGGGGGAGGCAGCACCCAGCTGAGGCCCTGCCCCTCCCTCCTTCTGCCTTCTGTGCCCCATCCATGGTCATAAGTCTGCTCAGTCCCCCTGGGTGGGCCCCAGCCTGCATCCCACCCTTGCTCTGGTGCCAAGGCAGAGCTCCCCTCACCAGGCATCCTGCTCTGTCTTCCTGTTTGAAACCCACTGTCGTGCTACTGCCCTCAGTAGGAATGTTATGTTTATCCTTAGCCTCCTCTGCTGGGTGGCCCTGGGTCAGACACTTTGTCTCCTAGCACATGATCTTGGGCTTGGGGACGGAGGCAAATGCCCTAAGACAACTATAATCCTGTCACATGGGTAGCCTCACAGGGTGGCCTGAGCTCTAGATAAACACAGGCGAGGAGGAAATACACACCCTTAATACCACCATTGTGGTATCACCCCAGATA
>NW_003852472.1:2894723-2903255 GCF_000181295.1 Otolemur garnettii | reverse complement strand
CCCTTGGGACCATCGGTACCCTGCCTGGACCACAGCAACGGCCCACTAGCTGTCTATGGTCTTCTGTGACCCCATTCTAAGTCTTTCCTGAATAGGGACTAGAGTGGACTTTGTGAAACACATCATTTTGTTAAGACACCCCTTTGGGGGGGCCATGATGGATGGGACAAAGCCTAAAGATTCCTGCTACATCTGATGTCCTGCATTTGCTTCCACCTCAGGGCCCACCTCCTATCATCCCTAATCACTGGCTGCTCTTACCTGGCATCCTGCCCCCCAAATACTCTGGAACTCCCTTGCTCAGGAGCTGTCTCCCTGCATTTACTACCTCTTACTGTCCTCCCTCTTTCAGTCCCCAGGATCCCACCCATGGCCAAGGGCTGAGGCCCAGCATTAGGGGAAACACCTGGCCAACCCGAGAAGCAGGCTGACTTACAAGACAGGCTTCTGCCGAGCAGAGCTACCAGCCTCCCCGCTGGGGGTGTGAGCCGGGGAAACCAGAGGGCTGATCTCAGGCCCTGGCCCTTGGCCTAGTGTGTCATGGGGGTCATGCTCAAGAGTCAGCTGCAGCAGGCGACTGGTCTCCTGGATCAGCAGATCAATCTGCGGAGAGGAGAAATGTGAAGTGAGGAGTCCACCACAGTGCTAGTGCAGGGAGGGGGCAAGTGTGAAGGCACCACTGTGATGAGGCCCATACCTCATCCAGGGGTACATTCCGGATGGGTGTGCCATTGATTTCCAAGATCCGGTCTCCAACATGGATGGAATTCTTCACATCAGGGCTCATGCAGCCTGGGTCCACTCTGTGGGTAGAGCAGTGGTCAGGCCAGTGCTTGTCTGTCCCCTGGAGTCTTATAGGAAACTAAAGCCAAGGGGACCACACCAGGGTTAAGGGGGTATAGGATTCTATATCATATGACTGGGAAGTAGCAATTATCCAGAAAATGGAGTTCTGGTTTTGTGAGATGGATTCTGTAATTGATTACTGATGTCTGCCACAGGTGTGAACTGCAGAAAGGTGGCTCACTTGTAGGTATTAGCCACCCACAGTGATGTTCAGCAGCTCCTATTCAGAAGAACATTATCTCTACTGTGGAGGACAGACCTATTCTTCCAACTGCCTGTTATGCTTGGGGCAGATGAGTATCTAAGATGGGTTCTAAAGAGTTCTGACTGGCTGGGCCTGGTGGCTCACACTTGTAATCCTAGCACTCTGGAAGGCTGAGGTGGATGGATTGCTTGAGCTCAGGAGTTGGAGATCAGCCTGAGCCGGAGTGAAACCCTGTTTCTACTAAAAATAGAAAAACTAGCTAGGTGTGGTGGAGGGCACATTTAGTCGCAGCTACTTGTGAGGCTGAGGCAAGAGGATTACTTGAGCCCAGGAGTTTGAAGTTGCTGTGAGCTATGATGTCACAGCACTCTATCCAGGGTGACAGAGTCAGACTCTGTCTCAAAAAGTCAGGATCCACTGGCTTCCAATTTGACTCCTAAATTTGCCCTGCAAGATGAGACTAAACCTCCTACTTCTCCTGAATTGGCAGGAAGGGGTTGGCAGCTTACCCTGAGCCACAGTGGCAGGGTTAAGATAGGCAAGATGCCCTCGATGAATTGGTCATAACTAACTCACAAAAAGGCTGACTTGCCAAATTTACTTGCTTCTTTTAACTCTTTGGTGTTAGTTATCTGGTTTTTCTTTGTTTCATGAAAGAGTTTTTTTTAGAGACAGAGTCTCACTTTGTCACCCTTGGTAGAATGCTGTGGTGTCACAGCTCACAGCAACCTCCAGCTCTTGGGCTTAGGCTTCAGCCTCCCGAGTTGCTGGGACTATGGGCACCTGCCACAACACCTGGTTATTTTTTTGTTGCAGTTTGGATGGAGCCGGGTTTGAACCGGCCACCCACGATATATGGTGCTGGTGCCCTACTCACTAAGCCACAGGTGCTGCCTTATTTTTTTTTTTTTTTTTGAGACAAAGCCTCACTCTGTCACCCAGACTAGAGTGCTGTGGCCTCAGCCTAGCTCACAGCAACCTCAAACTCCTGGGTTCGAGTTCTAGCAATCCTCTTGTCTCAGCCTCCAAAGTAGCCGGGACTACAGGCGCCTAAAGTACCTGGCTAAATTTTTCTATTTTTAGTGGAGACAGGGTCTCACTCTTGCTCAGACTAGTCTCAAACTCTTGAGCTCAAGTGATGCTGCTTCAGCTTCCCAGAGTGCTAGGATTATAGGCCACGCTTGGTCTCATAAAAGATTTTTAAAGAAAGTTCATTTTGCTTCTGCCATAGCTCCCTGAGATGGAGAAGGGGCCAGGGAAAGGCAGACATGAGACTCATGATGAAAAACAGATTCATAAAAATTCTTCATTATTGGACCAGGCGAGGTGGCTGTAATCCTAGCACTCTGGGAGGCTGAGGCAGGTGGACTGAGCTCACCTGAGACCGGCTAGAGCAAGAGCAAGATCCCATCTCTAAAAATAGCCCAGTGTTGTGGCAGGTGCCAGTTACTTGGGAAGCTAAGGCAGAGAGGAAAATTTAAGCCCAAGAGTTTGAGGTTGCTGTGAACTATGACACCATGGCACTCCACCAAGGGTGACAAAGTGAGACTATGTCTCAAAAAAAAACCCAAAAAACTTCATTTCTTCATTTTCAAGACTACTTTCTCACATGGGGAAAAACTCTCCCTTATGGAAGGAAGCTAACTAATAAATGTAGGAGGAAAAGAAGAGTTAGAAAAGTTCCTATTTCTGCCATCATAGTAATAACTGCTACAGGAAAGACTCATCAATAGATGCTAAAACCATCTAATGAAAGCTTTCTGGAAACAGGATATTTACAGACTCAAATCTCACAAACGGCTTATTGATTACAATGGGAGAAAAATCCTTTACAATGGAGAAAACTAACCAAGCAATCAAAATTAACATCCCCAGTAAAGGGCACACTGACATCCTGTGTCTCCCGGCAAGATGCACTTGGCAGGACACAGCATTGCTTATGCTGTATCAGGCCAAAATATAGAACCTAAATCTAATGAATAAGAAACATCCGGTCAAACCCAAATGTGGGGACATTTTACTTAACAACTGGCTCATGTGTTTCAAAAATGTCAAGGTTGTGAAGAACAATAAAAAGCTAAGAAAACGTTGCAGATTAAAAGAGACTTGAAGAGATGTAATTAAATGCAATATGAGAGTCTGGGTTGGACACTGAATTGGGAGGAACTGCCTATATCCACTGTACATGAGATAATGGTATCAATATTAAATTTCCTCTCAAAAGAAAAAAAGCTGTAAAAACAAACAAAAAACACTATTATTTTCATTGATAAAAAGGCTTGACATGGCTATAACCTTAAAGACTTATTCCTTAACTCTCTATGTCCTCTTCCCTTAGTGTCCTGTGAAGGTATTAGGGGGCCAGGGCCTAGGTAAGTTAATCTTTCCATAAAATGCTGCTATGAACTAAATGAAAAGTAGTCAATTAAAACTAGTTTAAAACAAATAAATAAATCTTTGGCCAGTTGAGCTGTTTTCCGAGAAGAGTGTGGTGGCTCTTTGCAGAAATTACTGGGATGTTGCAGATATCGGCTAGAAAGAATGCTCCTTCAGTGAGACACACAGGGAGGAGCTGTCATAGACTCTCTCTGTTTCTAAAATTCTGCCTGGTTTTCAGGAACTAGCTGGGGCCTTTGGTAAGAGCTCTCGGTCTGAAAGTTCCCTCAACTCTCTCACTAGCCTGTTTGCTCACTTGGATATGCAGGCAGCTAATGGCTGTGCTGATGTCAAGGTGAGGGCAGAAACACACAGCCCAGGCCAATATCACTTTCCTTCCTCAGTGCTACCCTTACGTCTCACCACTGCCTGCATAGTGCTTGGTCCCTGACAAGTGTGTGAGCAACAGTCACTGCATCAAGTATAAGCTGGCACTTGGCTTCTGTGCCCAGAAGTTGAGACATGGAATACTACTTTTTTTTTTTTGGCCAGGGCTGGGTTTGAACCTGCTACCTCTGGCATATGGGGTCAGCGCTCTACTCCTTTGAGCCATAGGTGCTGCCCTCTGGAATACTACTTCTTCTTCTTCTTTTTTTTTTATTAGACAGAGCCTCCAGCTATTCCCCTGGGTAGAGTGCTGTGACATCACAGCTCACAGCAATCTCCAACTCCTGGGCTCAAGCCAGTCTCCTGCCTCCGCCTCCCAAGTAGCTGGGACCACAGGCGCCCTGCACACCTGGCTATTTTTTGGTTGCAGCCATCATTGTCGTTTGGTGGGCCCGGGCTGGATTCGAACTTGCCACCTTAGGTGTATATGGCTGGCGCCTTAGCCACTTGAGCCACAGGCGCCAAGCCTGGAATATTACTTCTTAAGGTGCCAGAGAACACTCTGGAGAAATTTTAGAAGGCTCCAAAGTATCCAATTTCATCATTGTTCAGACAGACCCCAAAGTCCAGAGAGGAGGATGGAGCTGCTCAAAGTGACACTGTGTGTTAATAACTCGGCTAGCTCTCTAATTTTTATCTCTTCTTGCCTCTCAGATCTTTTCTGCAAGCTTAAATTTTTCTTCAAGGACAATATGCTGGTATCAAATTTCACTTGTCTGCCTTAACAAGTCTTTATTTTACCCTTATTCTTGAAAGATATTTTTATAGAGAATTCTAGGTTGATGTTAACTTTCAGGCAGTAAATTGAACACATTTCACTGATTTCTCGCTTCCATTGTTTCTGTTGAGAAACTAGCTCTCAATCTAATTGTCCTTTCTTTTAAGGTTATTTATTTATATAAGACTCATTTATATGAGTACCACTGTTGCCCGGCTAGAGTGCAGTGGCATCTTGATAGCTCACAGCAACCGCAAACTTCTGGGCTCAAGTGATCCTCTTCCCTTAACCTCCCAAGTAGCTGGGACTACATGCACCCACTACCATGCCCAGCTAATTTTCCTATTTTTTTAAGAGACTGGGTGGGATTTCACTCTTGCTTAGGCTGGTCTTGAATTTCTGAGCTCAGGGGATCCTCTCACCTCAGCTTCCCAGACAGCTAGAATTACAGGTATGAAGCACCATGCCCAGCCTTTGTGTTTTTTCTATGGCTACTTTTAAGGTCTTTTGTCTTTGGTGTAGTAGAATGGTAGCATTTCTTTTTATTTTGCCATTTGAGATTTACTGGCCTGCAGTCTGTGGATCATAGTACTTCATCAGTTCTGGTAATATCGTCATATATTGCCTCTCTCTCCTTTTCTTCCTCCTCTCTTTCTGGAACTTCAAATAGATCAGTAGTTCCCAATCTTTTTGGTGCCAGAACCAGTTTCATGGAAGACAGTTTTTCCACAGGGGTGGACGGGGGAGCTCAGGTGGTGATGTGAGCAATGGAGAATGGCTGGCGGTAAGTACAGAAGAAGCTGTTTCGTGATCACCTTTGCTCACCGCCTGCTATGCTGTCTGGGTTCCTAAGTTTCATGGAAGACAATTTTTCCATGTACTGGGGGGACAGGAGGAACTGGAGCTCTGTAGCCCAAGCACCGCAGACAGGTATCAAGGGTTGGGGACAGCAGAAATAGATGATTATTAGATCTTCTCAGTCTGCCCTTCAAGTATCTTAATATCCCTTTCACTGTTTTCATAGTTCTCTTTCTCTCCTTAGTTGTTTTAAACCTTATTCTATTATTAAACATTTGGTAGAAGGTTTACTATATATAGTGGAACCTGTGTAAGTTGACCAGCCAAGGACTGTAACAATCTGGTCAATATACGGAGTGGTCAATATAACTAACTAGGCCTACTGTACTGATAAGAACATGTGGTGCATGTCTGGTCTTTAAAAACTAGGTTAAGGAGGTGGTCAGTGTAGAGAGGTGGACAACTATGGAAGTTCTACTGTATTTTAATTCTGAGAGTTCTATTTGGTTATTTTCCAAATTTTTCCTTACTCATTTTTAAAACATTTCTTATTTATTAGAACATATTGAGCAAAATGGTTTTATATTGTTTCTTTTTCTTTTTTTTTTTTTTTTTTGAGACAGAGTCTCACTTTGTTGCCCTGGGTAGAGGGCTGTGGTGTCATAGTTCATAGCAACCTCAAACTCTTGGGCTTAAATTATCCTCTTTGGCCTCAGCTTCCCAAGTAGCTGGCACCTGCCACAACGCTGGGCTATTATTAGAGATGGGGTGTTGCTCTTGCTCTGGCTGGTCTTGAACTCATGAGCTCAAGCAATCCATCCACTTTGGCCTCCCAGAGTGCTAGGATTACAGGTATTGCTTCTGATCATCCCAGTATCTGCTAGTTTTCTTGATCTAGTTCTACCTGCTTCTTGTCGTATCAGCTGGCTCCTCCTCACAGTGCCTTGCTTCCTTACACATTCAGTGGTTTTTTACTCATTGCTCATCTTCCTTAGAACACTTATGTAAGCAAATTCAATGAATCCTGGAAGTGGGTTTTTGCAGAAAGGACCTGCACCTGATTCTCTAGGTGCCTGGAGTCACTACCAGTTGGGAACCACTTTCAGCCAAACTTTTCAATTTTGGCTTAAGGACTTTTGAACCATCCATGCATAAGAATTTGATTTGGAAACCTGAGTTTAAAATTCTCTGAGAAAACTTCCCTTTCACCCCTCATCTTTTGTTCAGGTTCCAATCAGACAGTTTATCTTACAGTTCTGGAGGGTGGGTTATAGATGGAGTGGTTTATTTCTTTTTTTTTTTTTTTTTTTTGAGACAGAGCCTCAAGTTATCCCCCTGGGTAGAGTGCCATGGCATCATGCTCACAGCAACCTCCAACTCCTGGGCTCAAGCGAGTCTCCTGCCTCAGCCTCCCAAGTAGCTGGGACTACAGGTGCCTGCCACAGCGCCTGGCCATTTTCTGGTTGCAGCCATCATTGTTGTTTGGCGGGCCAGGCTGGGGATTCGAACCCGCCACCTTAGGTGTACGTAGCTGGCGCCTTAGCCGCTTGAGCCACAGGCGCTGAGCCAAGTGGTTTATTTCTTATTCACCTTGAGTGCCCTTTGTGGGGAAGGGGCAGTTCTCTTGTTAGGCTAACTTCCCTGGGTCCAGCCATGATTTGAAAACCTTATCAATTTAGTTTTGCCCTTTAGGCAAAGATGCCTTCAGTGTTCTACTGACAGCCCTGGGCTTGCACCTTCAATCATTTGCCACCTGGTTACTCACTTGTCTCTTCTTTTTTCATGTTGGATCATATACCAGCCACAGAAACTGTTTTTATATTTTATATGGCACTGGGTTTCCAGGCGAACGACTAGATAAGGACCTGGCATACTAGGTTGTTAGAACTGAGCCCCATTTCCATCTAAATGTTCCCTCCTTCTCAGGACCCACAGTCCCAGTGTCTGCTGCCCATGTCAATGGCCATAGCCATACCAGCTGCAGCCTTGTCAGGGCAACCACTTACCCCTGGACGCGGACGGTGTGGGAGTGCTCGGTGCCGCAACCCGGCAGGCCATGAGGGGGGTCAATGGAGACTGAGAGGCCACGCTTGCCATGAGATGAGGCTGGGATGGAAACTAGGGTGACTGTGTGGGGCAGGTGGGAGCCAGGGGAGTCAGGCAGGATCTGCTCGATGACAGGGGTCACCACGGTCTGGTAGTAGCAGTGTCCACTGCAAGAGCAGCCAGCGGTAGGGACCCAAAGAGTGGGAAAAAAAGAGTGTCAAGATAGTCACCTGCATCAGCACTCCCCACAGCCCCTGTCCTGGGCTCTTTACTCTTCCTTTCTACCTCCCCTGGGAGGACTGGGAGCAGGACCTGAGCCTGTACCCCTAGCCCTTGACTCTGAGTCATTCTGGGTTTGTCTACTCTCTGTGAGGCTGTGAGATGGCCAAGACAAGCCTGAGGATAAATCTAGTTTAGGAGGAAGTCATTAAAAGCCCATCTGGGATCAAGTCATACTGTCCTCTAATTCAGCTTTATCAGTGTTATATAAGAAAGAATTCATCTGGTCTTTCTCCCCGGTTCCTGGGAGAGACTATGCCCTTGGAATAGGAATATCTCTGTTATTCATGAGCCCCTGGGACTACCTGAGTTTATGCTAATGAGATGACTCAGATGGGCATCCCTATCCCACCACAAAGACCTGCCATATGATTATAGGGTTGGGACTCTCAGCCTGCCTTACCTCTAGGGAGTAGGGCTAAAGACAAAGTTTAATCATGTGGCCAATGAGTCAATCAATCATGAATCTACAGTGAAACCCCAGTAAAAACTCTGGATGCCAGACTCAATGAAGCCTCTTACTTGGTGTATAGGCTGATGTGCCAGGGGAAGGAAGGGACATGTCTCTTCCTTTGGCTGGTCCTGAGCTGTACCCTTCACAGTAAAATTGCGATCCTAAGTGTAGGCTTTCCTGAGTTCTGGGAGCCCGTTAACAAATTATCAAACTTGATAATTCCTGAATTTTAGTCAGTTGGTCAGATGTGCAAATGGCCTAAGGACCCTGAACTTGGAGCTAGCACCTGAAGTGAGGACAGTCTTTTTTTGTTTGTTTTTTTTTTTTGAGACAGAGCCTCAAGCTGTCCCCCTGGGTAGAGTG
>NW_003852472.1:2884653-2894494 GCF_000181295.1 Otolemur garnettii | reverse complement strand
TTTTTTTTTTTTGAGACAACGTCTTATTTTGTCGCTCTTGGTAGAGTGCTATGGCATCACAGCTTACAGCAACCCCTTGGGCTTAAGGGATTCTCTTGTTTCAGCCTCCCAAGTAGCTGGGACTTACAAGCACCTGCCACAATGCACATTGCCCGGCTATTTTTTTGTTGTAGTTGTCATTGTTGTTTAGTAGCCCCAGGCTAGGTTTGAACCCGACCCGGTGTATGTGGCTGGTGCCCTAACCACTGAGTTAGGGCGCTGAGCCAGGACAGTCTTGATAGGGAAAATGTCCTCGGTCTGTGTGGTCTGGTCTGCACTAGCTGTGGTGGTTAGTGTCAGAACTGCACTGCAGCCAGATATCATCAAGAAAGCTGACATTTGAGGCTGTCTCAGTCTAACTCTGTGTCTTCTTTCTCAATCATTTCCACACCACTGAGGGGCAGAGAGCTGTGAACATTTGTCACCTCAAACCTTACAACGTGGAAAGTGCAAGGAACACAGTGCCCTTGCACACCTGTGATACAGATAGACCCCTAGGCTTGGAGAGAGGCCAAGGCACTCACCAGTACAGCTTGGAGTGCTCCACCAGCGTGTAGGTGTCCCCGTCACCGATGAAGGTCCCGCATGTCAGGCAGATGAAGCACTCAGGGTGGTACTTCAGCTCCCCAGCCACCTGGGTAGGCCGAGGAAATGGGGACAACCCAGCTCGACAGCCACTTCAGACCCTACAGCTCCCCAACCCCCACCCTCCATCCAGGATGGTAGCCCTGAACAAACTTTGGGGACCTGGCTGGCTAGCTGCTGAGCTCCTAGATAGAGTTGGTTCCACAGATAGGGAGCTGAGGGGTTAGTACAGACAATCCAGTACAAACAGTATGAAAGAATAACAAGATCAGCAAAAATGTGACCACCAGAGATGATAGGACAGAGACCTGGAGTATGATGCCGATGAGGATACACACATACACCCACCCCAGTGGGAAGGGGTGCTTACCATGACCAGCCCCTTGGTGATGTGCTCCGAGCACCCATGGCAGGACTCGCCATAGCGGGCCCAGTAGTCTTTCTTACAGAAGAGCTGCCCATCTTTCTCATAGTACTGGTGCGAGAGAGAGGCGCTGCATTCACAACACCTGGTGGAGAGGAGTAGGGGCTTAAGCCTGCCCACCTCACCCTCTCCCACACCTAGGCCCTGTCCTAGTCTATAGGTGCCTTCCTAAGAACTAGAAAAAGGTGTGCTCCCTGGGCAGAAACAACCTGTGCTGGGGTACTGGGATAGCAGGTAGAGCGAGGGATGGATTCAGACCCCGTGGCCAATCAGCCAGTGTCTCTGGCATAGTGTACAGCCTTCAAAACCACCCACAGTGGCCTACACCCAGAGCACCTGGCCCACCTTTTAGCCTATGGGTGAGGGCTACTTCTCATCTGAGATTCTTTCACTTGTCATGCATGGATGATGGTTGAGAGGGAGCAGGCAACTTGCTCTTGGACATCAGCCACATGGAGGGAGGACGAGAAGCTGGGAGCCCAGGGTTCTGGTGGTGAGACGGACTCTTCTGAGTCTTATCATCTCCCCCCGCACTCCTTCCCTAGCAGTGAGAGGCAGCTCAGGTCTGGAGGCACTGTGGACCACTGGGCGCGAACACCTTCATGTTTTCTTTGTTGAACCTACCTAAACCTAACAGGCCACCAAGAGGTAGGCATAGCTGTCCTCATGTTAGAGATGAGCCTCAGAGAGTCTATATTGCCCAAGGTCCCACAGATGGGAGCTAGGCCCTGTTCCTAGATATGATGTTCAGCTCGGTACTGACCAGTCAGGATGGCAGTCAGGACAAAAGATCTTCTGGTGTCCTAGGTTCCAGCAGCCTGACAGGTACTACCAGTGACAAAGAGGTTCAGGGAACAGCTCAGCATACTTCCCTATCACCAGAGCATTAGAACCCACCTTCCCTCAGAAAAGCAGGATGGAACGGAATGGCCAGGTATGCAAGTTCTCCTGGCCAAGGTCCTCTGCCCCACTACTAGAGGCTACCAGGGAGGCCTGGCTGTTGGGGCCTCTGAAGGACAGATGGGAAGAAATGATATATGGGCCTCTAAGTGCCACACCACACATGCTTGGTTGGCTTCTTCCCACTCAAGCATCCTAGTGTAATGGAGACCAGCAGGCCAATCCAGCCAGGAAGAACAAAGGCAAAAATGTGGGCCCCCAGTGATCCTGTAGGACATCAGCTCCACTGGGTCTGGAGCCCTTAACCAGGGTCCTATGCATGGGAATGGCATGTCTGGCCACAGTATAGATCTATGAAGATAGGCTAGGGGGTCTGCCCAGCTCTGCTGCTGTTAGGGTGCTCTGGGTCATAGGTGTAGGAGGGCCCAGGCTCCATAGGGCCACCTATAGGGCCATAATCCATAAGAGGTGTGGACTGGAGAGCCTGGGACCTGGGCGAGATAGCTCTTTCCCCGGGCTGCCAGAGAACCCTCTACCACACTGGGGCCTGCACAGAGCAATAATCATGGACCACTTGCCAATCTACTGGAACAAGGGACTGGGGGTAAGGGTAGGGGAGGGCAGCAGAGCTGGAGGGACACTGTCCCTTTAAGATGATCCAGTCAGTTCCCCTTTGTCTGGGGGCTTTGGGGGAGGGGCTGGGAATGGGAGAAGTACTAAATGCCAGGTTCAGAAGCACAGGGGTGAGAGTTTATCCAGGAAGTGGGGGCCTTGGTTCCCCTGTAGTGGGGGGTGTGCAGGCTTTGCTGGTGGATGACGACATGGCCATGGACAGGGGGTGGGGAGATCCCCTGCAGGCTGGGAGGATGGGCTATGCCTCCTGGAGGGCTCTAACCTAACAAGACAGTGGACCAGGGACACGGTGTCCTGCCCTCCCACCAATCACACATAGGAGTGTCCCCCTTAGTCCTGGCTACCATACCACGCTGTAGGAATCAGGGTTCTTCCTGCCCTTCTGGTGAGGGGCTGAGGGCTTGGGAGCAGCAGCCGTCCCCTCCTGTAGAGGGAATGCTCTTCTGCTGCCTGGAAACTCCCACTCCTCCGTCTTTACTCCCCCACTCACTTACACTCATCGCTCACTTACAAACACTCATCACTGCTGTGACCCAGTGATGACTCACCCAAGGACTCTCCTCTCGTCACCACTTCCTTGAAGCCTTTACCACCCTCCTTTGTCTGTCCACCAGTCTCTGCCAGTAGCCTGCCAGCTCTCTGAGGTCTCAGGTGGGGTCTCCACACTGCCTATCCCAGAAGATAACACAGCAGTCCCTGTAGGACAGGCCTGCACTGTGTACTCAACATCCTCAGCTGCTCCAGGTTCACACAGTGGCTCTGTGGCTGGCACTCAAGGCCACACTGGGCCTTTGCTGACTGAAGGCATTGACCCTTTCCAGCCCCTCCCCCTGCACATCCCTCCAGGAGCTGGAGGTGGCAGGTGGAGTGGGACAGGCCTGGCTCTCTGGGGTGCCTGACACAGACCACCTGTCCCATGAAGGATGCCACAAGACACATACCAGCTACAGTGGTTGTGTGGAACTGCCCCAGGGCCAGCCAGAGAGGAACCCCAAGGGAGAGAGCTGTTCCCTGGCCCCACTATAGGATAACCCTCCTTGAGAGAGGGGAAGACAAAGCCAGGAGAAAAGAGGGGGAAGGCTCCCAGGAGGGCACAAAGGGGCATGTGGTACAGAAGGCTGACTGGGCTGGGATTCAGTGTGCCCCCTGCCCAGGGCCACATCCTTAAACATCAGGGTAAAGAGAGAGCAGCTGGAGGACCAGACTCATGAGAGAATCTACCAGAAGGGCTAGAAGCTTCAGCAGAGGCCCACTTACCCGACCGCCACCAACAGTGACTGAGTTTCAGTTCTGCCCCACAGTGAAGGCCCATGTAGGTCCGGCCCCAGGCCTCACACCAGGGGCCCTGCCTGAGGACTGAAACTGGTGGGGAGGAGACTTTCCACTTACTTAGCCCCTCTGAGGAAGCGCCTTCTTTTCAGGGCTGAGGACAGCAGCATCCTTCGCAGCTATGTCAGGGGGCTCTGGAGGCCTACAGGAGTGCAGGGGTAGCTGGGCCAGCCGCTTCCCCATCCTACTCCAGGGTCTCAGGATTGGAGGCTGCAGAGGGTGGGGCCAGTGTGGCCACACCGCAGGGGAGGAGGATGCAGCCATGTGGGGGCGACAGGACTTGGTCTGAGACTGCAACAGGAAGCAGCTGAAGCACCTTCTGCTTGGGCTTTGGTGCAGATGGGGATCTAGAATCTGACCCTAGGCAGGGAGGCTGTGGCTGGCCTTCGGTGCTTGCACACACAGCCCTCGGCCCTGCACACCCAGAGAAAGGTATGCTGCTTGCACCTCTGCCTCTTCCTTGACAAAGGCAAAAGGCACTGAGTGCTGGGCCCCTCTGGAGATAGGGACAAATTCAAAAGTAGCTGCCTCTGCCAGTGCTGCCTCCAAAGGGACAGAGGTTGACTTCCTATGGACAGTTTGTTGTCCTTGCCTACAAGGTCCCCTGAAAAAAGGAAGGCTGCATTCTGGCCCAGGCTTGGACCTGACCAGCTACACACTCAGCCCTCCTCACCCAGGGCCAGCCCATCCAACCTCTGGGGAGATGCTACTGCAGTTATAGAGGCCTCTGAGGGGGGATCTTGCAAAGGCAACAGATGAGTGGAAGGTAAGCCACACTCTGGGGCTGGCCATCATTTTCCAGGAGGTGGGGCCCACAGGATGGGATGCTGGAACAGAGAAGGAGGTGTGCTTTGAGGTGACAAGCCCCCAGCGCTAATGCCAGGGGCATCCATGGCCTGCAGTGAGCATCCCACTCTACACAGAGGGGGGTGATATTCTTCTCCAGGCAGCACCTGCTCCTGGCTTAGTGCTCCTCACTATCTGTATCTGTAACCTTTCCTGTCCCACCAGCCTGGCACATCCTCAAGGGCAGGGGCTTTGGGACAGGTACAGTGCTAGGTACTCAGATTATGAGATGCAAAGCATAGCTATAGGCACCTTCCACAGGGGCCACAAGGCTCCTGGCCTGGCTGACTGTATTCCGCACACTGGCCCCCTCACTGTTCCAGGTGTAGCACATGCCCACCCCAGGGACCTTGCAGGTACTCCTCCTAGATCCTCTAAAGTTCACTCCCTTTGATTCTCCACTCAAACATCACTTCCTCAGAGTGCTATCTCCCCAGCCCTGCCATTGCATTTGTTCACTGGCTATCTTGACCACTAGAAGACAGGGACCCTGTTGGTCTGGGGGTCGGGGGGCAAGACCAAGCCGTGACTATACTACAGGCTCTGAAGCTAGGCTGCCTGGGTTCCAGTCCTAACATTACTACCACTTGCAGTGAAACTCTTGGCACCTCAGTTACCTCACCTGTAAAATCGCTTTAATAAACAGCACCCCCACTTCATGGGTTGTTGTGCGGAGTAGGTGCTCTATAATTATTTGTAAGTGACTGATTCAGGGACCCTAGGAGATGCAAGTGGGAAGGGCAGACATAGGTGCCAATCACTGGGCCCCCCTCCCCTTACCTGGGGGCACAGGAACCAGCTGGAGGCTGCAGGCTCCTTGTAGCCTTGTCACATCCCCCTGCCTGAGCACCTTCAGAGGGGTTGGGGCCTTAGAACTAGGGTCTCTGTACCATCAAGTGAGGTCTGAGCTGGGCCCAAGGCCTTGGAGCCCAGGGGCTAGTGTGGCCCCACCTCATGGTACTGAGGCTCCTGGAAGGAAACTGAGCAGAATCTAGTGCCCTGGGCATCCCATCAAGAGGCAGCCTGGCTGTTGGTCAGCCATGTGCCCAGGCAATCTGTGAGCCCTGAGCTGCTTTTCCAACTGCCAAGCAGTGAGAATACAGCCTCATCCGCCTTGAGGGTTGCTGATAGAACTGCACACCATGGGTCCAAGAATACTTGTGGAAGCTGTGGCTTTGTGGGATATTTCCTTGTGTCCCCCTACATCAGGGACAACCCAAACATACCTTCTCCTTCCTGCTCCTACTTGGGGCCTCAAGTGATGCAGGGCAGGCCATTCCACAGCTAGGTACACACATCCTTCCTCACTTTTCCTCCTGTGGCTTCTGTGGCTACACTCCTGGTCCCTCACCCATCTTACAAGACTTCATTTCCCTCCCTACCCCAAGCACAGGGGCCTACAAAGTTCGTTCCTTGATTCTTTTAGGCCCTTGTTACATATCCCTTCTACTGCCTTAGCACCAGCTCTGAGGGGGCCATTCTCTCTGGCCTTCCTACCTCCAACTGGAGTCAGACTCTGTTGGCCAGCTCAGAGCATCACAATCTGGATAGCCCACAGCACCTCTGACTCAACAAGGGTGAGCATATCTTTTTTCCTGCCTGGCTCGACTCCACCAGTCAATGCCCTTCGCAGTGCCCAGGTTAGAGAACCAGTCTGGGGGTGCACCCCGCCATCTGCCAGCTCCCACCCTGTTCTCCAAAGCTCCTCACCTCTTCCACTTTGTAGTGATCTGGAGGGAGAAGGCCAGTCTGAGTCTCAGCTCTAACCACTGCAATCTTCAGGAAGGCAAGGCACCTGACTTCTCTGCATTTAGGTATGGTGAAGGCTCAATGAACTGACATTAATAGCGATTGATAAATGGTGCCAGTGTGGCTAAAACTTGCCCAAAACTGTCCCTTCTGCATCTGAAATTCATTCTCAGTCACTGTCCCAGGTCAGACTTTATAGGCTCGGATTCCTGAGCTATTACGATAGCCCTTTCCCCGCTAGGTTTCCACCATCCACTCTCTGGGATGGCATTCTTCAGCACATTTGCTCCAGTCCCACCCTGCTTCCTGCTGGCTCCCTACCATCTTCAGAAGGTCTTTATGTTGGCACAGGCCCCTTTGCAAATCAAGCTCCACATCAGCTCATTGCATTCCTTGACTCACACTGTTCCCACCTAATGAGCTATTCCTGCTCCCTCAAGAGTCTGCACTATCTTCCCTCTCTATGCAGTGGTTTTCTCTGCCTGTCAAAAGCTCTCTTCTCTCCAAAGGCCTCCTTCTGAGCACCTGATATGGAACCCCAAGGTGTGTTGGCCTGCGTCTCTTCTGGCCTCACCAGCTAGTATGGGCACTGTGCATTCATTTCACTCAATGGCTATATGCTTTTGTCAAGAATATTAACCTCTCTGTGCCCTAATTTCTTGGTAGAGACAACATGATTATCTAACTATGCCAAGTGCTCAGAACAGTGGTTATCCTTTACTAAATGTTAGAAAATGTTAGACATTATTCCTCAAAAAGAAAAAAAAAGCCAAACCCTGTTAGAAGCCTAAAATAACCCCCCACCATGCCAAAGCACTTCACCTTCCCTCCCTGATGGTGCTTTCCTCCCCCAGCATTGCTGGTAGCCGACTGTGCCTATAATGCCTTTCTACCACACTTCTCTACTCAGGAAATCTCACACCCTTTGAGATCCCTGCTGTGGTCCTATAGCCAACTCCAAGGCTATCCTCTGCACCTGGCTTCTCAGGATGGTTCTATTGGGTGACTGGGCCACCTTTGGGTTCCATGAGCTCTTCATCCTTGGCCACAGCCCTGACCCCATGTTCCTCCCACATGTGAGTGGATGTGTGTGTCTGGAGGCTGGGCTAGTCCTACTGGACTGTATCTTCATAATCAGCCCGAGGGGCAATGAAGGTGGCTCAGTTTCCTTAAGGCCTGTTCTGTCCCTCTCCTCCAGCAGGGAACACTTCCCCTGCCTAGGTACACTACAGCAGGTCTTGGAAATACTGGACGAAATGTAGGGGCCTCCCATTTTTTCCTTAGAGGTCTAAAATAACAAAACAAGGGAAGCTGTTAGAAACTCCTTATTTTACAGATGGGGATAGTGAGGTAGGGACTCACTGGAAATCGCAACCAGGGACAGCAGCAGGAGGGTTATCCAGATCTCCCAGATTCTTTGCCCAGTCTGTCCTCTCTGGCAAGCCGTGGTACCCCACAATCCGACCTACCTGAAACAGTCCGCGTGCCAGTCAGCACTCAGGGCCTGGAGGTACTGGCCATCATAGATCCTCTGGCCACAGCGTGCACACACAGGCAACTCACTTCCTGCAGGGTGGAAAGGAAGCCGGGACCCATCCTTAGGATCTGCAGTATGTGCAGGCCCTGCTGACCCACATGCACCTGTATAAATCCTTGTGTGTGCACACATGCAGCACCCACTGAGGAGTCACTGTGCCAAAGCAGGAGAAAGGATGTTGGCCCGAGTCTTGTAGAGATACTTCCTAAGTTACCAACCCTCTCTGGGCCTTGGTTTCCCTTTCTGTAAACCGAGAAGGGGGATCAGATGACCACCCTCCAGTAATAGCATTCTTTACCTCGGGGTCTGGCAAGGTCAATGGGGAGAAAACAAAACAGTGGATTTAGAAACAAGGCAGTGAGTTACTCTCTTGTCATAATCCCCTTTCCTTCTCTTTCTGCCCAGGAAGAAGTACTAAGAGGGCCCTTCAAAAGGCAGGGACTGGACAGGGCTGGGATGATACATACTAGGTTGAAGTCCCCTGGGAGGGTAAGGGCAGGAAGCCCAGAGGAGCTGGTTCTTACTGACCCTTGGCTGTGCCCTGGCTTGATGAGGGCAGGGGCTGCGGAAACAGGCACTCCCAGACACCTGCCCTAGTGAGGCCTGGCACCTCCTCAAACTGGCCACTAGGCATGCTTAGTCATCCCTGGGGCCTAGCACCCTTGGAGGGGTGGGTCCTGTAAGATGCCCTAGGCCTGGCCCTCCACACTGTACAGATGGAGAGACTGAGCTTCAGAGAGGGCAAGACTTGCCTGGTCACACAGCTAGGTTCCAAGGTCATGATGGCCTGCCCCTCTGTGAACCCAGGGACCTAAGGCAGGGATCCAGGCCCTTGCCCCCTGCAGGTTTTCATGGGCCTGGGGAGGGCCGGTGGTAGTGGGGGGCAGGCAGGGCTAGCAAAGTAAGGACCTGTGTTGGGACCAGCTGGGCCTATGTGATGGATCTGCAAAGGAAACCCAAGGAAGGAGAAGGGTCTTGGAGAAGTCTTGGAGTCTTGAAGGCTAACTACTGTGCAGCCCTAAGCCTTAGTGACAGTGAGGGGGGAAGGGGCTAAGAATGGCAGTCATCCTCCCAGTCAGGACTGCACCAGGTTCAGTGCAGGCAGAAGGGGAGGAGAGAGGGTCCCACAGTATACTGTCTCCGGTTCCCTGGACGCATATTTTATTTGGCCTGTCTGGTCCCCAATCACCAGTACTGGGGGCCAATTACCAGGTTCCCAACTGTACAGACAGGGAAACTGAGGGTTAGTGCCTGGCTCAAGGTCAAGAACAGGGCAGGTGCGGGGCGGTGACTCAGATCCAGGGCTTCAGCTTCCCCAGTCACTCTTTCTTCTCAGGCGTGTTAGAGACTGGATAAAGGGTGGCCCCAGGGCGAGGCCCGGGTGGACAGAACACGCGGATGGAGACCGGAGCTGGACAGGCAGTGCCTGGAATCCCTCCAGGTGGCCGGCAGTCAGGACTTGGGGGTAGCAGGGGATGAAAAGGGCGAGGGGCCCTCAGCCGGCAGGAGGGCAGCGAGCAGCTCACCCAGGGCTGAGGGGGAAACGGGGTGGGAGGATGTCAGGGAGGGGCCTGTGGGCTTCATTAGGACTAGCTCATCCCCGAGGCGGCAGGGGCGCGGCCTCGCGGCAGACCCGGCCTCCGCGGCGGCCCGGCCCCCTCCCGTGCCCTTAGCTCCCCCTGCCGCGGTGCCCTAGCCCGCCCGACCGCCCGCTGTCGCGCCAGCCCGCGCCCCGCGCACCTTCCTCTCCCATACGTTCTTCCCTCCAGGTGCAACAAAGTAGCGTCAACCTCATGCAC
>NW_003852472.1:2883521-2884318 GCF_000181295.1 Otolemur garnettii | reverse complement strand
GCCCCGCCCCTTCCCCTCCTAAGTCCGCCCTTTCCCTCCTCACCCTGACCCTCCCCTTCCTTCCCTCTCCCCCTTTCATTCATCTTTCTTGGAGCTACTGCGTTCGGCGGCGTGAGGCAAGACTGATCTTCCAAGCTGGTTGCGTTCTGTGCTGGGACAGCCCAGGGGCATGTGGAAGTCCAAAGAAGGGGCCTCTGTTTCCCCGTGGTAGTCCCTCGGGCCCAAGCCATCTGGTGGCCAAGAACCTGGACCAGAGCTGGCCATCGGAGCCTCAGGGCGCTGGTGGTCGCCTTTGGGAGGGGCGCCGGCTGTGTCTTGCCCCTCTCTCCGAGGCCTTAGGGGAGGCCAGGCTGGGTCTCAGGGAAGGCGATGGCCCCCGTCTCAGGCCCTCCCAGGCTGCTCAGGGCGCAAATGAGCAGGATCTGGGAAGGGAACGAACCTCTGCCATGGATGTGCTCAGGTGTTTGGTCTTCCCAGTTCTGGCGACCTAGAGCTGGCGCTGCCTCGCTCAGGGTCCAAAGAAACGGAAGAAATCGGACCGTCTGCTCTAGCGCTGGAAGGGTGGAACACCCTGCCTAGAAGTGGGCAATAATGAACGCTGAACCTGGGCAGGGGGCAACCCTATCTCCCCAAGATCCCCCCTCTCACTTCATCTCACTGCCCAGGAAACTGTGAGCCAGCTGAGCCGTGCACCCAGCTTCACCCAATTAACAAGAGGCAGTGCTAGCCTAGACTGGCTGCAGCCATCCTGTTTGAGTAGACAGGGCTCTGGGCCAGTGGTCTGCAAAGAGGGGGGG
>NW_003852472.1:2881651-2882684 GCF_000181295.1 Otolemur garnettii | reverse complement strand
GCCGAGCCAACACCTGGCTATTTTTTGTTACAGTTGTCATTGCTTAGCTGGCCTGGGTTGGGTTCGAACATGCTAGCCTTGGTGTATGTGGCTGGCACCATAACACTGTTGTGCTACAGGCGCCGAGCCAGAATTTATATTTCTAATAAGAAAGAAGCTAGGATGGACACAGTTATCAGCCTGGGTTGAAGCAGTTGAGAGCTGTACAAGAGGAGTACAGCCAACTTCTGGGGATCCAGGGAATGGGGCTCAGCACAACTATTCCAATCTTACTCTCCTGTCCTTTGTGTTCTCTCATTGCTCTTGCTGTCTAAACCTATGTGGATGCAGTGTGCAGTGATGGTGCTGGGCCCTCCTGATGCTTGGAGAAGAGTATGGAGTGGCCTGGGGGTGCTGTGTACCTGCACCAGGTTATCTGAGCAAGGTTATCCAGTTTTAACAAAATAAATCCTCACAGAATGGTCTCCTGGCTGAAAAAAATTTCTACAGAGGAAGCACAGATTGAAGATGATGCTAATACTGTAAGATAAGTAAAGAGAGACGGAGCTCCTTGTCAGCAGCAGTTCCAGGTGAAACATTAGATCTGACATATTTGGTCACACTGTTCATATAAAATAGATGTCTTTTATTTTTACTGAAGGCAAAAGGATTTTTGTACCTATTTTTTTTTTTTTTTTGAGACAGAGTTTGTCTCTGTCTCTGTTGCCCAGGCTAGAGTGCCATGGTGTCAGACTAGCTTACAGCAGCTTCAAACTCCTGGGTTCAAAAGATCCTCCTGCCTCAGCCTCCTGACACTGAACTAGTTTTTCCTATCTTTAGTAGAGACGGGATCTCAAACTCCTGAGGTCAAGCAACCCTTCCACCTTGGCCCAGAGTGTGAGACAGCTTGCCTACCCCTGGGTTTTTGTACTTTTCACAAGTAAAATCAAATATTGCTTATTTCACCTTTATTTTTTATTTTTTGAGACAGAGTCTCACTATGTGGCCCTTGGTAGAGTGCTGTAGCATCACAGCTCACAGCAACCTCAAACTC
>NW_003852472.1:2879630-2880884 GCF_000181295.1 Otolemur garnettii | reverse complement strand
GGCCTGGGCTGGATTTGAACCTGCCACCTTAGGTGTATGTGGCTGGCGCCTTAGCCACTTGAGCCACGGGCACCAAACTGACAAAATCTTAATCTGGGTGCAAATTAAGAGCTCTGTCTTGGATGTATTAAGTTTGAGGTGCCTATTTGATTTGCCATCCAAGTGGCAAATATATATTTGGTGTTTGTTCAAAGATATTTTACTGATGGGGTTCATGATGAAAGTTTTCAGGATGAAGGGCTGAGAGCCCGATGGTGAATGACACACTTACTCCAGATCAGTGATTAAGATTGGTCCAAACTTGCCAAATTGGTGCCTGGGTAAACACAAGCTGGTGGCACAACAAGAGGCTCCTTGGGGATGCTGCCACAGGATAAACCCAAGACTATGGCTGAGGGCAGGGGCCAGAGCTAGAGCAGCCCTAGCCTAGGGATGTAAAGTGAGCTGAGATCACAGGATCTCTGCTGTCAGACCCAGTCAGCCCCCTGCTTGCCCACTCTGGGTGATCTCAGCCAGACATGTGGCTTGGTGACTCCTCTGCCCTCTCTTTGAACTGTAAACACAAAGACCTAAATGTCTGTTTGGCATCTTCACTTGGATGGCAAATGGGGACTGCACACTCAACACATCCAAGCTCTTAATTTGTGATTGGATCAGCCTCTCCCTGGGTGTTTCTGGTCTTAGTAAGTGACACCACCATCATCCAGTAATTCAGGCCAGAAGGCCAGACTTGCAGGCACGCCTGATTTGTCTCCTGCTCTCTCCCTCCTCTCTGCCTGGTCTAGCTGGGTGTTTAGAGCAATTGCCTCCTAAAGCATGTCCCCCTGCCTCCATCACCCTGCAGAGACGCTGAACATGTGGGTTGAAGTGGGACATTCCCTTGCTTTCCAACTCCAAAGTTCTTACATTGTCTTATGGGATCCAGCCCCTGGCTATTTCTTTGCCTTTATTTCTTCTCTCGCCAGTCACTTTTGTTAAAATCACAAAAGTGCACTTTTCTGCTGTTCTAACTATTCAAGCATGTGGTTGCCGTAGGGCCTTTGACCTGATGTCAGGACCCTTGACTATCCCAAGCAACTTAATATTCTTTATTGCTATCTCCTTCCTTGGCCTTTCATCTTCATAGCACTGCGTGCTGATTTACCTGGCATTAGAGTTAGTCATCATCATTCACTGTATTGTATTCATTTCCTGTGGCTGCTGCAACAAATTACCAAAAACTCAGTAACTTAAAAGAACAGACATTGGCTTGGC
>NW_003852472.1:2877563-2878866 GCF_000181295.1 Otolemur garnettii | reverse complement strand
AGCAACCTCCAGCTCTTGGGCTTAGGTGATTCTCTTGCCTCAGCCTCCTGAGTAGCTGGGACTACAGGCACCTGCCACAACGCCCAGCTATTTTTTTGTTGCAGTTTGGCTGGGGCTGGGTTTGAACCCACCACCCTTGGTTTATGGGGCCGGTGCCCCATATTAACTATTAATGGTGCCGCCCATATTAACTATTTTTAAGTATACATTTCAGTAGTGCTATGTATCTCCAGAACTTTTTCAGCTTATACATCTGGAACTCTGTACCATTTAAAGAACTCCTCAATCCCCCCACCCCCGCCTCTGGTAACCCTTCTATTTTCTGTCTTTATGAGTTTGATGACTTTAGAAACCTTTATGAGAAACCTCATAAATCATGCAATGTTTATCTTTTTCACAATTGACTTATTTTACTTAGTAACGTGTTCTCAAAGCTCATCTGTGTTGTAGCATGTGACAATACCTCCTTTCTTAAGGCTGAATAATATTCCACAATGTGTGTATGTATTATACATGTAGTCACACCACGTGTTGTTTATCCATCCATCCACCTGTGAATACTTGGGTTGCTTCCACCTCTTGGCTAGTGTGAACACTGCTGCTGCTGTGAACATGGGTGTGCAAATATCTCTTTAAGACTCTGCTTTCAAGTCTTTGGGCTATATACCAAGAAGTAGGATGGCTGGACCCTATGGTAGTTCTATTGTTAATTAGTAGTTGTGAGATTTTGCACTCCCACCACCAGTGCACAAGGGTTTCAATTTCTCTACATCCTTGCCAATGCTTGCTATTTTCTGTGTGTGGATGTGTGTGTGTGTTTTAATGGAAGCCATCCGATGGGTGTGTGGTGGTATCTCACAGTGGTTTTGATTCACATTTCTCTGATGATTAGTGATGTTGAGCATCTTTTTGTATGCTCGTCATCTTTGGAATTGTATTCTGTTCATATCAGTTGCCCATTTTTGAATCAGGTCATTTGACTTTTTGGTGTTGAGTTGTGGAAATTGTTTATTCTGAATATGTAGGTCACCATGAATGTTTTGAGACAGACTGTGTCATGGTCCATTATTTCACTCCCAAGAAACACAGTCGACAACTGATTCACTTGTCCAAGTTTCAACTTGCTGGGCTTATGGATGTTGCTGGGAGGGCTTCATTTGTTTCCATCTATGCAGATTTTACATTTCTTGATTTTTGTGTATTTCAAGACTTTTGTAATGACCCACATATTAACCCCCTATTGGATATACCATTTGCAAATATTTTCTCACATTCTGTAGGCTGCTTTTTTTTTTTTTTTTTT
>NW_003852472.1:2875649-2877035 GCF_000181295.1 Otolemur garnettii | reverse complement strand
TCATTGTTGTTTGCTGGGCCCAGGCTGGATTCAAACCCACCAGCTGAGGTGTATATGGCTGGCGCCTGAGCCGCTTGAGCCATAGGTACCGAGCCATTGATGTACAAAAGTTTTAAAGTTTGGCGTAGTCCCATTTGTTTCTTTTCTTTCTTTCCTTCATTTTTTGGACAGAGTCTTATTTTGTGGCCCTTGGTAGAGTGCCATGGCCTCATAGCTTATAGCAGCCTTAAACTCTTAGGCTTAAGTGATCCTCTTGCCTCAGTTTTTCATTTTGGGTAGAGATATGGTCTCACTCTTGCTTAGGCTGGTATCAAACTCATGAGCTCAAGTGATCCACCCGCTTCAGCCTCCCAGAGTGCTAGGATTACAGGCATGAGCTACTGCTTTCCGGCCTTCCCTTTCTTTTTGACAGAGTCTTGCTCTGTCATCCAGGTTGGAGTGCAGTGGTGTGTCTACAGCTCATTGAAACCTCCAACTCCTAGACTCAAGTGATTCTCCTGCCTCAACCTGCTGCATAGCTGAAATTACAGGTATGTGTCACTATTCTTGACTTTTTTTTTTTTTTGAGACAGAGTTTCACTTTGTCTCCCTTGGTAGAGTGCTGTATTGTCATAGCTCACAGCAACCTTAAACTCTTGGGCTCATGTGATTCTCTTGCCTCAGCCTTCTGAGTAGCTGGGACTACAGATGCCCGCCACAACACCCAGTGATTTTTAGAGATGAGGGTCCCACTCTTGCTCAAGCTGGTCTCAAACTCATAAGCTCAGGTAATTCACCTGCCTTGGCCTCCCAGAGTGCTAGGATTACAAGCATGAGCCAATACACCAGGTCTCTTGGCTATTTTAAAATTTTTTTGTGGAGGCTCAGCATTCATAGCTCAGTGGCTAGGGCGCCAGCCACATACACTGGGCTGGCAGGTTGGAAACTGCCCCAGGCCTAATAAACAACAATGACAACTATAATAAAAAAAAAATAGCCGAGCATTGTGGTGGGCACCTGTAGTCCCAGTTAATTGGAAGGCTGAAGCAAGAGAATCTCTTTAGTCCAAGAGATTGAGGTTGCTGTGAGCTGTGATGCCACAGCACTCTACCGAGGGTGACACAATGAAACTCTGTCTAAAAAAAAATTTTTTTTTTGGTGGAGATGGGATCTTGCTATGTTGCCCAGGCTGTTCTCAAATTTCTGGCTTTAAGTGATCCTCCTCCTAAGTGCTGGGATTATAGGCCTAAATCACCATGCCCAGATTATTTTTTGGTGGGCTTTTGGTGTCATGTCCATAGAATCATTGTCAAGTCCAATGCCATAATGCTTTTTTTTTTTTTTGAGACAGAGTTTCACTTTGTTGCCCACAGTAGAGTGCTATAGCTTCACAACTCACAGCAACCT
>NW_003852472.1:2871705-2873788 GCF_000181295.1 Otolemur garnettii | reverse complement strand
AGGCGCCGAGCCTGCAGCCGTCATTGTTGTTTGGCGGGTCCAGGCTGGGGATTCGAACCTGCCACCTTTAGGTGTACATGGCTGGCGCCTTAGCCAGTTGAGCTATAGGCGCTGCGCCTACACACATAATCTTAACATCTGTGAACAGAGATAATTTTATTTCTTCCACTCCAATTTGGATATAATATATTTATTTTTTTGCCTAATTGTTCTGACCAGGATTTCCAATACTACGCTGCATAGAAGTGTTTTTATTTGTTTGTTTCTTTTTTAGACAGAGTCTTACTCTGTTGCCCTGGGTAGAGTGCATGGTGTCATAGCTCACAGCAACCTCAACTACTGGGCTCAAGCAATCATCTTGCCTCAGTCTCCCAAGTTGCTGGGACTACAGCCACTACATCTGGCTAGTTTTTCTGTTTTTAGTGGAGACAGGTCTGGCACTTGCTCAGGCTGGTCTTAAACTCCTGCTCAAGCAATCCGCCCTCCTCGGCCTCCCAGAGTGCACCACCCCCAGCCCGAATAGAAGTGTTAAGAGTGGGCATTCTTGTCTTATTTCTAATCTTACAGGAAAAGATTTTACCTTTTCCCATGGAGTATGATGTTACCTGTGGGCTTTTCATATAATAGCCTTTATTAGATTGAGGTAGTTTGCTTCTATTCCTAATTTGTTGAGTGTTTTTATCATCAAAGGATGTTGGACCTTGTCAAAGATTTCTTTTTCTGTGTCAATTGCGATGATCATATGGTTTTTGTCTTTCATTCTGTTAATATGTTTTATTGGATTGATGGATTTGAGTGTGTTGAAACATCCTTACAGTTCAACGTATAATCATTTTAATATGCTATTGAACTTGAGTTTTTAGTATTTTGTTGAGGACTTTTGTATCAGTGTTCATAAAAGATAGTTTTCTTGGGTCTTTGCCTGGTTTTGGTGTGTATTAGGGTAATGCTGGATGCTTTTTTAATTTTAATTTTTATTTTTGGGGCAAAGTCTTAAGCTGTCGCCCTGGGTAGTGTCTGGTGGTATCATAGCTCACAGCAACCTCCAACCTCCAACCTCGTTGGAGCAATCCTCTTGCCTCAGTTTCTCTATTTTTAGTAGAAATGGGGGTCTCAGTTTCATGTGGGCTGGTCTTGAACTGGTGACCTCAAGCAATCTAACACCTTAGCCTCCTATAGTGCTAGGATTACAGGCGTGAGCCACTGTGCCTGTTGATAATACTGGGATTCTTAGAATGAGTTTGGAAGTGTTCCCTCCTCTTCAGTTTTTTGGAAGAATTTCAGGAGGATTGGTGTTAATTCTTTAAATGTTTGGTAGAATTGTCTAGTGAAGCCATCTGGTTCTGGGCTTTTCTTTGTTGGGAGAATTTTTATCACTGATTCAATTTCCTTATTAATCTGTTCAGATTTTCTATTTCTTTTATGATTCAGTCTTGGTAGGTTGTATGTTTGTAGGAATTTATCTATTTTATCTGGGTTTTTCAATTTGTTGGTATACAGTCATTCTAGCTTCTTGTAAGGATACCTTTGATAACATTGATGGCCCACCAGAATAATCTCCCTATCTCATGACCTTGAATCAAATCTACAAAGACCCTTTTCCCATATAAGGTAACTCTTTTTTGTTTTTTTGAGACAGAGTCTCACTTTGTCACCCTGGTAGAGTGCTGTGGCATCATAGCTCACAACAACCTCAGACTTCTGGGCTCAAGCAATTCTCTTGCCTCAGCTTCCCCAGTAGCTGAGATTACAGGTACCTGCCACAATGCCCCGCTAATTTTAGAGGCGGAGTCTCTCTCTAGCTCAGGCTGGACTAGAACTCATGAACTCAGGTGATCCACTCTCCTGGGCCTCCCAGAGTGCTGTGATTACAGGCATGAGCCACCACATCTGGCCATATAAGGTAACTCTTAGGGGCTGAGTTATGTCTCCTCCAAATCCATTTGTTGAAGTTCTTACTTCAGGACCTCGGAATGTGACTGATGTGGAGATAGCATCTCTAAAGAGCTGATTAAATCAAATGAGGTTATTAGGGTGGGTCCTAACCCAATGTGACTGGTGTCCTCATGAGGAGAGAAGATTA
>NW_003852472.1:2854760-2871111 GCF_000181295.1 Otolemur garnettii | reverse complement strand
TAAAAAAAAAAAAAAAAGTGCCCATGTTAAGGGCATCATGGTATGGTGTAGGGAGTCACAGTAACCAAAGAAGAAAAATATGGTTTGCTGCATAGTGACAGGTGCTCTGGAGAGAAAGAAGGCAGGAACAAGTGAGGGAGGGCTGGGCAGAGGAGGAAGGCACAGTTTGCAGGTTTAGAAAGGGGTCTGAGAAGGTGGCACTTGATTTGAGACCTGAAGCAGGTGAGGGAGGCAGGAGCACTGACGGCTGAGGGAAGAATGCTCCGAGTAGAAGAGACAGCAGATGTGACAACCAGCAGTGGAGCAACCTGCTGTGCTAAAGGAAAAGAGGGCCAGGGGACCACACGGGATGCCAGAGGGCTGGAGGGCTGAGCAGTAGGATGTGAGGTCAGAACTGCTGGTGCCACGCAGGTAGGGGTTCTTGGCTCTGAAAGGCTCTGGCTTTGGCTCTGAGTGACACAGGGAGCCCTTGCAGGATTTTAAGCAGATGCATACATATGTCTTGTAAGAATTGCTTTGGCTGCTGGGCGGAGAGAAAGCAGAAGGGGAGCCAGGAAGCTGGGTCGGGGAGCTGTTTTCCATGATCCTGGCAGGAGATGCTGGGGGACCACAGCACAGCCCTGAGGTGGTGAGAAGTGGTTGGACCCTGGATGTGTTCTGAAGGTGGTGCTGCTGTGGGATCTGCTGGTGGATCTGCTTGGGGGAGCAGAAATGGCACTGGAGTTGCTTCCTGAGCTGCTGGAAGAGTGGGGCTGCCCTTTGCTGAGATGGGAAAGGCAGCGAGGGAGGTGGTGTTGGGGTCTATGCTGCCTAGGCCATGTCTATGGGATTTCAAAGTGGAGACGTTAGATTTGGTCTTAGATGTACAAGTCCTGGGCTCAGGGCAAAGGTCTGTGCTGGCGATGTCAATTGGGAGCTGCCAGTGCCTGGGTGGTATTTAAAGCCATGAACTATGAGAAGTCAAGACAGAGCGTCTCCAGGGCTGAATGCTGGGGCTTGCATTCAGCTTTTGGAGGCCAGAGAACTGAGGAGGAACTAGCAAAGGATATTTTTGTTGAAGGAGGAAGTGAATGGATGGATGATTGGATCCCCCTTTGCCACTGCCCTAAGGCAGGCTGTGTCATCCCTCCTTGGATCATTACAGCAGCCCTTTGTGCATTTCCATGAGCCACACCCCACAGCCCTCCCAATCCACCCTCCATATCTCCTCAGTGCTGTCCCCATTCACCAGGAGCCCTGGTTGTCCTGTCCCCTCCCTGTGGGGTCCAGCCCTCCTCCCACTCTATTCCTTGTCCGTTCCTATCCTCTGGGAAACTTCCTGAGTGTCACACCCTGACTTTCTCTCTCTATCCTAACAGAAGCTCTATCTGAGTGTCACACCCATGGCTGTCTCCATCCCAACTCCTGACATTGTGAGGGTCCTTGTGTGCAGATACAGATACTCCCATCTGCATGGTAAGTCCACCCAAACTCCCAACCAATAGCTCCCTGGCCACCTTCTTGCTTGGAGGTATACACACAGGCAATAGGGGCCATTCTCAGGAGGAAGGACACAGGCATGTGAGCCCTGGAAGGAGGCCCAGTGGTTTGAGGAGTGAATTTCAGAATCTGGTACCCAGAGTGTGGTTCAGAGAGAGACTTGTGGGCTCCAAGTGGGCATGTTCCCAGGCTCTGTGGGTTTCTGTTCCCAAGGACAAGGAGGATGGGCTCTGGGAATGGGTGTATGGAAGGAGGGTGCTGAGTTCACTGGTGCCACCTATAGGATGTCATTTCTTATCATTTACAGAAGAGTAAAGTGGTGACAATATAGGCCATGGGTGGGGGTGGGTCTTCTTTAGAGGGGACTATTTCAGAGGGAAATAAGTGACCTTTGATTGTTTTCTGAATTTTCTTAAGTCAGACATGCTTTTCTTTTCTACGTAGCTGTTCACTAAGGATGAGGGCTCTGTCTGGACAGAAGGGTCCACTTCATCTCCTCTATCCTTCTGGCTGTACCTTCAGTGTTCAGAGGCCTGTGCTCAAGGACTGTCGGTAGGTGCTGAGGGTGGAAGCATCCACCTCCATTGTTAAAAGACAAGCCAGACTTGGAGAATCATCTCAAGTCCCATAAGCCAGCCTGCTACATTTGTTTAGTAGCCTCCCAAAGACACCGTGGGTGGTGGATGAGCTGATGGCAGATGGAAGTGGACAAAGAAGGCCAATGCACAGTTTTCTTTAAAAGGTTTTCATTTATTAGTCTTTTCAGAAGCAGTTAATTTTCTATTTTTTACAAAAAGGTGTGTTTCATCCCAAGTTATACCAAAGTGATTAAGATAAATTTTCTACTGGAGATACAGCTCCCTCAATCAGAAAAAAAAATTTCCCCCAATTAACCACAACAATAAAACCAAAAGGAGAACATCAACAATCAAAAATAATTCCTCAATATCCAGGACAAAAAATAAAATATTTATTGATCTATCACAGCGAGACACAAAGAGATGGCGGGGCAGGGATGGAGCCACTCTGAAGGACAGTGGCTTGAGGGAGGGATGGGGATACAGTACTGCGTGTGGGGAGACCCCGGGTAGGGAGAGATGCCTGCCCCCCTCCACAGCCCTGCACACCCTGGGCGAGAGTGAGGGAAGTGGTTGGAGGGGTTGATGGCGGGTGTGCCCAGCCAGCTAGTGGTGACGGGCAGTCAAATGGGGACAAGGATGGATGGATGGACAGATGGACGGATGGGCAGATGGGTGAATGGGCGGATGGGTGGACGGACTCCACAAGAGCAAGGGGGTTACTTCCAGCAGGGGGTGGTTTTCCCACCTGAAGGTGCCCCAGATGTAGGGAACAGCAATTAGTTGGGGAGGGAGGATGAGGTGAACCATTAAGAGGAGGGATGATGTGACCGAATCCAGCTTTGAGGCTTAAGGTGCTTGGGTACCAACTGGACCGCAGCCAGGCAAGGGTGGGTCCTGGTGGGCAGGGGGAAGTGGACTGCCCAAGAAGTGTCTGCACCATCTTCAAAGGAGCCCCAGGGAGGGGGTTCCCCAAGGGGCTGCCCTACCCTCCTCCCTCCCCCAGGAGGATGGGAGCACCGGCATGTAGCACCAAGTTCCCCTGGAGATGGAGGCTGTGTGTTGAGGGGGAGCTCCTGGGTGGGATGGGGAAGGGACAGGACAGGGGGCCAGGCCCACCCCCCACCTCTGAAGTGGGGGGTTTCCCAGTCAGGGCCCTTGGCCACTGTTCTCTTGTTTCCTTGTCCTGTGGATTTCCATGGCCGCCCGGCCTGCCCGTTCCTTCCTGGGGTGGGGATTGGGGGGCCATGGGGTGGGGTGACAAAGGGTTTACATTCTCCACCAAGCAGTAGCACCAAAGTTGATGAGGTCGCAAGTCAGGGGTCGGGGGAAGCTCACTTTCTCTTCCGGCCACAGGACTTCCCCAGGCAGGCCCCACCTGGATGGAGGAGGCACACATAATGGTCAGTCTGGCCCTTCTCAGTTGAAGCTCAAGCTCCTGGCCACTCTGTCCCACTTAGGCAGAGGTTCCAAGAAGCCATGAGAAGTCAGGCCATGGCCCCAGGCTGAGCTCTGACCCTGTCTATTGTACCAGCTCCCACTAGGCAGATGGGCTGGGACAGGCTCCAAGATGTCATTGATGAAACCAAGGCCCAGAGAGGGCAAGGGGCCAGGTGACAGGGTGGGGATGGGGAAGGACCAGGCCTGGGAGTGTCCACACTTTGTGCCCACTGCACATGGGGATCCTTTTAGGGAAGGGCTGAGAGCACCCCCTGTCAGGCAAGATGAGGTGAAAGAAGAGTCAGTGTCTGCAGGAGGTGGCCCTTGCTGGGAATTAGGGACCTGGACCTAACCTGGACCAGTTAGAGGGCATGGTGTAAGTAAATGGAGGCCCTGGCAGGGGAAGATCTTATCCTCAAAGCCAGTGGCTGGGCTGAGTTTCGACCCTGGACTCCTGCCCTGTCTTGGAGAAGGTCTCGTTGGCATCCACCTCTGTTAGGAAAGGCACCTTTGTTTCGTGGCAGAGCCCAGTGTAGTTACTGCCTGCTCCTGCTTGGATCAGATGTGGCTCATTACCGCCATCTGGTGGCAGTTAGTAGAGAGTAATGCAGGGACGGCCTCTGTCTCTGGAAAGCTCCTATTGGGGCCAGAAGCAAGACTGGCGCCCAATGGTAAGCTGGACAACCAGGAAAGGGCGGGTCTGGCCGTGCCTCTGCCCCTCCCAACTGTCAGCTGCTTCATTTGTGCTTTTGGGAGGGGGACGGGTAGAAGGGAATTCACAGTCCAGAGCAACCATAGGGGCGTAGTTATCAGTGCTTTGGAACTCCTTGGGGTTGACAGCACGGACCACACACTCCCCCAGAGGAGAGTCTGAACCTTTGAGCCAGAATGTGGCTCAGTCCCGGGGGGTGACCTCTGCCTTCTGTGCACAGCCCAGGGCGCCTTGGTTTCCCACACACCCCCATGCCCTTAGATTCCCCTGACTTTAGGATTCTGGAACCCCATTTCTTCTCTTCCCAGTTTCCTCCCTGCAGCAGCAGGTTAAGGCATTCAGTGGGGGACAGCCAGGCTTGACCCGGAGCAGCTCCTAGCTCTGAATGTCGGTGTTGGAGGTTGAGAGGATGAGTGGGAGAGGTTCAGCGCCCTTTACCTCCCCTCTGCCTGCCAGGCCTCGCCTGTGCTCCCTTTCCTGGGTCCACACTGGTGGTCCCAGCCTCCCCCTGCTCTGTTTCTTTCAGGGGCCAAATCTGTACTCACCTTGGTATCCCAGGGCTCCTAGGGCCCCACCATAGGGCTTGGGGGGTTTTCCTGTGGAGGGGAGAGTGGGGTTGGGAAGGGGGTGGAGTTTTGCCTCCTCTCCTGGCACCCCTACCCTGTTCCTGACCTGGGTCCTGTCTCAGCAGGTTCCCAAGGGCCCTGCCTCCAGCCTGCTCCTTCCTGCCTGTGGTGCTGGAGAAGCTCAGTGGGCACCCCCAGCCCCATTCAGACCCCAGTGTGCCTCCCAGTCTCAGCCATGTGCATCTGACTTCTGGAGACCCCCACCCATCCCACCCGACCTACTCTTCCTTACATGCTCTATTTTCCTTTCTTGGGACCTAAACCATCCCTCCAGTTAGACTGTGAACCCTGGGGTTGACCTAGGTCCCTGTCCCACTCTTTGTTAGTCAAGCACTAGGTGGGAGCCCATCTGTCCCTTCAGCCTCTGCGATTCCCTTGGGGCCTTCTGCAAGTCCCAGCACCTGAGGGCCATCCCAGGGACATGGCCACATCAGCCACTTCCTCAATAGAACCCACCCCACCCCAGAAAGGAGCTCAAGTCCCCTCCAGGCATCAGGTGCCTTCTTGTTGCAGACTCACCACCAACTCCCAGGCCCCCGGCACCGCCACCTATGAGGCAAGGAGAGGGGCTGTGAGTGTTCCTACTTCTGGGGGCCCGCTGAGCCCTCCTGGACAGCAAGAGCCCACCCTGAGGCCAGGATGGAGGCCAGGGTGGGGTGTGAGGTGCAGGAGCCCTAGGCTCTGCTTTTCCCTCTGAGTGACTTTGGAGTGCTCCCTGGCACACCCTGAACTGCAGTTTATTTCATCTGGACATAGTGGGAGAGCTCTCTGTCTCCAAGGACCTTGAGAGGCATAAAATGTGTGTTTTAGAAAAGCTGAAGGTCTCTGTTCTTCTAAGAGAGGGAGGCCATTGTGTCAGCCTCCCATGACCCAAAGCCATGGGGTCCATCTCTGGGTGCTGGCTCAGCCTTTCTGAGCAGATGACAGAGTAGGGGAGGAGGCAGGATGTGGCTAAAGCAGCAGAACAGGGCCCAGGGTCAGGGAGTCTGGCCTACCTGGGAAAATGGGAGACAGTCCAAAGCCAGGTCTTGCTGCCACTCCTGTGGGAGAGATTTGGGTTTGGTGGGAGTGAGCCCTGCTCCAGCCTTGTCCCCTCCTGCCAGCGTGAGTGCCCACTGGATTCCCCAGGCTTCTCTCTCTGGGGCTTTCTCCTCTCCATCCCCCACTGTAGCCAGAGCCACTTTCTCAACCCAGAGCATCTCCTCCTAGCACCCAGGTGTGATGCCCTATGGCCTCAGCTCTGAGCTCAGCCTGGCACTGTCCCCAGCCCTGTGGCTTGCCCCTTTGCTCCTATCTGGTGTCCCTGTGTGGCAGGAGGCAGCCAGGCCTCCTCCTATAGGGAGACCTCATAGAGCTGAAGCCCCTACCTCCAACTGGGAACTGCCTGGCAGCTCCTAGGACACCTCCAAGGCCAGCAGCACCTGAGAACAGGGCAGATGGGGTCAGGACAAGGCACCCTCATCTGCAAGAGACCCTGAAATCCCTGTTGGGCTCTAGGGTAAGGAATATCATGGAGAAGAACTTCAGGGCTCCTGGGAGTAGGGCCGGAGCCCAAGCAGGGATAGGGTAGGTATGGAGGTGGGCCTGGGTGTGGGGAGAGCCATGCAGGGACACTCACCATATTTGGCTGCTTTAGCAGCTGCAGCTGGGGAAACACCTGGGGAGACAGGGCACATGAGAGCTCTGGAGTGCTACCTCCTGCCAGTCAGGCCTCTTTGTACCTGCTCACCAGTCTCTATACCCTTGACGCAGCCTCCTGTCCCCCTCTTCCCCTCCTTCATATATCCATTGTTCTAAAAGTCATCATTAAGCTCCTAAGCTCCTACAGTGTGTGCAGTCTTGTGGAGCACAGGGGAAGAGGCTTGCAGGCCAGGGGAGGCAGGGAGACTCATCAAGGACCACCCAAGAGAGGGGCTGTCCATACAAGGCTCACCACGATGGCCCAGTCTTAAGTAAAGTGATTCCCTCTAAGCTTTGATTTCCTTCTTAGAGAATGGGCATTACCATCATTTTCCTAATTAACCTTCACCTTTAGGGGTGGGTGGGTTGAGAGAGAGGAGCCCTGGCTCCCACCTATTCTAGCCCCTCTCTGAACCCTTTGGGGTTTGGAGAGGAGAGTGGGGCCCACACCTCCCCAGGAGCAGCTATGGTGGGGCATGGCAGGGCTGGGCTGAGGGACAGTTTGAGCAAAGGCATGGCAGACATGGGAAGGAAAGTCTCTGTCTTTCATACACTGCTTACACTCACTGATTTCAGAGTAGCTCTTACCTCCAAAGGCCCCAGCACCAGGAACCACACCAAGTCCCCCGACTCCCAGTCCTCCAGCTCCGAGCCCACCGACTCCCCCCAGGCCTGTGGAGAGAGATGATTGTTAAATCCCACCTGCCAGAGAGTGGTACTAGAGTTCAGCATGGTGGAGGTGTTCTCTCAGGACACAGGTGGAGCCTGAGGTCCTAGGGCCTTCCAGGTTGCAGAGGGGCCAGGAGGTGAACTGGGCCCTGAGGGGCTCTGGGGCAGGTCAGGGGATCTGATTTTATGGAGTTACTAGGCAGAAGCTCCCCCCAAATGCTTGGGGTCTTGTGGCAGATCCCGTCTCCAGCAAGTGCTCACCAAACTGGGCAGCTTTGGCAGCAGCTTTGGCAGCAGCAGCAGCAGCAGCAGCAGCAGGTCCAGCTCCTGGGGGTACAGAGGAACTCAGGAGAGGGACTATATGGATCACCCTCCCCACTGGCCCACCCTGGGGTTTCAGCTCACCTGCCACACCACCTGGAACACCTGCTCCAGCAAGAGCCCCGGGGACTCCTGCTCCTACAGAGAGAGGATAAATCAATTCCCCATTTCTGAAGGACGGGGGTGTGTATGTGTGGGGTTTTCTTGCTCCAGGAACACAAGACAAATGGACAAGTGGCAGAGGCCACATGACCCAGTGGGAAGAATAAGGGATAGAAAGTCCAGTCCTAAGCTCCTCAGTCTGAGTCCTGGTTCTACCCTTAGCAATCAGAGAAAGGGACCCCCCCGCCACCCCTTAGGTCTTGGCCTTCCCATCTGTGACATGGTAGAGTGGTCCTCTCCTTCTCTTGTGCTGGTGCTGGGAGCTTCAGGTGGCACTAAAGTGTGGACAGTTTCAGGTTCTTTTTCTTTTTTTTTTTTTTGAGACAGAGTCTCACTTTGTTGCCCTTGGTAGAATGCCATGGTATCATAGCTCATAGCAACCTCAAACTTGTGGGTTTAAGCGATTCTCTTGCCTCAGCCTCCCAGGTAGGTGGGACTACAGGTGCCTGCCACAACGTACTGCTATTTTTAGAGATGAGGTCTTGCTCTGACTTAGGCTGGTCTCGATCTTGTGAGCTTAGGCAATCCACCTGTCTCAGCCTCCCAGGTGCTGGGATTATAGGTGTGAGCCACCACCCAGCCCTGTTTCAGGTTCTAACAGTCCTGGGTTTGAATACAGTTCAAATCTTGGTTTCTCTACTCATTATAGCTATCTGAGCCCTATAGTCCCTATAGGGGGTGATGATACCCTATTAACCTTACAGATACTTGAGAAAAAAAGGTACATCCTTGTGAACTCTGCAAGTTCTAAGTGGTTGGACTGCACAGAGCTAATAACAGTAGTGACAGTATCTACAGTTGGCACTCCACGGGACATTTGCAGTCCTAGGTGCTTCCACATATTGGTCTGTTTGTCATACATTGCAACAGGAGAGGTAGGCAGTGTTATCACCCCCATTTTGCAGATGAGAAGGTCAAGGCAGAGCACTAGTTAAGTAATGTGCTCAGAGTTCCATGGGCAGGAAGTGGCTTGGGAGCCCACACTCCTCACTGCTCTGCTACATGACACCACTTTGTTTCCCTGGCAATGTCTGCTGACTTCAGCTGGCTGAGCAGCCAGCAGTGAACTGGAGGGGAGGCCGGGCTGCTGGGGGTGGGGACCGAGGAAGCTGGGATTTTCCGAGGTGGAAACTGGCCCCAAGTGGACCGGCCAGGCCTGGTTGGTGGATCTCTGGCAGAGGCTCCCCCTCCCACCCCACTCACAGGAGGCCAGGAATGCAGGGGCCACAGACAGCGTGGGTCTGGCCAGGCAGGACTGCTCGAGCGCCAAGTGGAGAGGAGGCAGGTCTGCCACGTCCTCAAGGCTGGCTCGTGGCAGGCGCAGTCATGCCAACATGAAGGCAGGCAGATGGCTGGGGGCGCCCAGAAGAGGAGCCTCAACTCCTCAGCTCGGGCCAGAGTGTTGGGGAGGAGGCAGAGGCCACTCAGTCCCCTCACACCAATGGCAGACCTGGCCCCTCCTTGGACCCAGGGCCTGTGGAACTCTCAGGGTCTTTGGGATTTGGGGGACCTTGGTGAAATTGCCCCTAGGGGTCTGGAAATGTGAGGTATATTTTTGAGTGTTGTAGGGGTTGGAGGCACCATAGTCAATTACTGGGCAGGGGCCAGGTCTGTAAACTGTCATCAACGTGTCCTAGAAATCACCATTTTCTATCCTGCTCACCCTAGCCCTGAGCTGTCAGGGACAGGGACATGCAGCAAAGGAAGCAGGGCGGTTGTGGGGTGCACTTACCATATTTGGCTGCCTTAGCTGCGGCCAGGGAGCCAGGTACTGGGGAAAGGGGAAAGTGGGTGTCAGCAGCTGAGCTCTGTGCCTAGGGGTTCTGCTCCCTTCTTCAGGGAGCCCTCTCTCCCTTCTTTGTCCTCCTCACAGTCCTGAAGCCATGGCTCCTGGGCAGGAAGGAGCTCACAGTGCCAGACACAGAGCTCCAGGGTCTGACTGTGCCACTGCCAAGCTTACCTTGGGGGCATTTCCTCCTTTCATCTGTCCCCTTTGTCCCTTCTACACCCAGCATGGCCTGCCTGAGGCTGGGCACAGAGTGGGGCTTGGGAACGATACGGTTAGGAACGAGAGTTCCTAGTGGCCCCCTTGCCACACTGCTGAGAGGATCTGGGCTACCCTACCCTTGCCTTCCCTCGGTGATGGATGAGCTTTTTCCTAGTCTGGAGCCCTGCCACACCTCCACCAAGGATGTGGCTACTCTGCAGTCTGGAAGCCTGAGGTCTCCTTGCCTCGTTGGGTCTTCTCTCTCCATCTGTTACCCTAGTTGTCTCTGAATGTTCAGGAGAACCTAAATGGGAGTTCACTATGCACCCCTGAGTGGTGAGGGGATGCGAGGATGTGCTGGGAGGATAGGTGCCTCCTTCCCCTGAGCTCAAGGGATAGTTTCTTCTGGCTCCCAGAAGATTCCTTACCTGCACCTGCCCCAAAGCCGGGAACACCAGCGCCAGCTCCAAATCCCGGAACACCAGCACCTATTCCAAATCCTGGAACACCAGCATCAAGCCCAGCTGCGGCCCCTGCAGAGAGAAGGCAGTGGGTGGGGGCAGCAGGCAGGCAGCGTGGCCCCGAGGAAGTATCCTGCCTGCAGAGCTAAGCCAGGCCCCAGGGGAAGAGGCCCAGACCCAGGCAGAGGCCTCCTCCCGGCCTCATCCCCATTTACAGATCTTTCCCCATCCATCCTCTCTATTGCCGCTGGGATGGCTCTCCTGCAGCTCCCCTGACCAAGCCCAGGCCAGCAATCCGACTGCACACTGTCGATACTGCTTCCTTTCCGGACTAATCTCCTGCTGTTCCTCCTTGGATGAGCTCATTTCAATCTCCTAACAGTCTTCTGCAGATGGTGCCCTTGTCACCCACCCTTAGCACATGAGAACAGGGTAACTTAGAGGTCACTAGGCTAATGTGAGGCCCAGAACTCAAACCCAGGTCTCCTTCATGCCAAATCTGTGCTTCTGACCCCTCTGCCTGCTGCCTGCGGGATGAGTGGGTCTGAGAGGCTGTATATCCTGGGCCCAGCCTGTGTTTGGGGCTGGGAGGGTAGAGAAGGAGGGCAGGGCACTCACGGAGCTGGGCTTTGGCGGCGGCCTTAGCAGCAGATTTGGCTGCAGCTGGGGTCCCTACTCCTAGAGGGAGAGAGGGGACATTCAGGGATGGTGTTCAAGGATGGTGCCCACGGAGGCTTTGGGAGCTCCTCAGGCTACTTACCTGCAACACCGCCAGGACCGAAGCCAATGCCGGGAACCACACCTGGACCCACGCCGACACCAGGACCCACACCAACACCAGGCCCTAACCCTATAAGAATGAGAATAGCTAATCCTTACCCAAAGCCCAGCCAAAGAATACAGAAGCCGATGTAAAGAGCACTGGGCTGGAGCCCTGGGTTCTTGTCCTGGCATTGCACAGACTTACTGTGTGACCTTGGGCCTGTCACCTTCCCTTGACAGGCCTCAGCTTCCTCATCTCTAATGTGAGGTATGTGTAGATTTAGGAGTTCTTAACCTTTTCAGGGACAAGAGCCCCTTGGAGACTTGAGGGTGATAGAGGTAGAGTTATGCAGTAAAAGGAGCTTTGCAAGACAGGAGGACCTGAGTACAAACCTCAGCTCAGCCACCATTTAGCTGTGGGATAACTGGGCAAGTTATGGAAGCTCTGGGAACCTCAGTTTCTACATCTGTAAAATGGGAATAATGACACCACTTTCATCAGATGGTTGCATATGAGAATTTGGGCTCAGTGGACCTGTAGTTAAGATGTTCATTGGCCATTCAGCCTTAGAGATTCTGATCTGAGTCTTTCTGCCCTCAGGTCCCTAAGGCCAAGCATGGACCCCCAAACATATGGGCTGCTGTGATGATGCTCCATACTCAGGAAAGTGTGGGTACCTGGGGCTGCCAGGGCAGTCCTTCAATATGGCAAGAGATGGGGACTAAGAATTACTGAAGCCACCCAGCAGAGCACAGCATGAGGTGAGGAGGGGCAGGCCCTGGCTAGAACAGGAGGCCCCAGGGCCTTTGGGAATGGAGAGATGGGTCCTGTGGGGCTTGCTCTGCTTCTCTAGTCAGAGTGTCACCCACATTCCTAAAGGCCATCGGATGGGTGAAAATTTCTATGGAAAGCCACCCCAGAATGTCAAGCCTGAGGAGACTGGAGAGGCAAGGAGAGCTGAGCCACAGACCCCAGAGCCAGAAATGGGACAGAGCAATGCTCTCTGATGAGGAGTGGGGGCAGGAGTGGGTGAGGGGCACTTACCAAACTGGGCAGCTTTGGCAGCAGCTTTGGCAGCTGCAGCTGCTGGGGTCCCTGCTCCTGGAGAGTGAAGGGGGGATAAGGGAGTGGTCTCCGGCAATCCCCCAACACTTCCCATGCTTAACTGTGGAAGCCATCCCAGAACCTACCTCTAAGGAGCTTTCTCCCTCCTACAGTCCCTCTCTGTGCACTGTCTCCTTGCACTGGAGGCAGAGGGAGCACACAGAGCTCAACTGGGTCTCAGGCCTGGCTCTGAGATCACCCACTGCCACCTGGTAATGTCCCTGTCCGTCTCTGGGCTTCAGTACAGACTTGAGAAGCAGCTTTAGCCTTGGGCTGAAATTCTATCCCTGGGCTATGAGGAGGGGAGCCCAGGGCTGTGACTGTTGGGGGCATGAGGATCCTATCCCTCACTAGGTCCAAAACAGCTGTGGTGCCCTCTGCTTAGGGTGCTGTTAATTTTTTAAAAATACGAATAGCACCTATATCCAGAACTATTGGAGGAAATCCAGAAGGGGAATTTTCTCCCAGAAAGAAGGAATGCAGAAGAGAAACCTTATGATGGGAAAACAACCAGGGAAGGTTCTCACTTAATGTCATGGCCACTTAACCTCTTCTCCTTGGCACGTGACTGATGGAGGATAAAGAACACAGGAGAACTAAAGAATGGCAGGTTCTCCTGCCTGAGGAGGAATCTGAAAGGTCCCTGGGAGTAAATGAGAACACCAGACCCCGGTAGAGCAGAGCTCTGACACCCAGCCAGCTGATGTCCCTAAGCCTCCTCCAGCAGCAAGAGGACCCCTGCGAATGGAGGGCTCTTCCCTCCAGATTAGTCTAGGGGGAAACTGCTCTCTCTCTTCCCCATCTCTGGGCTCAGTCTTCCTATCTGTAAACTGGTACAGTTGACCCTTCCACAAGACAAGCCAAACCTGTCCTGGGGCTGGGGACACAACTCACCTGGTACTCCTCCTGTGCCCGGCACACCTGGAACTGCACCTGGCACACCTGGGACTGCACCTGGCACACCTGGGACTGCACCTGGCACCAGCCCTCCCAGGGCTGCTGCCCCTGCAGCACCTAGAAGAGAGAAGAATGTCCAGCCTCACTCTTCCCAGGACCCCCAATGGGGGAATGGGTATGGGGCGAAGTGAGAGAGTGGGAGGAAGGTGCAGACAGCTATCTGGCACCTTTAACTCTCAGGTTTGGGGTGGGGTGAGCAGGTCACCAGTAGCCCTAAGGGTACGCAATTGATAAGGGCAATGGAGTAGAGTGTGGCTTTGAGAGACAGGGGTGGAGGACTTGCCATCTTAGCCCAGGACCTTTTAGCTCTGGAGGCCTGAGTGTGAGTTTGCTGGAGGGGACTGGCTGTTCTGAGCTCCTTGGGAGAGCAGGACCTGGGGACAGGCAGGCAGGGCACTCACCGTACTTGGCAGCTTTGGCAGCAGCTGCAGCCTGGGCTTCAGCTTCAATGAAACAAGAAAGAAAGAGACCCTCAGAAGCCTTGCCTGGGTCTCAGCCATGCTTCCTGCTCTCCTACCCAGGAAGGCACCAAAGGCCTCCTTGTCCTTTCCCTAACTCCTCCCTGAGTACGTGAAAGGGAGGTGCCCCTGCTCCCCCTGTATAGCCCAACAGAAAAGTAGCCCCCACCCCTTCTCAACCAACCCCTACAGATGTGTTACTAAGGCTTACGGGTAAGGCCAGCTCCGGGGACACCTCCGACTCCAGGGACACCTCCAACTCCGGGGACACCTCCAACACCATAGCCAGGAAGCCCCCCGACACCAACCCCATAAGTGGGAAGGCCTCCAACTCCCACTCCTGCAGAGGGAAGAGAATCAAGTGGAAGGGAACTCAATGAGAGAGGCTGGGAGGGTTCTGGGGGCACTGCTTGGCTGCAAAAGAGGATATAAGCTTTCCCAAAGCCTGGTCCATGGACAGGGAATCACATATCCCCAGGCAGCCTCTGCTGTGAAGCCTTTACCAATACCCTTCACTCTTCCCTTAGCCCCTCTCTTCTTGGGGCACTGGGAGAAGGACCCCATTGATTGATGTGGGGAGGCTGTTGGCAGATTCCACATCCCCAGCCAGGCTTGGTTTCCTCTGGGAGGGCCCTGGACAGAGGAGGGAGGGTCAGGGTCATTGTGTCCAATCCAGGCAGTCTCCCACCATTCAGCCCCATGGCTTTACGATGGGAAACAACTGGGGAGACATTGTCCTGGGGTCCCCAGATCCAAGTCCCAGCTCTGCTAGTGACTTGGTCTGTGACCTTGGGCAGGTTGTTTTCATTCTCTGGGTAACTAGATGAGAGTCTTTTAGTTCTCAGGTAAAGCCAGAATAGGGTAGAGCAAAGCTATCAGCACAACACTCACCATATTTGGCTGCTTTGGCAGCTGCAGCTGGTGACACAACCCCTGAAGAGACCAAGTGGAACACAAATGCTCAGGGGACAATGGACAAGAGATGCTCAATATAGATCCCTCTGTCCAACCCACCTGTCTGTCAGTCTACAGTCTGTCTATCGGGCCAATGCAGAGTTGACCACCCATGCATTCACACACTCATTTCTCCATTCACCCACTGACCCACTTCTATGTCTGTCCATTTGTCTATCATTGGACCTTAATCCACCCACCTAACCACCCAATTCTCTGTCTATCCATGCGCTCACTTATCCATCAACTTATCCACCCATCTGCCTATTTATCCACTCACCTAACCATCTAACCAAGCATCTTTTTTGCATTTGCCTGTTCATCCTCCCACCACCCATCGATTAATCTGCTCATCCACCTGTGTGGCCATTCGCCCATCCATCCACCCATCTGTCCATCCTTCTAACCACTTATCTAGTCTCTACCTGCCTGCCCATCAGTCTTCATCTATCCATTCACCTTTTTACTCATCTCTCCATGTATCCACCCATCCTTGTATCTGTCTACCTACCCACCCAGCTGCCTACTCCCTTACCCACCAGTCTACCACTTGGCCACTCACCTGCCTACCCAGTTTTCCATCTGCCCATTTATCCACCCACCCACCCATCCACATGTCCACCTACCATCCATCCATCCAACTACCAACCCACCCATCCACATGTCCACCTACCATCCATCCATCCAACTACCAACCCACCCATCTATCCACCATAGACTGAGTACCTACTCAGCTAAGGGCTGGCAACAAAGAGATGAAAAAGACACAGTCTAGGCTTGGCACTCATAGCACAGTGGGTACGGTGCCAGCCACGTGCACTGAAGGTGGTGGGTTCAAACCTGACCTGGCCTGCTAAACAACAATGACAACTGCAACAAAAAAATAGCTGGGCATTGTGGTGAGTGCCTGTAGTCCCAGGTACTCCAGAGGCTGAGGCAAGAGAATCACTTAAGCCCAAGAGTTTGAGGTTGCTGTGAGCAGTGACACCACAGCACTCTACCAAGGGCAACATAGTGAAACTCTGTCTCATAAAAAAAAAAAAAAAGACACAATCTTGTCTCTGGGAGCACACTGACAGCCAGAAGTTCAGTTGGAGAAGGTGGTGCTGGTAGCAGCTAATTGGGAGGCTGTTATAGCCCAAGGGTGGCGGATGAGGCCAAGAGTTTGGACAGATGGGTGAGGTGTTAGAGAGAATTCAAAATTTTGGAAATAGTCTCAATATTTCTCTCTTACACATGCACACACACAGAGCCCAGCTCACCAACTCCTGGAACCCCAGCACCTGGGACACCAACTCCTGGGATGCCAGCTCCTGGGACACCAACTCCTGGGATGCCAGCTCCTGGGACACCAACTCCTGGGATGCCAGCTCCTGGGACACCAACTCCTGGGATACCAGCTCCTGGGACAAAGCCTGGCCCACCAGGCACTAAGCCTCCAGGAGCTCCTATGGAAGGAAAAGGATTATTTTCCTGCCCATTGGAACCTCAGAGGACCTCCCAGGGCAGCGGTATAGGGGAGCTATGGGACTGACTCAGTCCCAAGTACAGGTCACAGGTGGAATGGCATATCCTTGGCATGGATCCACTCATCAGAGAGATGGGGAAGAACTATGAAGATCCCTAAATAACTCTGAGGGTTTGCCTCTGTAAACTGGGAAAACTAAGGTCTTATTTCTAAAGCAAAGTAAGAATTCTTGCCACTGGCTGGGTGAGGTGGTTCACACCTGTAATCTTAGTACTCTGGGAGGCCAAGGAAGGAAGATGACTTGAATTTAGGAGTTTGTGACCAGCCTGAGCAAGAGCGAGACTCTGTCTCTACTAAAAATAGAAAATGAGCTGGACATTGTGGCTGGTGCCTGTAGTCCCAGCTACCTGGGAGGTTGAGGCAGGCGGATTGCTTGAACCCAGGAATTCAAGATTGCTGTGAGCTAGGCTGATGCCATATTACTCTATCCTGGGCAACAGAGTAAGACTCTGACTCAAAAAAAAAAAAAAAA
>NW_003852472.1:2806538-2854740 GCF_000181295.1 Otolemur garnettii | reverse complement strand
AGTGCCAGCCACATGCACGAGGGTGGTGGGTTCAAACCCAGCCCAGGCCAGCTAAACAACAATGACAGCTGCAACAAAAAAAATAGCAGGGTGTTGTGGCGGGTGCCTGTAGTACTAACTGCTTGGAAGGCTGAGGCAAGAGAATCGTTTCAGCCCAAGAGTTTGAGGTTGCTGTGAGCTGTCACGCCACAGCACTCTACTGAGGGCAACATAATGAGAATCTATCTCAAAAAAAAAAAAAAAGAATTCTCACCACTGTGCAGGCAGGGATGCAGGGGACACCTGTGGGGCAGCCATGGGAGGATGGAGTGGGAGGAGCCTGGTGCTCCACAGGTCCCTTCCCCCTGCTGGTCAATTGTGTGTCAATGGAGAACAATGGAGATGGTATCCCAGGTAGAGCAACCAGAAGGAACAGAGGCAAGGAGGTGTGAACAGCACATGTTTGGGGAGGGGCTCAGGAAGTAGATAGGATGTCATAGGTGGACAAAGGCCAAGTCCATCCAGCTTTATAGGACTGGGGTCTCCAAGGCCCATGCAGAGACCAGGGCAGATCTAAGTCCTGGGCTGCTTCCCCAGGGGCCACTTACCATACTTGGCTGCCTTAGCTGCTGCCTTTGCAGCTGCAGCTGCAGCTGCAGCTGCAGCTGGAGTCCCAGCTCCTGGAAAGACAGCCACAGAGGGTGAGGTCCCTGTCCTGTGACCCTCTCAAGGACACCCATCCCCTGCTAGAAAAGACACTACCTGCAATGCCTCCAATCCCGGGAATTGCACCGGCCCCACCAGGAATGCCAGCCCCTCCAACACCAGGGAGGACTCCAGCTCCTCCAGCACCTGTTGGGATGGAAGATGTGCAATGTGGCCGGGCAGGAAGGCCACTTAGACGCCAGCATTTTAACCAGTTCAATCTCATCGGGGAACAAGGCCTGGGTATCTCTGGGCGGGTCTGCTTGTGAAGGCTCCCACCTCCTGCTCCTTGACTCACCCCCAAAGTGTCCATTTCAACATGCTCATTAAGGGACTTCTGTGTTTTCAGACAAATCCCATTCTAATCACTGCCACATACTGAGAAACCACAAGTGGCTGCTCCCTGGGCCAGAGGGGCCCCAGTAGGAATGTTCAAGGCTTCCTCTCCCTGTGTTCCAAAGACTTGGCCAAGTTTGTAATCCAAGAGCCTGGCTGCCTGGCTCTGGCAGCCCCTCACAGTCCTGCTCCCGCTCCCACGTTCCAGCTGTCTCCCCCAGTTAAGGAGTTGAGGGTGCCTGGGGGGACCTCATGGGGCTTCCATGGGGCAAGCCCAGCTTTGAGCGTCTCCCCACATTCTTGCCCCTTGACCGGAGAGGATCCACAGGAAGGCCTCCCCAGGCACTGCGAATAAAACAGAGGACTTCTCTTTTATGCCCTTCTACCCTGGCACAGGCACAGAAGTCCACACCACCTCTGCAGTGGTGCCATCCAAGGGATTGTTGGTTTGAGGAGTGACTCAAAATTTTTATGGTACACATTAAAGTGATACATAACTGTCATTTTAAAAAAATGCTTGTATATGTACCACCTAAAATTATCTTTCTAACCATCACGGTACCCATCCCTTCTGCTTAGGCTCCTCATTCCTGTTTTAACCACATGGCAGAATCCACCTACATTTTAAAGCCTGAATCAAATGTTACTTTCTCTGGGAAACCTTCTGGATCTTCCCTGGGTGGAAATAATGCCTCCCTTTCCTTGGCTCCACAGCAGCACCCACATTCTCCAGACAGACCTGTCTGTCTCTGGTGTCTGAGAGTGGGTGGGGGGAGGGAGTGAGGGAGGGAAGAAAGGAAGAAAGGATGGAGAGAGGAAGGGAATGAAAGGATGGAGGGATGGAGAGAGGGAGGGATGAAGGGATGGAGAGATAGAGGGATGGAGAGGAGGACAGATGAAAGGATGGAAGGAAGGAGCAATGGATTAATGAATGGGTGGAGGGATGAGTGGCAATAAGGAGAGATGGAGGGATGGAGGGATGGAGGGAGAGATAGTTGGATGGACAGTGTTGAAAATGTTGGGCAAATGGCAGGGGCAGGCAGGGGCCCCCTTGCTTGTCTGTGAGGCAGCCTCTCCATAGAAATGGCATGGGTAGGTTGGGGGCTGGAGCTGGCTGGGTACTCACCGTACTTTGCTGCTTTAGCTGCTGCTGCTGCAGCCTGGGCACCAACACCTGTGAAAGGAGGGTGGAGAGGGAAAGACTCTGAAAATGGTGCTCCCAAATCTGCAGAGCCTATCCAGGCTGTTTTCAGCTCTGAGAGAATCAGCCTGTTGAGGTCTGGGTGTGTGTGTAGGGGGGGTATCTACACAGCAGGCAGAGGCCAGTGGAGCTGCCCTTAACCAGGACCCTTCTCCAGGTTCAGCCCAGGGACTGGATGTAGGATGGGCTGCCTATTTTTCAGGGAAGATCCTGGCCAGCCCCAGGATTCTGGGGCCTGGGTGGTCAGTGCTCCTTTGGCTGGAAGTGGTAGGAGGCTTTCCTTACCTGTCCCTGTTGGGTAGCCGGCCTTGGCTCCCGCACCAGCCACTCCTCCAGGCCCATAGCCTATAGAACAAAGAGGTTCGTTGGTCGCCATGCAGACATGCCACTGCTTCTGCCCTCCCCTGTCCTGCCCTTGGGGCCCAGGCCATCCTTAGTCTATAGCTCATCACCCCAACCAAAGTGAAAACAAATACACGTGAGGAGATTGTTATTCTCATTGTACAGATGAGGACACCGAGGCTCAGAGAAGCAAAATGGTTCATTCAAGGCCCTGTTATGGGTGAATGGGAGCCAAGAGCAAGAACCAGGCTGTCTGAGTCCAAATTTCACACTCTTCCTTTCTGGGGTTCCCATTCTAAGACTTCATCCCTCCCATTCAGGTGCCCTCCTAGCCCAGGGCTGAGGCACCCTTGCCAGGACATGAGAGCCAGAAAGAGCTAAAACCCAAGTCTAGGAGGGCGCTACTTACCATAGGGCAGTTTCCCAGTAGTGTAGGGCAGTCCATAGCCACCTGGGGAGAGGGCAGGGCAGGCTCAGGGGTTGCCTTGCTGGGGTCCCACCTATGTGGGTGGACAGACCTACTCCTACAGATGCTGTGGCCTGAGACCACCCCCATACACAAGGGTCCCGAGCTGCTCCCAGAAGCTCTCAGGAGAGCAGAGGCCTAGGTGGAGGAGGAAAGGGACACTCATCGCCTATAAATCTAGATCCTACCATGTCCCTAGAGTCTGAAGATGTTTTTTTTTTTGAGACAGTCTCACTATGTTGCCCTGGGTAGAATGCTATGGCGTCACAGCTCACAGCAACCTCCAACTCTGGGACTTAAGCGATTCTCTTGCCTCAGCCTCCCAAGTAGCTGGGACTATAGGTGCCCACCGCAGCATCAGGCTATTTTTTTGTGGCAGCTGTCATTGTTGTTTAGCAGGCCCAGGCTGGGTTTGAACCCACCAGCCTTGGTTTATGTGGCTGGTGTCCTACCCACTGAGCTACGGACACCACCCAAGTCTGAGGATCTTCTTATGTCCCTTCCCCAGTGGGAAGCGTCTCATTATCTGAGCCGATCACAGCAGGAGGAGTAGGGGTGCAGGGGGGTTGATGTTGGAGGGATCTTTCCAATGAATTATGCTTCCTAGCATCAATTCAGATGGTTTTCCATCAGGGCTGTGGGTCTCTGTGTGTGCATGTGTATGCATGGGTGTGTGTCTGCATGTGCACACAAGTGAGTCGAACGCTGTGGGACTGACTTCCCCATGTTTTCTTTGGATGATGACTGTAAGTGGGCTTCAATACCCAGGTTTTCCAGCCACTACCAGCCAAAGAGAGACCCTTGACCAGATGGGTGCCCCTCAGGCTGACTCCTCAGCAGGGAGGCCCTTTGAATTGTGACTCTGACTTACCTGGCAGCTTGGGTGCCTTAATGGGGTAACCCAAGGGGACTCCAGGCTGCTGGCCCCCGAATGGTCCAACCCCTGAGGGAATAAAGAGAGCAAGTTCAGGTCCCAGTAATCCTTTCATACCTTCTGCCTCATGCCCCACTTTCTGCTTGGAGAAAAGGGGCTCCCCATTGTGCCCAGAAACCTTCCTGCCTAAGGGCCTCCCTGCTCTTCCATGGTGGGTCCACTGATCACACCCAGTGGCAGAAAACTTCCTCCAGGAAGCTGCGACAGGACTCTCCCTCCTGGGGTTTGGGCCCCTGTCAGGCCTGTAGCTTTTGCAGCCCTTGGCACAGATGGGTGGGCATTCTGGACTCTTTTAGGCTGTTACACAGATGGGGGCTGGGTGGCGGGAGCAGGCTTTGTGCTGCAGCCAGCAAGGCCTGGAGTGCAGGCACTTGACCACAGGCAGGCAGGCCTGGGTGGGGCTGGGTGGGGATTCTGCAAGCCCCTGCCTGGCTGGCCACTCTTGTGGCCCAACCAGCCTCGTCTCACCTGGGATTCCGGCAAAAGCTCCGCCTCCACCTGGAATGACAAAGAGCTGTCACTATGACCCTGGCAGCATGTGCACAGAGCAGGGCTGCACCGAGGGGCAGGCAGGCCAGCTCGTGCTGCCCTGGCACGCACTTTGGGATAAGAGAGCACTGTGCTGCCCATCCTGACCAGCTGTCCCAGTGCTAGAGCAAGGGGTGCCCACCCAGAGGGCCCTGAGTGAGCCCAGGATGTCCATCCCTTCTCACATCCCAGGCCAGAGGGTGGGTGAAGAGTCCCACCATGCCCCCCCACCCTGCCTGGCCAGCATACCTGGGGTCTTGGGCTTCACTCCTGTTCCAGTGGGGACCCCAGGGAGCACCCCTACACCTGGGAACCGAGCTCCTGAGGGGGCAGACAGGGGCCCGGCAGTGAGGGCATGAAGGCAGGTCCCATGGGCCCAGCTGGGCACCCCTCCCCTCCTTGGGTCCTACAGCTGACCTCTTTTAGCACTGTCTGTGACAGGCACGGCTCACGGGGTGGATGGAGGAAAAACCTGACTGGTGGTGACTTTCTCTCCCTGTCTGGCCCAAGGTCAGAAGATCTGAGTTTTAATCCTATTTCCCAGCCATGTGAGCTGGTGCCTCAGGCAGCCTCATCTCTACTCTGGAGTTAATCACAAAAGCTGCCCTGACGGCCCTTGGCAGAGCAGGCAGAGAGAGGGACAGCGGTGTGCGGTGGCCTGGCTGAGTCTGGGGAAGCCTGTGCCTTGGAACTCTTGCTTGTTGCTCACTCAGCCCAGGCTACAAAGCAGCCATTCAGCTGCGGCCGGGGGACCCCTGTGCCAACATCTCCCACCTCTCCCATGTCCCCTGGGGCTAGGCCACCTTGGCCTGGAGAGGGGAGGAGAAGGGAGGGCCACCCTGTCAGTAAATCCTGCAAAGCAGTCTGAATCTGGGCTTTTGGGGGAATTCAGGAGGTCACATGTTGGGTGGGGTGGTCAGGCCCTAACAGGGAGTAGAGGCTGAGGTCGGAGCTCTTAGGGGTCTCCTGCAGGGCAAACTTGTTGGGCGGCACCTTGGTGACTCACAGTTTTTGGGAAATAGCTGGTCACACTAGGATTTGCTCTCAGGTGCCTATCTCAGGCTGTGATGATGGTCTGGGCCTGGGATCAGGGCTTGGGTGGGGCTAGGGGACATGCCAGGGACCTTATGTCCATAAGCTTGAGATTGGATGCTGGGGAGACAGCGCTGGTCAGGACCTAAGGCCTCTGTGGCATTGGCTTGTAGGGGCAGAGGGGCACCAGGGAGGCTGACAGAGCCCTCTCTTTCTGTAGGGTCCCTTCTCCCTTTCCTCACCTGTGCCTGGGAGCACGCCACCTGGGTATACACCTGGAAGCCCCACACCTGCAGAGGAAAGAGAAAGGAGCCCTGAGCAGCAGCACAGTCTCCAGGAGCCCTGATTTCTCCTCACCCCTAGGACAAGCTCAGGGCTCCCAAACCAGCCGTCCTTGTGCCTGGCAGGCCAGCCAGGGACAGACGTAGGGTGGCTGTAGCCCTCCTCCCACGAGTTTCGGAAGTCATCTGCAAACCCTTCTGTGTGTGGATTTATCTCTGTCTCCTGGAGCCTGTTTACATGGCCTGGCCAGCCCACCTCTGGCTAACAACTTCCAGATGTCCCCTCCCTGCTGTGTGGACTCATGCACCCTTTTGTTTAACCTGAAGTCACTTCCTGAAGGGTCTGGTGCAGCAGAATGAACACCAGTTGGACGTCAGAGGACATCAGGCCCACCCATCTCCACTGTGACCTGCAGTGGGCCCTCCTGCACTGACTTGCCATTCTGAGCCTCAGTTTCCCCGTCTGTCATCTGAAAGCCTGACATGGAGCCTGTCTCTGAGATCTGTTCTATTCCAAGATCCTGGGAGAAGGGCTGGGAAGGTAGGCCAGGCCTGGTGTTTTCTCTGCTCTGCTACAGCCAGGCAGGCCCCGCCCTTCCTCCCCCAGTGCAGTGGGCTGGAGGGGCTCTGTTCCTCCCCACCTCTGCCCCTCCCTGACCTCTGTCCTCTAGCCCAGGGGATTCCACACTGACCGGGCACTTTCCCAGGTTTTGCTCCGGCTCCGACTCCTACCCCGGCTCCAGGCTGAGGCACCACGGCACCTGGCACAGAGAGGGCTACGTCAGAGTTGGCTCCACCTGAGCCTGCAGCCTTGACCTAGGGAGCTCAGGACCAGCCACCATACCTGTAGATACTCCTAAGCCACCAACACCACCAATGCCACCGACCCCACCGACTCCGGCAATACCCCCAAGCCCAGCACCTGCAAAGTCAGGAGTGGGAGATGTGAGGAGTCATGCAAGGAACAGTGGGGGAAGAAGGACCATGGACTTTGAGGGCTCAGCATTGAGGTCTGTGTCTGCCACCAACTGTCTCTGAGACTGGGCACAGCCAGCTGCCTCCCCAAACCTCAGTAGGTTGCAAGAAGAGGCTCCTGCACCTACCTCCTAGGCCTGGGGTGAGGGCAGGCTCCTTGAACAGTGGAGAGCTGTGGTAACCAGAGGGCTTACAACATGTCCCCAAGAGTGCCACTCACCAGCTTTGGCAGCTTTATATGCTGCAGCAGCGCCAGCTGCTCCTCCGGGCACCAGAGCCCCTGGGAAGGTGCCGGCAGGGAAGGTTCCGAGTCCTGCGGAGGGGAGGATGGGGTGAGGGCCTGAGCTGACACACCCACAGAGACTCCTAAGTCCTAGTCCTGCTTGGCCCTGTCCCCTTCAGGAAGAGACTTGAGGATCTTCTGGTCGCTGCAAGACATCGATGTTTAGCTACCACGGCTCACCCAGACTGGATTCCGTGCTGGGGGTTATCATGTCAGACAGCTCTCCTCAGCCTGAGAAAGCTGCATGGATTTTTTGGGATAAAACTTCCACACCCATCTCTTCCAGAACGCCTTCCTGAACTCCCTGAGCCTCAGGGACTTCTTCCACTAGCACTCATCACTGTCGTAACTGTACCCAGGTACCCAGCTGTGACTCCCTCATGCCCCAGGCAGCTGCTTGGGGCAGGTGGTGTCAGCATCAGTGTCCAGGACAGAACCTGGCCTGTACCCCTGTACCCTGGCTGCCCCCCATACCTGGCAGGTACCCTAGAGGCATCTTGTCTGGGTGAACATACTTACCTGCTGCAAGGCCACCACCTGCGAGCCCTCCAACACCTGTAGAGAAGAGAGAGACAGGTGAGGAGAGGCCAATGTGTGGGTGTAATTGCTGGGTCCAGGATGAGAAAGGTCTTACAGAGTCAGGGCAGGAACATGGCAGTGTTGTGATCATTATGGAACAGCTGCCATCGTTTAGTGACCCACTTCTATGTGCTGTGCAGATGTGACTGTGCCGAGGCTCCCTGACTAGCCGAGCTGGGTCTGTGCCTCTCCTAGGAGGCCAGAAGCTAGCAGGGGCCAGGAGGCTCCTTGAGGGGGCTGGAGCTGAGCAGTCTGTGAGCAGGACCTCACTCAGGCCAGGTCCCATCTGGCTCCCACCATTAGCCCCACCCCAGGCCTCTCTGCTTCCCTGCAGGTATCCCCTGACTATGTATCTGGGAGTCCTTTCTGTCCCCACCATGTCCTTCTGTCCAGGAGTCTCCTTGCTAAGACATTTGTGAGATGCCAAATGGGTCCCTCTGGCTCTCTCCTCCCCACATCTGGGCCCAATTGCTCCTTCTCCCCCTCCGGGAGACATTCCACAGCCTTGGCCAGGACCGATGGGCAATCAGGTTGGAGTTTATATCCATGCCGGGTTTGGTTCCAATTATGTGAGAATCTCTCCTGTGAGTGCCAGCTCTGGCTGTCAGGGTCCCAAGCCCCAGGGGTGAGACCTCCCCAGGGACAGATCCAAAGGTGTGGTCTGCTGAGCTGTGGAGGGGTCACATGGCTTCCACTGGGTGTGGCCTCCTTTCCCAAGGGCCACTCCCCACTCATCTCCCACTGGTGTGACCTAGGTCCCCTAAGGCTCAGCCAGCCCTCAATAGCACGAGTCTCTACCCTGGGCAGCACCAGAGTGGCAGCTGGATAAGACTGGCTTCCTGGCACCCAGGCCCTGCCCTCTGGCTCTGGCAGTGGCTTCTATCAACCCAGACCTGTTTTTTGAGATTTGAGAGGGCAGGGGACATGCTTAGACCTTTCCTGTTTCCAGAGGGGCCAGGAAGACAAGAGGGGACTGGACAGGAAGTGAGGCAAGGCTGGGGCAGGTGAGGGGTCAGGCCCCCCCTTGGTGTGGTGTGCCTTTTCCCACGGCCTCAGCCCCAGCTGTGCTGGTCCCAGGGCTACCCTCTGGTCTGACTACGTTTGTTCCTCTTGCTCTGTTTCTGTTGCACTCACCTGCCAGAAATTCCCTAAAGATTCTAGCACTTGGAAAGGAAGAATGAGGGGAGGAGCTGCCCACAGCAAGGAGCCCAGGACCTGGCCAGCTCAACCCTCTTTCTTCTAGGAATCAGAGAATTCTGGATTTAGACCCCAATGCCCTGACCCAACCCACTCTCTGTATGTATGAACAGGTTGGTCACTTTACTTCTTGAGGGTCCATTCTCCCATCTACAAAGTGGCCATTATGCCCCCTTCCTTCCTGGGCCCTGTGGGCAAATAGCACTTGGTGTGTGCAACCTGCTAGAGCACCTAGTGGGTGCTCTTTATGCCTTCCTATCCTTGCATGTGCTCCTGTCAGTGGAAGGCTGGCCTCCAACTGCTCAGGGTTTGAGAGTGCAGGCTCCTAAGATGCCTGGTTCCCCACTGAGAGCTGCAGCAGGGTGGGGCGATGCCCGGGGCCGCTCAGCCAGCCCACTGCCTGCGGCACCCACGTGGAGAAGCAGCTGCCAGGCCACCCACCCTCCATTGCCAAGGGATTAATTGTTCCCAAGTACAACAAATGCTGCCTGTGCCCCATTCCATCCTGCCTGGGCAGGCCTGGACGTCCACACTGCCCAGATGAGGGGGCCTTCCCTGGGAGCACCATGGTGGCTCTGCCAAGGCCTTTATAGCCTTGAGTCCTGAGGCTAAAAGATGACCTCATGGTGTCATGGACTCCAGCCCCCTGCCTGGAGACAGTGTACTTTTCATCAGAAGGAGATGACCTGACTTTCCTTTTGGTCTACTCCTTCACCTTGATCTGGAAGTTCTTTCAGAAGTCTGACCTAAATCTTTCATTAATAAAAGCTTCATCATACCAGTCATCCATCCTGGAACTCTATATGCAATTGTCTCAGTCTTCCCTCTGGTGTTTAATTACAAACTACCACGTGTGCCCTGCTGCCAATGGGATCAATCAACATACCCTCTAGCTTTGTAGCAATGACCTTGACGATTTGGGTCTTCTAGGCCCAAGCACAGTCCTATTTCCACAGTTTGCTTATCTAGCCCTTCTCTGTACTCTCTCCATCAAAGACCCTGCTAATATCCCTCACCCCTGCAGGAAGACAGGATGTAAGTGCTGGCAGGGAGTAGCAGTAAGCCTTGAGGTCTGTACAGAGCCCTGGCTTCACAGTTCTGTACAGACCCCAGGAAGCCCCTAGTCCAGGCACCCTGCCCTTCTCTTGCCCCGCCTAGCCCCAGCTCTGGAGTTTCACAACCCAGATGAGCTTTCAGTGAAGGGGAATCTGGGTCTTGCAGATTCATTTGCACTTGGATCATCAACCATCAGGATTTCATAAGTGCTCTTGGACATCCAAACTGTGTCCTAGAGCCTCGGGCTTTGGAGCCAGGGCAACACGGTGCAGGGTGGGGGGCCAAGGCCACATGTGGAGCATCTCATGCTGAGAGCCCATAAATCTGGACAGAGACCCATTTCCTCCACCTGCTTCTTATCCACCAGTGTTTCCTGGAGGGACCCGCCTCTTCTGCTTCTTGGGGGTGCATTCCCTGGAGCCTAGAGTGGGCCCTGGTGGCAGATCTCAGACCCATGGGTGAGGTTGGGATAGATTCAGCCACACCTTCTTACTGGAAAACTCCATGGTCTGGACACAGCTGGAAAGGGCCTGAGATCAGGAAGAGAGCTGGCTCATCTGGGGCCAGGGTCAGTGCTCAGCTTGGGCTTGGGGTCAGGGCTTGGCTTGAGGCCAAGCTTGGGGCTTGGGGCCAGGGTCAGAGGTCAGCCTGGCATTAAGCTCAGTGCTTGCCCTGGGGCCACGTTTCAGCTTGGGACCAATGCTTAGTCTGGAGTTGGGAAAAGGACTCAGGTTGTCTTCTAGGGGAGAGCTTTCTGGGGTCTTGGAATAGGTTAGAGAGGGCTTGGTCTTGGGTCAAGTGTCAGTGGGGCATACAGGTGGAGTCCAGGGCTGACCGTCTGCATCTGAGCCTGAGTACCTTTTTACAGGCCTGGGGGTCTGGGCCCAGGGTAATGCCTCCCTTTGCATCTAGCACCAGACCTGTTTCTGAGGCTGTGCAGAGGGGATTTTGGGCAGCGGGGTACAGAGACATCTGCAGGGTAGAAATTGGATACTTCTCACAAAAGGGGGAACACTGAACTGCCTCCAGCCTCCTGTCTCTGAAAGCCCTGGGGCCAGGCCCTGGCCTGCTCATTCCTAGGGGGCTATTGTTACTCTTACCTCTCCCCTCCTCCTGCAAGTTGTCTGCCTTGCCTAGGTCACAGCTCTGTTACATCCTCCCACGCTACCCAGGCCCTTTGTTCTCTCTCCGTGTTTGTGGGTCTTACCTGGCTTGAGTGGTTTGCCTCCAGGCCCCAGTGCTGCAGAGGAAAGAGATGGAAGTGAATAGGGGCCCAGCCCACCTGCGCTACTATGTATCCTCCCCCTACCTTGGGCAGAGTGAGGGCACCCCAGGTTTTAAGAGGCTCTCAGAGAGGGTCCTCCCTTGGGATACAGAGCCACCAATAGCCCAGCTCTGCCCTGGATCTGTGTTACTCTCTCTGAGCCTCAGTTTCTCAGCCTCAGAAGAGGAAGGCAGTATCTACTCAGCAGGCTCAGCAGGGATGTTTTTGAGGATCAAAAGATATATGAAAGACTGCAGAGGTCACCAGGCAAAAAGCCTGGTGGGCCAGTGGGTTCTGGCTCTCAGACAAGGCTCTTCCCCTGGATACTTGATCTGTGAGACCAGGGAGCCCTTCATGCTTGGGCATTCTGGGGTTCTCAGAGCAGAAGATGTGTGACACCCAGACCCCTTCAGGCAGGAACCAAGTTTGAGCTCACCTCCTCCTCCCAGGCCTCCGAGACCAGCCCCTGTTTTGAGAGAATAGATAGAGAGTGAGAAAACTATCAATACCTCAGATAAGACCCCCATCCCCACTCTAGCCATGACCAAGTACATCACTGCCTGGTTATATGATCCTGGGCAAGTTCTAGCCTCTGTGAGCCTCAGTTTCCTCATTTGGCTCATTAGGCCGATAGCCTTTGCCTATTTATGTTTGAGAGAGCTCCCGCACCCCACTTGCACATCAGTTCTGAATACACAAGTTTTTTTTTTCTTTATTTTTTGAGACAGAGTCTCATTTTGTCATGCTTGGTAGAGTGCTGTGGCATCACAGCTCACAGCAACCTTAAGCTCTTGGGCTTAAGTAATTCTCTTGCTTCAGCCTCCCAAGTAGCTGGGACTTCAGGCGTCTGCCACAATGCCCGGCTATTTTTTTGTTGCAGTTTGGCCGGGGCCAGGCTTGAACCCGCTACCCTCAGTATATGGGGCTGGCGCCCTCCTCATTGAACCACAGGCGCTGCTCACACAAGTGTTTTTTAAGTACTGAAAACATTACTTTTGACTTTTCAATCTACTTGAAACCATTATGCTTCCCCCACCCCCCAAAATTAAAAGATTACTGCTATTCTGCCCATTTTGTTTTGGGGAGGGGATGCTCCCAATCTCTATCTGCTCATAGTCATTGCTTTTACACTATTTTTACTTCAAAAGTACTTCCCCCCTAAAAATAAAAACAAAAGCAAACAAAAAATATTTTAAAAATACTTCCCCACATTTCATGACAGACAGCAGCATATTAATACTTTTTACAGCTCCCTAATAGTTCAGATTTAACTCAATCACATCCTCCAGTAGGGTGGGTTTTCTTTCTCTCTCTCTTTCTTTCTTTCCATGTCTTGCAAATAACAGTCCTATGAACCTGGTGCAGATTGTTCTTTTCAATTATTTCCTTTGTATGGGCTCCCAAGAGTAGGATTAATGGTTTGAAGACTGCGGACCTTCTAATGCAGGAATGCGTGAAGGTGCCCGCCTCCCGACAGCCTCCCAAGCATTGCATTTCATCTTTCAGAGAATGTTCCATCTTAGGGACTGCAAAACAGTGTCATGTTAACTGCATTTTTAAGTGGGCATCATTTCTGGGTCCTTGGGTAAGCATGTTGGTGTTGTTACTTTCTGCAGTGTCAAAATGTGCATGGCTTACTAACATCATTGCCTGCCTTACCTGGCTGTGTGGAAGTTTCTGGTACATTACCTGGATAATAGACTCCACCGGGAACTCCGCCAGGAACAGCCCCTGGGACCCCTGGAAGGAAGCAGGTAGAGTCCTTCATTAGCCAAAACTAATAAAAGCACGGGAACAAGGATGGTGACAGTGGTGCTAATGATATTGCTGGTCTCCAGAGCAATTTCTGTTGGCCAAGTGTATTCTCATTCTTGCTCCACAAAGTGGTCCTGTGAGGTTTGACGGGCAGGGCTTATTATTATTGTTTTAACAGATGTGAAATCAGGCTCAAAGGGGGTCACGGATGTCCTTGGGGCTACATCACTGGAAAGAGATGCAGCCTGTATTCACACTTAAGCCACTCCTCTGAGTAGGATGGTCCATGAGGTGGTACCTGGCTCTCCTTGGAGGCAGGGACCTGTGGGCAGGGAAGGGCCCAGTGGGGGCTGCATCTGAGCATCTCTCACAGGGAAGCCCACTCTCCCTTGCTCTGAGCAGCTGGGTAGTTAGGAGATGCAGCTGCTGCCAGCAAAAATGCAGCCATTCCCACACTGATAGGATGGCGTGAGGTCAGCATCCTCAGCCACTTGCCCAGTGCTTGGGTGGGGTTCTGGCTAGCTGACACAGGGCTGTCTTAGGAGGCGCCGGGGCCGCAGGGGGACACCATGAATGAGCAAAGTGAATAGTTTCCTAAGGAAAAGCTAATTCACTGGCCAGGCAGGATCATGAGTTCAGTCCCCATGGACCAGTGAAGCTGTCACTGGGGAACACTATGATGCTGGCCCCATATCCAGGCCTGGGCCATCACCATGGCAATAGACCGGGTCTCAAACTGGCCTCTGGCTCCACCCTAGAAGTCCTCCTTACCAAGGCCCCTAGCACAGTCCCTGAACCACTCTGCTGAAAGGGGCTGGAGGGGTCTTGTGGAGCATAGGAGGGGCTGGGAGCCATGTCAGACGGCTTTACAGTGTGTTCAGACGTCTGGACTCCATGGCCTGGCGACGCTGCACAGCTGGGCTTGCTGGGCTTGCTGGCCTCAGGGCTCCTCAGCTGCAGCCCAGCAGGATTGGGGATGCCGAACTATCACGGCCACCCTGTGCCAAAGCTCCGGCGCCATCCCCCTCCAGGGCCTGTGGACCCCCCCCCCACCCCAGGGACTGCAGTCCAGGCCTGGAGTATGCAAGCAATCTGGTCAGCGCCTTGGGGCCCAGAGAAGTGGCCCAGAGAGGGCTGGGCCTGCTGGGAATGGACGCTTGGCCCTGTCATCAGCTGCCAAGCCCACACATGGCCTGCCTGGAGCCTCTGATGCCTTCCCTGGCTCCAGCCTCCAGCTCTCAGCACTGTCTCTTGTATGTTGTGCTCGGCCTCGGCCTCTCTCCTTCCTTCTCTGTCTCTCTCTATCCCTCCTTCCTCATGGCCCTCTCTCCCCTCCTTTTTGCTCTCCAGGTCCAGAGAGGACTGCAGAGAATGTGTAATGGGAAGAGAAAGTGAGGGGCTCAGAACAAGCCACTCTGGCTTCTTAATCTTGCCCTTGTCCCTTTTTAACACCAGTACAAACTTGGGCAAGTCACACAACCTTTCTGAACCTCAGTTTCCTTTCTTGCAATGTGGGGCTAATAGTCACTGCATTGCAAGGTTGCTATGAGTTATCAGAGGGTTCAGTTAAGAGGCCATGTCCTGTCCTGGATCTGGCATAGAGTAATTGCTTTAAAATAAAAAGATAGTGACCCTGAATTTCCATTTTATCCCACTTTGCTACACAGTACACACTCAAGGCCAGTAGGTACTCAATAAATAATGCACCTACTGGCCTTGGGTGCCAATAAATGAGTTAGGTGGAGGGGAGGCAAGGAGGTTGCCTCTGGATCTGACTCTAACCTGTTTCATCCCCAGCTTCCTTAGGGGTCTCTCTGCCTCAGGCTTGTTGAGCCATCTGGATTGGCTGGACTCTGAATGCCTTTCTCCTGAGGTTCTGCTCTCCCACACCCCACCTGTGGCTAGGTCCTTTCTAGAGGAGGACTCAGCTCGCCTCCCAACCCCCACTCTCCCCTTCTCCCCACTCTCTACCTCCATGATCCAGATCCCAAAAGTGTTTGCCAAACTCTGTGCCTGAACCATGACAGTCTGCAAGCTCAAGATTTGGATCCCCACTTTGTACCAAGGAAACAGAGATGGTTTAGGGACTGCAAAGGATCCTTGCCTGTGTTTCTTTGAGGGTAGGAGGGAAGAGCCTAAAACAAGACAGGAGTTGATCAAGGGCCTTTGAAAAGGTAGCAGCCTCCTCTCCATGCTCCATGGGCCAACCTCACCCCACCTCCACTCCTTGGCACCAGCAGCACGTCCTGCCAGGAATGCCCTCACCTCTATCCAAATCCTACCCTCCCACCAAGGCTGAGCTCAGACGCTTCCTCCTGCTTTCCCTGAGCCTGTGGCTCTCCCTGACTGTGCTGCTCAGCTGGCCCAAAGCAGTTGGCCTGGAGAATGCTTGTCTTGTTTTATGTGGGTTTGGCTTGTTCCACCGACTAGCCCAGGGTGGAACTTGTCTCTTGCATCTTAGAATCATGATCCTAGACTCTCAGGGATCATAACAGTCTTCTGGCTGGGCTGAAACGCCTTCTGCAAACATCCCTCGTGCCTCTGCTTGCACACCTCTTGTGACAGGAAAATCGTCCCCTCCCAATACTGTCAGCTTTGCCTGAAGAAACGTCTTCTGCCTATGGAGATAGAATCGGTTTCTCTGTTCCTCCAATTCCACTTACCAGAGCCTCAGAGATGGAGGCTCACCCCTTATCCACTGACAGCCCCTCAAACATTTACCTTTCTTTTAAGGTCTAACTCAAATGTCACTTCTGCTATGAAGCCTTCCAGGATTTCCTGGAGCACCCCCAGTCTTATCTGCTTCCCCCATCACTGCACATCTATTTACATATCCTCGGCCCCACATTAGACCAAACATAGTGTGAATAGCAAGAGGGTGAATTAAACCTTAGAAATGTGCACTAATTACAGCATGAGTTAGCAGATTCTGAGTAAGAGAACATACTATTTTAAAATGAACACCCCCATGGCCCTCTTACATGATGCATTTTGTGCAGATATTGCATTGGACCTCCCTCCAGCCCAAGGAGATGCTTCGGGCAGGGATGTTTCTCCCCATTTTGCAGCCAGGGAAACAGAGAGCCAGTGAGATGAAGTGCCTGGCTGCAGACCCGCAGTTGACCCCGGTCACATGCAGGGCCTTCTGCCCAGGGCCTGAGCTCCAGGTTCAAAGAGAGGGGGCAGCAGTCCAGCTGGCTTTGGCAGGGGGCTTTGCCAAGCCAAAGTCCAGGGGGCCAGCTTGAAGAGCAGATAAGACTGCACGAAGCTGTTTGTTGTTTGCATGGAGAAGGCTGCCAAGGGTTTTTCAAAAACAATCTGACCTTTGATGGGTGACTCTGTCCCCTCCCTCATGGGGGCACATTGGCCCTCCTGCCAAGGCCCAAGCAGATGCACAGAGAGGATCAACCTCTAAACCCAAGCTTCTCAGCCCTGGCGGTTCATCAGCCACCTGGGGAACTTTAAAAGTCTACGTGTCCTGGCCACTCCCCAGACCAAGTCAAGCAGGGATTCTTGGGTGGGAACTCTAACACAGAGCCAGGTTGAAAACCCCTGTTGCAAAGCAGCTTCATTTCTGAAATCAGGAGGAAAAAACCCTGATACTATTCCTAGAGGATGGAGAGTGGATTATACTTAGTTTAATTTCTCAAGCTCTCTTTTTATGGGAGACCAGGCAGCTTGTTCTTCCCTGGAAGCTCTCTGTGCCCCCCTCCTTCTCCTCATTGTAACACTCTTCCTTGGAGCTGGGGGAACTCAAATAAGTGACATCTTCCTCTTTGAAGGGAAGGTGGGCTCCCCCAGGATAGTCAGGATGCCAGGAGAGGGTTCACTCTGCTGGTGGCATGTCTGCCTTAGGGCTCAGTCCCATGCCTGCCCCTCTCTAGATGTTATCTGGTACCTCCCTCCCATCCACTCACCCTTTGACTGGGGCAGAGATCTGGCCAGTACTAACTCCCAGGGGCTGCCTCAGTTTCCTCATTTGTAAAGTGATGATGATTCCTGACTCTTGAGGTTCCTATGAGGATTACCTGCCATGCTACATGTGGCAGCACTGACTAGGAGGGTGGGCAGCTGGGGGTAACCCTAGGAAGGAGCTGCTGGCCTCAAGTGCTGGCTTGCTCCTCTTGCCAGGCCTTGCAGCTTGGTGCCCACATCCCTTGGCCTCATCCAGGTCTAGGAGTGGACACTACACAGGAAGCTCCTGCTCCCAGCGGCAGCCCAGCCGGTCAATCTCACGGAAGCAGCTGCTGCTTCTCCAGCCCTCTGACCCCCCCTGCTCCACCCTGCAGCCTCCCCCTGAGTAAAGGTCTGGTTCTCATGGCAAGGAGGACCCCCATGGGAACAAGACCCCACCCCAGCTCCCTCAACTGCATGGCCCATGAGCTACTCCTGGCTCTTCCCATGGCCTCTCCTGTGTCCCCCAGTTGGTTGCTGCATAGCAGTCCCACAGGGTGCCCCCTGGGGCCTAATAGCTAGCTATGCTCAGGTTGGAGCACACACCAGGTGGTCCAGCAATGCCCTAAGGTCCACTGTAGCCTCTGCCACCAGCTGTACTCTCACCAGGAGATAGATACTTTCCCCAGCTTGCCTTCCTCCGTTCACAATGCACATACAGACACACATATGTGCACACACTCAATCACACACAATGACATACCTGGACACAAGGTCTCCCAGGTGCATGTCTGTCAGGTGGCAGATGTCTGCACACATTACCAAGCACTTTCATATACCCCTCCCATGCATACATATATGGATGAACCGGTGGACAGACATTCATACCCCCATAGACACCCCACCCCATCCAGTGACACAGCTGGGCATATGCACATATGTGCACCTGTGCAAGAGCACACAGCACACTTGTTCATGCAGACATGTACACGTGTGTGCACACACAGGAATCCCAGCCTCTTCACAGGGACAGACCATGGCAGCATCTTTTCAACCTGCAATCTCATAATCAGTGTGACCCTGACCTGACATCCTAGGAGCAAAGAACCTGGTGAGGTCACACAGCTCATTGTGGCTGAGTTGCTCTCAAACCAGGGTCCCTGTCCCCAGGGCTGGCATGCACGCTCCACTGGACCCACAGGTGTGCAAGCCGCCAGTGCTCATAGGCCAACAGGGTTGCCCTTGGCAAGGAGGGCATCCAGGTAGAGCAAGGACCCCTGGTAGCAAAGGCAGGACACTGGGTGGGGAATCCTCTTGAGTCAGGGGTGACTATTTAACGGGTACTTCCTCAGCAAGGGGCTGGCTTTTGGGAGGACAGTTCTAAGGATCCTGTGGCCAAAAGGGGTCCTGCCTGGAACCCCTGGAGGAGCTGGACGAGGGCTCCCTCTGGTGAGTCCAGCGGCTGCAGCACGGGACAGGTCGGGGTGAGGGGCCCTTACCTCCAGGCCGAGAGGGGTGGAGGATGGACAGCAGGAGCAGCAGGACTCCAGGCCGCAGGGCTGCCGCTGTCAGACCCGCCATCTCGGGGAGAAATGCCCCAGCCCGCTCTCCGCACCTCGTTTTATCCCCAAAGCGTAATTGCTGCCTGGTCGGCTGGAGGGAAGGAGGGAGGGAGGGAGGGAGGGCGGGGAGGGCGGGCGGAGGGGGGCCGCGGGAGGGGCAGTTACGAAAGGCCGCAGCCTGCCGTGGGTCCCACGGGCTGTGGGCTCTTTCCTGCACACACGCGCACACACGCACACACGCACACTCACTCTTCCCGACTCTTTCCCGCTTTCCTTCTGTGGCTGTTCTCTCGCTGCTGGCCCTGTTCCCGCCAGAAAGTGCGAGGGGGGCCTCTGCCAGGACAGCCCTCGGGAGAGGAAGCAGGAGGGAGGGCCCGGCGGCCCGGCCAAAAATCCTGGCCCCAGCCAAGGTCTGAGCGGCCAGGCCCCCGCCCCTCCGGCTGGGCCCCGGGCCCAGTGTGGGGACACAGGCCAGCTGTCCCGCGCCTCGGCCCCCACCCCGGCCCTCCAGACTCTCCCCAACACCCCCAGGTCTGGCTAGAGACAGGTTCTGCCCAAAGCTGGGGAGGAGAGGTATCGGCAGGGCTGTGGGTTCCAATGTCTGTAGTGGCTGAGGGGCTGCAGGCAGAGTGGCCTGGAAGTTAAGATCAGGTTGGTGTTGCTCTGTAGGCGATCCAGCGAATGCAAGGGGACACTGACATATAGCAGGGCTCCATTCTGCAGGGGCCAAGGTCTCAGTCTCCTGCTTGAAGCTGGGGAGGGGTGTCAGGCAGGTCTGGGGTCCATGCATGTAGAGGCCAGGAGGCTGCAGGCAAGGGATGGCCTGGAAGTTAAGGCCATGCTAGTGTTGTCCCCTGGGTTTCTGGAGCACATGGCGGACCCTGATATGCAGACTTCATGCTGCATGGGCCAAGGTCCCATCCCCACCCCCAGATCTGTGTCTGGCAAAGGTCAGTGGACCCCCAGAGTCCCCAAGGGGGAAAAAGGGGACGGGAGCCTTATCAGAATGAGAAGCAGCCTGGCCTCCTCGTTCTCACTGAGCTACCGCCCATCCCATTGCTGAGCACCCCTAGTGCCCTGGCCAGACCTGGGAGCCCACAGACTGCAGGTTCTCACTGTCCCTCTGGGAAGGGCCGCCATTCCTCTGGTGGCCAGGAGGGGGCGGCCTGCTCTGAAACAGCTGGGACAGCACCACAGGGGAACTCAAACCATTCTAGTCTGCTGGCCTGAGCAGGATGGGAACTGTGGGAGTTTAGGGGGTGGGATGTGCGATGAAGCAAGGTGGATCATGTCCTCAACCCTCGCTAGTGGGGAAGAAGTGTAGGAGCCAGAAGATAGGCGAGGGAAACTGGTTGTTTGCTCGTAGAGCTCCTGTGTTTTATTCACAGCCAGTTGGGGACAACTAGAGGCCATGTGTCCTGTGGGCTTCTCCCTGCACCAGCATAGGTTTGAGGGACACATTGGATGCTGGTTATTCAGCCAGGAGCATGGTGGTAGTTTGGAGCTCCTGCAGGGGTGGTGGCCAGGAGTGGACAGGTCAAAGGCAGGCATTGATCTTCGGTAGACCTAGAGCTAAATTCTGGCTCTAAAACTTTCTGAGGGAGGGGGCAAGTAGCTTCTCCATAGAGCTTAATTTTCTTCATCTGTCAAAGGGTGATAAACATCCCTAGCTTGGAGGGTTGTTGCAAAGACAAATGAAATATGGTCACATATTTTTGCACCATGATTGCTGGATCAATAATGCATTGTATTCATTTAGCACTAGTGCCAGTATTAATACTATCATTGCAGACACTGGGTCTGCAAGTGCCACTCCTGTTTTTAGTGTGGCTATAAAATGTAGCTCTATATTGGGCCACCCTGGGACCCTGGACAATCCCTCCTTTTCCCTGGGTCTCTGGCATTGGCAGCTCCAGAATTTTGGCAGGGGGATGTGCTAGGGGAATTGTCTTGAGGCTGTGCTTGCAAATAACAGTGTGTGTTTATTGGGGGTAGCTGACGGAGATTTTGTGGGGCCATTGTTGGTGAGGGTAGGGCACTCAGGCGGAGTCTCAGGCTGGATGCCTGGGATATGCCTGTGGTGGGGAGGGGAGGTCAGGGGTGTACTTATGTGCCTACCCCCTCCCAGGAAGGGGAAAGAAGAGGGTCCTTGCTGGGGGAGCTGGGCCCCATTCCTCTCGGGGCAGTGACGTGGGCAGGAACCAGCTTTCAGACTTGCAAACCGCAGTCTGCTTGGAGTCTTTATTAATTCCAGGATGGGGAGAGAGTCTGGGGCCAGCTGGAGGGAACTTACAATAGGGGACCCAGGAGCAGTGTGGAGGGGCACTTGCAGGGGTGGGCTTGAGAATGTCCCACTGACCTCTCTCCCCAGGGCCAGAGCCCTGTGTCCTGTCTCCAACCTGTGTCCCCCTTTCCCTACAGCAGCCTCTGCGAATTGCAGGGGCCCTGCTTATACATGTTCCACAAGGCATCTGTATGCCTCAAAAGGGGGCCTCAATTCAGAATCAAATCCACTGCCCTGATCATCCTGTGCAATTTAGCTGAACGCATGAAACTCATCATGCAAGGACTGGGGATTGCGGTCCTCCACCACCATTCATTTATTCATTCATTTCCTTGTGCATTCAAGAAGCCCATCAGTCCTCCACTGCATGGTGCCACCTCCCTGCCTAGCTGTAGGGATGAAATAAGGTCACACATGCAGAACCACCCACCGAAGACTGCCTGGTGCGCCTGGCTGCTTGGCGAGCATTGGCTTCACCGATACTGTTGACAAGCCTCACCCTCCTACTTGCTGCATGGCTCGGTGCCACTGAAGGACACTCAGGTAAGTCACTCATAAGGCCATTTTTGTCCTCCAGGGTCTCCAGGTGCACCCATTTAGGAAGGACAGAATTTTCATCCTCCGCATGGCTCTGAGAATGGCATTGCTTTGCTCAGAAACCCACGGTTGCCATCAAGATAAAGTCCAGACTTCTGAGTTTAGCTTTCAGAGCCCTGCACCACCCAGCTTGACCTGCTCTCCTGGGTGGAAGCTGCTACCCAAGGGTTCAAGGTAGGATTGGGCCTCTGACTGGCCTCTTCTGTCTGGTGGATCTGCTTCCCAGACCCCAGAGTTGTCTTGAAGGTCTGAGCCCTGGACTTCTGGTGATGAAGCACTCTGATCTCAGCATGTGTTAGCTTCCATCACTCTGGGTCTGTCCCCCATCATTTAGCCCCCAGCATCCCTGTTTCCTGGGCCCCTCTGAGGATCCTTAGTGTGTGGGTTCTTCTGGGCTGAGCTAGGGTGCTTCTTCTTATGCCCCGCTGGCCTGGGCATCACAGAAGGTGGTTTGAAGGGGAGCCCATTTCTGTCTCCCTTGCAATCCACTGGTGTTGGATAATAAACATAGATGTGCTTTCCAGCAGACGGGGACAGAGGCTGCTGGTGTGGACAGACCCCCCCACCCCAGACTCTGTGGGATATGGCTTCTGTTTTCTTCTTTGGCTAGGCATGGTCCTGTCATCTGTTGAGTGCAGGACCCACTACTGCCTGGGAGCCTGGGCCAGTAAGAGGGAGAGATGGGCTGCTGGTCTAGCCTGGAAGAACTTGGGATCAGTCAGCTGTGGAAGGTGCCACTGTCAGTCGTTCATACCCACATGTGAGTGAAGGACCCTCCAGCCAGCCCCAAGGGAAATAGAATCAACATTACACTAACAGGGTAGTGTGCACTTCTCATATGGACCAAACTGAGGTTGGGGAAGGAAATGAATGATGGTTAGGTGGTTACCGATGTGGAAAATTAGCAGCAAAGCAGAGCCAGGCCCTCCAACCCCCGCCCTGGGATACACACAGCTCTTCTTCCCCATCCCTGAGAACCAGCTGCAGACATTGAGGCCCAAACCTTTCCCTTTTCTGACTTCAAACTTTCTACTAGCCATATAAAATAAAACATAAGTATAATCACTTTTAACAATATTTAACCCAGTATGTCAAAAAATATCCCTTCAACATATAATCAATATAAAAATGATTAATGAAATATTTTGCTTTCTTTCTCCTAAGTCTTAAAACTAGTGTGTATTTACATTGAGAGTGTACCTCGATTTGGGTAGTTACATTTCAGATGCTCAGTAGCCACATGTGGCCAGCAGCCAGGACAGTGCAGTTCTGGATTGTGAGAGAACAAATGAGGATGAGCCCAGCTTAGCTATGATGGGTGAGGAGGGAATCTAAAAACACCCAAGGATGGATGCTGCTACCCAAAGTTTCTTTCTTTCTTTTTTTTTTTTTTTTGAGATAGAGCCTCAGGCTGTCCCCCTGGGTAGAGTGCCGTGGCATCACAGCTCACAACAACCTCCAACTCCTGGGCTCAAGCGAGTCTCCTGCCTCTGTCTCCCAAGTAGCTGGGATCACAGGCACCCACCACAATGCCTGGCTATTTTTTGATTGCAGCCGTCATTGTTGTTTGGTGGGCCTGGGCTGGATTTGAACCCACCACCTTACGTGTATGTGGCTGGTGCCTCAGCCCCCTGAGGCACAGGTGCTGAGCCTACCCAAAGTTTCAAGGTAGGATGGGGCTTGAGGACAGGGGTAGAGAAAGAGGGTTGTCCTTGAGGGCCAGCGGAGAAAGGCTTGGGGTGCACCCACAACAGGCAACCCCAGGGGAGAGGCCCTGCCCTCTTGATGCTGGTGACTGAACCAGAGTGGGCAGCCAACTACGGTGGGGTACCCAGCAGCACTGGCCCACAGCCAGCACCTTGGCTGGAAAATGAGGAGGGGCTTCTGCAGCTCCTCTGTCCCCAGAGGCAGTGGGGGACCCCACTGATGGCAGAAAAGGCCAGGAAAGGAAGGAGTCTGGTGCGGGTGAATGGGTCAGACTTTGCTAGCAGTAAAGGGTCTGCAGCAAATGGATTGGATGAAGAGTGTCTGGGCCATTTGCTGGGTGTCACTTTATCACACCAGATTGGCCCATGGGAAGAACAGGCTGTGTTCCCAAAGGGTTCTGGAAGTTATAGAAGTGAAGTTGGAATCCAGCACAGGGTGCTTCTGTAACCTCCAGGTGGGGGTGGGGTGGTCAGTGGTCATCACTGTGATTGTGATTGAGACTAGTACTGAATAGTTTGTGACGTTGAGTGGATTACCTAATAATAACCTAATAATGGTGACATCAATAATAATTAACCCCAGAAGCCCCAATTTCCTCCCATGGAGACAGGGGTCTTCATAAACATTTCTGATCAAAAACTCCTACCTGTGAGAATCTAGCATACAGGAAATACTCAAACATGGGGTGGGAGCCAGGACACCACTTCAGGGAACTGGAACAGATGATTGAGGCTGGGTGGAGGGGGACTGGCTGCCCTGTCTCTGATCCAGTACCCCAGGCAGTGCTGAGCTTCCTCCAGTCCTGGGTGTTTGTATGTCTGAGTCATTTGTCAGTCTGGGTCCTTGGCTGCATGTGCAAGGCCGGGGGCGGGGGTATGCAGATGGGTGTCCTGGATGGGCTGCTCTGCCCTGTGCTGTTCCCACATTGCCTCATGGCTATTTAGGGGGTGGGGGCATTGACTGGGAGGGAACACTGACAGCTGGGTCGCTCTGCACACCCCCCTCCCCACAGGAGCCCAGACAGAGGAGTCCAGAATGTGCCTCTCATTTGCTTGACACTTGACAATTTATAAAGCACATCTCCATTTCCAACTGAGGATATTATTATCCCAGTTTATAAACATGTCCACAGACTTGGGCCTGCTAGGAAGAGCACTTTCAGTAGCTCCTTCAGATCAGTTACTGGATCTCTCCCCCAACCTGCACCCCAACCCATGCATCTCATGCAGGAAGCAGTAGGGTCCTGCCTTCCTGACTGCCTCATCTGCCTGTGGGCTCCTGTGTACCCCATGGCTGTGGTCTTGCTGAGGGGGGAAGCCCAGGGCTGGGCTGCCTCTGGAAATGCTTCTAGGACATGCCCTCATCCTCAACCTGGTGGGAAGTGTCTTCCCCTAGATACTCACTCTTAACTCAAAGAGGAGACTGTAGCCTGCTTTTGGCTTAGTCACCCGGGGAGCTGCTTGGAAAGGCAGGGATATGGGGTGGACAAGCACATGTATTCATGATTTGGTCAGCTGTCATGCTGCACAGGGGAGGAAACTGAGTCTCAAGGAAACACATGACTAGTCCAAGGTCACCCAAAGGCATTGTGGCCTAGAGTCAAGGTCTCTGGAGTATTTCACCCACCAGCCACACTGCTCTGGGATGGAGCAATGGTCCTAGTTAAGCTGCAGGTCTGCTTAGCACCTGGTCAGCCCCCTTTTCCTGGGGCAGGGTGCATTGTGGGACCTACGACTGAGCTGCCTGCCCCTGGGGGTCCCTGAGCTGGCTCTAGGAGCTGGTGGGCAGAGCTGCTGAGGCTCTCACCCCACCCCTGCATCCTCCCTCACACTCTTATCTCCTGGCCTCCCCCAGCCCGCTGTGCCCAGGAGTCTTTCCAAGAGCCTGAGCTGGGAACACTGCCGGGTAGGGAACGCTCTTCCTCCAGAGTTTTGCTGGTCTCCATCCCCACACCACGTTTGGCTGCTCCCCGCCCTGGGCAGTGCCCTCCACCCATGCCCGGAACCCTCAGTTGGCTTGATCTCTGTGGCGCCAGGCGGGTCCCACAGGCCGGGCAGGGCAGCTACCAGAATGCAGGATGGGAGGCTGGTGAGGCTGGGCCAGGGGCTCCCTCATTTGTTCTGTTCTCCACATTCCTGAGCAACCTGCTCTGGTGGACATCTGGCCTCAGGAGGGGAGACAGACAGAGAGGACACCAGCATCTGCAGTCCTGGGAAGGAAGGGTCAGATTCTCCTGGGTGAGGGGAGGCAATCAGGAAGCCTTCCTGGAGCTGAATTCCCTTCTCCCAAATGCTTCCCGGGAGGTGTATGCAAAAGCAGGAAGGCTGAAGGCAGCACTGACCGAGGCACCTTGGCCTTTGTCCGAGGCACCCTGGCCTTTGTCCTTCAGCCCACCCACGTGGCCGGCTGCAGGAGCTTCCGAGAGCAAAGATCTTAGCTGTCTCCACCCTGCTTAAATCCCGCCAGTAACAGATTCTCAGAGGATGCTGGCCCTTCCTGCTCAACCCGGACCACATTCTGGGCTCCCATAAAGAGCCTTTTGCTCTATCAGCACTTTTCAAATCTTAGATTGTGACTCATTGGTGGGCTGTGAAATCAATTTAGTGAGTGAGGAACAACATTTTAAGATGGGATGGGATGGATGGGATGGGATGGGATGGGATAGGATGGGATGGGATAGGATAGGATAGGAGCAATCATATTCAGCACTATTCTTGCACCTTTTGTTGGAATTCATACACACATGTACTGGATTGCAATGAATTGTTTTCTTGCTCAGCACCCTCAAAAAATCTGAAGGACCGTTGCAATGGCTGTTTACAAATCATTCTCTCCCTCTACACCAAGGACTGTTGTCTTTCTCATAGTAGCATTCACAGTGCAGCTGAGTGAACAAGTAAGTGTATGTTGGGAGGAGACCCCAGTGCCACACACCTTCCCGACCCTCTTGGTGGCCACAGGTCAGGCTCCTGCTAAGCTAAGAGCCAAGTGCTGGGTCATCACTGTTCTCAGGTGGCTGTGCCCACCCAAAGCCCTCTAGACCCACTGGAGGTCTACCAAGGGGACATTTTGGGAGAGATCAGAGGTTTCAGGGGTGTTTCTTGGAGCCCTAAGGACAGGAGCAGGTGCTATGGGTAGGGAGGGCTGCAGGTGCAACCCAGTCAGTACTCAGGCAGACCTGTTTTGATTTGTTCTGAGTAACATTTAATTTGAAGAGTCTCCTGGATTTAAAAGCCTTCACTAGGATGATAGTGAGTAAAGAACAAAACAAAACAAACAAAAAAACCCACACAGCTTTAGCAACATAGTAAGACCCTGTCTCTACCCCAAAAATAAAAAATAGAAAAATTAGCCTGGCATGGTGGTTCATAACTGTAGTCTCAGCTACTCAGGAGGTGATGCAGGAGGATCACTTGAGGTCAGGAGTTCGAGACTAGCCCAAGCAAGAGTCAATGCTCCCCACCCTGGCCAGGAGCCCTTGCTGAACCATGGGGGTGTGGCTTGCAGCAGTGGTTCTCAGTACTGGCTGTACATTAAGGCCTGGGGGAGTTTTTGAATCCCACCCCCCTCCTAGTTGTGCCCTAGAGGGCCCAGAAATTGGTATTTTCAAAGCTTCCCTGGAGCTCCAGGGAAGTTTGACAAGTGCTGGGTCGATGACCTGTCTCTGTGAGTGATCCTATGCAGGTGACTGGCTCTCAGGCCAGTGATTCGCAGGGCTTAACAATCATCGTAATAAACAGACAAACAAAAAACAAGCATCGTAACCACTGGCTCTCACAGTGTGGCCCCCAGACAAGCAGCCCCAGTATCACTGGAGAATGACCTTGTTAGAATTGCAGATTCCCAGGCCACATCCTTCTGAATCAGGGGCTCTGGGGGTGGGACTGATGATTTGTGCTTTAACTGGCATGCCAGGGGATGCTGATGCATGTTCAAACAGGAGGACCACTGGCCTAGACCATTGCCTTCAGACCCCTCTGGTGAAGGTCACTTGTGTCTCCCAAACATAGCTTTGGGCTAAAAAAAGCAGGCAAGCTACCAGAGATTTCCAGGTGATGCATTAGTTAGCCAGGATGGCCACAATAGAGTACCACAGACTGGGAGCCCTAAACAATAGAAACTCACTGTATCAGAGTCTGGAGGCAGGAAGTCGAAGATCAAGGTGTCAGCAGGGCTGGTTCCCCCTGAGGCCCTCTCTCTGGCTTATGGATGCCCATTTTCTCCCTGTGTCCTTACATGATCTTTCTCTGTTGTGTATCTGTGTCTTGGTTTCTTATAAGGACACCTGTTATATTGGATTAGGGCACGCCCTCATGACCTCATGCCAATTTAATCACCTCTTTAAAGACCTTGTCTCCAGATACAGTAACATTCTGAGGTGCAGGGGGTTAGTGCTTCAAAGATGTGAATTTTGGGGAGACACAAGTCAGCCCCAAACAGAGGGCTTCCTCCTTCCTCCCAGCCTCAAGGGAACATTCTGGATCTCAGCCCTCCACGCACTCAAATTATTTTTTCAACCACCAACATGCTATTTGCAGACCTTCCCTTACCCTCCTCTAAAAGCAAGCCCTCTGATTAAGGTTTGTGCCTAGGCTGGAGGGGTGGGTTTTTGGAGGTGTGGGCACCTCCTGAAACAACATTCAGAATGTCCTATGTGGAAGTGACGATGTCTCCACCTGTGCTGACTTCTCCCAGGAGTCTTCCACTGTCACACTGTGTTGCTGGATGGTCTGAGTCTCCAGGTGGGCATGTGATCATTCCTGCCCCTTTCTTTGGTTCTTGCTGGGCTGCACACTCTCCCACCATCAGCCCAGATTGGCAAGATCCCTGCCCTCCCCTCTCCGTCACGTGTGTGGGAATTCTTTCCCTGGCATAGAAAAATCCTACCTGACAATGCTAATGCAGGATATCCAGCAGAAGCTGTGCCAGGTGGGCTCAGTCCAGGGAGGCTTCCCAGAGGTGGTGAGATGTGGCTTCAGATTCCAGCCAGTACTATGCACCTGGCACCTGGCAGGCACCAGTGTTGGGGCTCTCCATGACAATAACTGGTTTGATCTTCAAACAAATGCTGAGGTGATGTTATTCCCCTCCGTTAATCACAGCTTTTTACGCTATATTTTTGATGCTTTGATCTCCCAGGGCCATGTGACATGGGCCCTCCCAGGCTAGCAACAACTTGCTTTTCACATGCAAACTGGCCAATCCAGAGTCCCCAAACCATCCCTTTCTAGAGGTTTATTTTATTTTTTGAGACTAGAGTACTTGTGGCATCAGCCTATCTCACAGCAACCTCAAACTCCTGAGTTCAAATCATCCTTCTACCTCACCCTCCCAAATAGCTGGGACCACAGGTGCTACCACAATGCCTGGCTGATTTTTGTTTTTGTAGAGAGGAGCCTCCCACCTCCCGCTTGCTAAGCGGGTCTTGAAATACTGAGCCTCAGGGATCCTCCCACTTTGGCCTCCAGGAGTGCTAGGATTACAGAACTGAGCCACCCATCATCCCTTTTAGAGATCTTTATGCTCTGGACCATGAATCTCTCTGTGGTGATTAGCCCAGGGCCAGGCTGCAGTTAGTTACGAACAGCAACTAAGGAGCCCCTTGAAGTTATTCAAACTAGCCAGTCCTAAGTTTATTAACTCTACCTCACCAGTTCCTTCCTGCACTAAAGGCCCTTACCAGGGCTTCTTCCTCTCCCTCTGCCTCTAACCCGCCCTGTGCTTCCCTGTGTGGTCCCTCAGCAGTGTGACGTCCTCCTCCTCTTGGGATCTGTGAGTATAACAAATTGTCTTGTCAGTCATCTCCCGGTCTGTTGGCCTCATCATACTTGAATAATAATAATAATCAAATAACAATAATGATCAATATTATTTTAATAATAAAACAATAATCAATAATAATAAAACATTCCCCATCCCATTTTTCAAATGAGTACATGAAGTCCAGAGAGGTTTAATGACTTGCCCAAATTCCCACAGCCAGGAAATGGCAGAGTTGGAATTAAAGCTGGATTTTACTCCAAGTCCAGCATGTTTTCCACAGTTCCCATCTGCAGATGAGCAGGGCCTGGGGGATCAGGGAGGAAGGAGGGGGATGAAGTCGGAGACCTGGGGTGGAGCCAGCCCTTTGGGCTCTGAGCTGTGGGTGCCTTACCTGCAGGGTCTGTGGACCCATCAGGTCCCCTGTGGCCTGAGCTTCATGCTCACAGTGGGACGGGGATGAGACACAGACTCCAGAGGGGGAGGCAGACCTGCCCCACAGCCTGGCCTTCCTCTTCTGAATTTCTGGAGTCTCTGTTTCCCTGCCAGGAGCTTCTTGGAGACTGGGGCCCCATCAGGGTTCCAGCACCCATTATAGCCTAAATCAGGACATGTACCTTGGTAGGTGGGATAAAAGTGCAAGGATGGATGAATGGGTGTCTCCTACTCTCTGTCCCCATCTCTCTCTTTCTGTTTCTCTCTCTCTGTTGCTGTCTATCTCTCTCTCTGCCCATCTCTATGTGCTCTCTCTCTCACACACACAAGCTCCAAGGCTCCTAGTTTCCCAGGCTTGCATTAAATTGTTCTCTAAAGCTGACCCAGCTGTCTGGACTCTCCTTTCAGGCCCCAGGGGAGGAAGCTTACCCAGCAGGGTGGTCACCATGGCCTCCAGCAGGTTTTGACTTTCAGTTCTGGGCAGACACAGCCTCTCTCGGCCTTGTGCTCCACACTCCAAAGCACCAGGGCAGCATGAATGGCGTTCCTGCTGCCCCAGCCCCTCACAGAGGAGGACCCGAAGGTCTGCTGGGGAGGCAGTGGTGAGGGAGTGTGTGTTTGTGTTTCTGTTGTCAGTATACCTGTGGATGTGTGGCACTGTGTGTGATGAGCAAGATGATATCTGCTTACCCAACAGCTAACTCAACTCCACAAGAGCATTTTAAAGAGAGAATAATACACACACAGTCTAAGGCACAAAGCTCAGATGTGTACACACCATGAATTTTTACATGTCTACGTACCCACGTAACCACCATCACACTGACAGATAGAAAGAACATGTCCAGCCTAGCAGGCTTTTTTGCAGCCCTTCTGGGTCAGTACTGCTAGAGGTAACCACTCATCCGGCATTTCCCACTGGAAATGGATCAGTTTTATCTGTTCTTGAACTTTGTAGTGGGTTGAACTGTGTCCCTCCAGAAGATATGTTCATGCCCTAATCCCTGGTATCTGTGAATGTGACCTTATTTGGAAATAGGGTCTTTGCACACAAACTCAAGTTAAGATGAGGTCACACTAGATTGGGGTGGGTCCTAAATCTAATGACTGGTGTCTTATTAAGAGAAAGGAGATGGAGGTTTGGACACAGAGACACCAAGGAGACACACAGGGAGAAGTTCTCTGGGCAGGCAGACGTTGGAGTGATCTTGAACCAGCCAAAAGAAACTATGGACATCTGGCAAACACCAGAACCTAGGGAGGATTCTTCCTTAGAGTCTTCAGAGGGCGCACATCCCTGCTGACACCTTGATTTTGACTTCTGTCCCCCAGAAACGTGAGAGAATAAATTTTTGTCAGTTTAAGCCACTCAATTTGTGGTTCATTTGTTATGGCAGCTGCCATAAATTCATACGAACTTCACATATGTGGAATCTCACAGTGGACTCTTCTGTGCCTTAATCTTTCACTCACGTTGTGTCTGTGAGCCCCAACTCCTCTCCTGTGAGTGAAAAAGTTGGTTCTTTTTCACTTCAGCATGGAATTCCATCTTACAAATGTACTGCATTTATTTATCCTTTCGATGCTGATGTTCAATGGGTAGTTCTATTTTTTTTTGCTATTATTAGTAATGCTGCTAAGAATATTCCTTTTTTGTGTGGACATGTGTACTCATTTTTCATGGATACAGAGCTAGAGTGTTTAACTTTTGGGGGAATTTCCAGTTTTTTAAAGTTGTTGTACCCTTTTATATTCCCATCAGCATGGTACAAGAGTTCCATTTGCTCTACAACCTGAGAACACTTACAATTGTCAATCTTTAAATTTTAGTATACCAGTGGATGTGCAGGGGCATCTCACTGTGGCTTTAACTTTCATTTCCATGATCAGTCTTGGTGGTGAGCACCTTCTCATAGGCTCTTTGGGCATTTGAATATCCTTATTTGTGAAATGCCTGTCCAAGTCTTATGCTCATTTTTGAAAACAGCATTGTTTGTTTTGTTATTTATTCATGGGAGTTCTTTACATACATAGGTACAATTCTGTTGTTAGATATATGTATTAGAAAGATCTTTTCTCACTCTTTGTCTTGCCTTTCTTTTAATGCTGTTTTGCTGAACAAAAGTCTTTGCTTTTAATGAAGCCCAAACAATCTTTTCTCTAGCATTTAGTGCTTCGTATATCTTATCCGAGAAATCTTTGCCTACCCAAAGATTGTGAAGATTTTTTTCTCTTATGCTTTGTTTTTGGAAGCTTTATAGTTTGACCTTTCACATTTAGGTCTATGATCTGCATTGACATAGAACATTTTAAGTTTCAGCAGAGCCAGGACTTACCCTGCTACCCACGCCCTCGCTGAGCTTGGTGGCCCCAGTGTTTGGAAAAAACTCTCCCTTCCTGGGTTGCCAGATGCATGGATGGCCTCTTTTGATGGCCCCAGCCTTTCCCTCAGGCGCTGGAATTAATAAAAGCTCTGAGCTGCCTGCGGTTTTCAGGCTGAGAGTTCGTTCCAGCTTCTCTCAGGATTCAGGCAGCAAGTCGGGGGCCACCATTCCGTCTCCATGAGTGCTTCTTTTCCCACCTGACATGGGACAAGCTCACCCATTCATATAACTCCGAGGGTCCCCACACTGGCAGGAGGAGTCTCTTCAAGGAGCCTCCTTACCTGGATCTTCCTCATTCCTCCATAAACCCACCCCATATCCTGAACCTTCTTCAGTTGCCTTTTTACACTTGTCCATAGATTTATGGGCTGGAGGAGCTCATCTCATCCCAGGATGGCAAAGAGGTTCTACCACCAACCATGTTTGACGGGCAATGGCTACTGGAAGTGGTGTTAAAAAGGATTCTGAGGATGGCCCGGCTCAGCAGGTGAGGATCACACAGTCCATTGGTAAGGTCCGTCTGGGAACAAGAGGTGGAAGTTGTGTCCTGTACCTTTGTGTTTTTAATGACACCAATCTAGTCTGAGTCCTTCATTAGGATTAATCCAAAATAGAGCTTAAATGACACATTCAATGGTACTTAGCCATTAATTAAAAGAGATATTTGGAAGCTCTCATACTCTCCATTTAACAGAAGCAGTTACTTGTTTATTTAGCAAACATGGATTGAACACTTGCTGTATTTCTGGCTCTGTGCTGGGCATTGGGGACATAATGGCACGTGACATCTAGTCTGATGTATCCCTAGTCCTGCATTATCTCTTTGACTGTAATATCAGTATATAGAATTAATGAATCAGCCATCTCATGTGATGGTCATTCACTCCCTTGGTGAGACTGTCCAGTCCTCAGCCCCAGTCCCTGGGGTAAATTAAAAAAAATATATAGAAGTTGGCAGATTGGCACCTGTAGCTCAGTGGTTAGGACTCTAGCCTCATACACCCAAGCTGGCCAGTTTGAACCCAGCCCAGGCCTGCCAAACAACGACAATTACAACAAAAAAATAGCCTGGTGTTGTGGCAGGTGCCTGTAGTCCCAGCTACTGGGAGGTTGAGGCAAGAGAATTGTTTAAGACCAAGGTTTGAGGTTGCTGTGAGCTGTGATGTTACAGCACTCTACCAACATTAACATAGTGAGAGTCTATCTCAAAAAAAAAAAAAAGAAGAAGAAGTTGGAGGGTAACTGTGATTCTGGAAGTTGAAATGTTTCCCTCCAGGTAACTTTTGAGAAAGGGCTTCACAAATGAGGCCTGTGAATGAAAGGATGTGAAAGCACTAGTTACTGATGAAACAGACTGGGGGTCTCTGGGGTTTCTAAAATGGTCCTTAGGGACTGCTCAGGTGCAATTCAGTAGCCAGCCCCCTGGTTCTGGCCCACTGCTCTGCCTTCCTTCCTCTGAGCTGGGCTTACCACCCTCTGGCCTGCCCCAAACATACCACCTACCCCTTTCCCCTGTGTTTGAAAGCCAACCAGGTGTCCTCAAACTATGGCCCACGGGCCACATGTGGCCCGCCGAGGACATTTATCTGGCCCACAGGGTGTTTTTGCCACCGCCGCCTATCCTGCTTAGCAGCCGACTCATCCCGGGGCCTGCAGTCTGGCCCTCCAACAGTCTGAGGGACAGTGAACTGGCCCCCTGTTTAAAAAGTTTGAGGATCCCTGGCCAAGGCTTTGGGCCCACATGACCCAGGCCTAAGTTTCCACTGTTCTACGTAGAGTTATTTGACCTTGGACAAGATACTTTCCTCAGTTTCCCCATCTGTTATAGAGAAGCTAGGGTATGTTGCACATGCCTGGCATAGAGTTAGCTACATCCAGTCACTGGCTCCGGAACATTCTAAGAAGCTGGGGCAGAATGGGTGTGTCTGTATCCTCCATAGGGCATTTATCCCTGCCCTCCGACACTACCCTGGGTTGGCAGTGAGCTGGGGACATGATAGGGACTCATTCAAGGCCTAGTATGGGAAGGAGAACCAGGGTTTTGCTTCCCATCTTCTGGTTCTTTCCCTCTGGGAAGACCTTGATTTTGTTTCAGAGAAGCAAAGGCCCAGGGTCTGTCTGTTTTTCAGACCAGGTGCCCTGGGAGAGGGCTTTGCAACCTCTACTGGATGAGATGGGCTCAGGAGTTGAGGGAAGCCCCAACCCTGCTGCAGAGCTGCTGACCAAAGCCCAGTTGGGTCCCTGTTGCCCACCAGGCCCCATGTTCTGGGCTTCAATCATGTTCACTGCCCTGGCTGGGCCTTGGCCAAGCCTTCACTCACTGGCCAGGGCCAAGCCGAGGCCGTGCCAGGCTCAGCAAAGGCCTATGGCCAAGAACAGCAGAGCCATTCTCAGGAAAGCTGGGGGATTAAGCCGGCAGGGTGGCAGGGACTCAGGTATCTGCCTTCTGCTCCAGCCTGGAGATGAGGGGCAGGGTAACTTTGCAGCTGTGAAGGGTTGTGAAATGGCAGGACTGACATGGGACACCCACCCAGGGACGTGAGGACATAGCCTGGCCTAGGCCAGCATGTTCCTGGGCCACCTTATGGGAAGGAGTAGAGGTCATGTGCCTCCCAGCCCCTGCCCCACGTAGGCCAGGTCTCACACATAACCTGAAGCACCCTGTCCCCAGCTCAGGCTGAGTCCTGACCCTGATCTCAGGCTGAACCCTACCTTGGTGGTGGAATCTCAACTCCTCTGGATTATCTGGGTACTGGGGTCCATCTGGAGGATGCAGATGGCTCTGTATAGGTAGTCCCTTTGCTGGGGTCACTTTTGTGTGTGTGGGGTAGATAAGCCTGGCCGTAGCTGCTGGGTCGTGGTGACAGGGGCAGTTTAGATTGGAGGGCCGGACAGGCCCAGCTCTCGGGTAGAGAGTCCCCAACTTTACTCTGGCAGAAGTAAATCCCTGAGCCCTGGAGCTCTCTCCTCTGCCACCTGTGAGGGGGCTTCTGCTCATGGACTCCTCCCAGGTAGGGCGTGTTTCCCTGCCCTGTCCAAATCCAACCCGTGCTCAGGACTCACTTGCCTCTGGGAGGCCTTTGCTGACTCTAGGCTGGGCCAAGGGCTCCTCCCTGCTCCTTCTACCTCCTACTTCTCCCTCTGGGTGACATTGGCCACACTGGACTGCCGCCTTCTGCAGGTAGCCCTATCCCCTCAGACTGAAGCCTGCCAGGCAGGACCACCCCTTCCCCCTCTAACCTCCCTTTCCCCACCCGGGTGATTCTGTTGCGCCCTGGGCTGTTCTAGCCACTGGCTGGGCCCCACCAGAGCAGGTGGCTGGCTGACCTGGCCTGGTCCCCTGTCTGGGCTGCCTCTAGGCCCCTCCCATGGGCCCAGGCGGATGGGGGTGTCTGCAGGGACGCTGACTCAGATGTTATTTTGGGCTCCCCTAGGGCCCAGCAGGCTCTAGGGCCTCAGGCCTGTTTAGACGGCTGGGCCGGATGTGACTGATTCCAGGCACTTGGGCCTCCACTGGCTGGGTGAGAGGCAGGCCAAGGCAAAATGCCCTGGGCAGGGGGCAGGCAAGACAGGCAGGCCTGGCAGGTCTAGAGATCCCTGGGCAGCCCAGCCTCCCTTCCGGACTCCAGCTGCCCAGAGGCCCTGTCCACCTCACGGCCAGTTCTCAGTTCTAGGGTTCCCAGCTGAGGCCTGAGCTTGGGGGCTGCTATACTAGGCACTGAGGGGTCATTTCTGGAGGATTTAGAGTCCCAGAATCCCTGTATTAGAATGATAGTGAGAGAGTACCAGGTGTCTGAGGGCATTGCCTCGTTACCACCCTCTCCCACTGACAGACACCTGTGCTGCCATGGTGGCATGCCTGAGGCCCAGAGAGGAAGGGACAGGCCCATCCCATCCAGAAGATGCCCCCTCTTCAAAGCTGCCACCAAAGAAGCTGCATAGGTGAAGACAAGGAACAAGTGTCCTGGGCTCCCATGTGGGCTCTGTACCCTCGTCCTGCTCTGGGCAAGTCCTTTCCTTCATGGGTCTCAGCTATGAGCAACTATGTGGGCTCCCCTGGGATTCTGTTGCCAGGACAGGCCCTAATCTGCTGTTCTGATGTGGTCATCCAGGCAGGGGGCAGGTGGTGCTTTCACTAGTGGGGAGAGGACTTCATCCATCAGCCCCCTGAGCCCTCTCCAGAGAACATCTGTCCTCAGGCCCCAGCCCAGAAATGTTTAAGGAAACATACAAATCCTTAAGCTCTGTCCACCACGTCCAAATTGAAAACAGAAGGGAGCTGAAGTGTGCAGTTAACCCCTGCAGAGCGGACAGATGGTCAGGGCCCAGCTACCACCTGCCCCTGTCTGCCCCTGCAAGCCCCTGGCCCTTCTGGGGCTGTCCTTGCATAGGCCTTCTGGCCCCTCTGTGGGCTCCATCGCTGGCAGATGCAGGGCTAGCTGGCAGGGGGAGTACATGGTGTTAGCCACTTCACATGGGGACCAGTGACATCCAGACCTCCTACCTGGATGGGAGGGTGAGTGGTAGGAAAGGCTGGCAACTGCTGGGTCATTGACTCTCTCTCTCTTTCCCTCTCTCTCTCTCTCTCTCTCTCTCTCTCTCTCTCTCTCGTCACTCTTGGGTCCCCAGGGAACCCCCCATTCAGGGATGCTTCAGAGCCTTGAGGGAGCCTATTATATGGAGAGTGAGACTGAGGTTCAGAGAGGAGTGTGCTTGGGGCATCCTATCTTGTCTCCCAATGTCTCCCTCCGTCAAAGATAGTACTTGGTCAGCAGGGCCTGAGGCTGGGTGGGGGCGGAGGAGGGTGAGCTCTATTCTCTGCATACTCTCCCTCTCCATTCCAGCCACAGAGATATTCCCAGCAGGTCTCCCAGGCAGGTGGTAGCTTCACAAGGGCCGGGCCCCACTGGCCTGAGACATGGCTGGCACAGCCGACTAGCGGCCCGGCAGCCGCCCAAGTATGGGGACGGCAGTGTGGATGGCTGTTCTTGCTGCATTCCCAGAGCATACACCAAGGAAAACATGGAATGTTTCTTAGATGACAATCTCCATCCAAAGTTGTGCATTCCTTTGGGAGGGCAGTGAGGAGGGGTCGCAGCCCTCTACAGGGGTGTGGGGTGGAGGCTGTGTTGTGCACTCACAGTCCTGCTTGTGGGGTCTGGGCCGCACACACACACAGCCTGGGAGGAGAGCAGCTGTGTGCTGTGGGCTGGTGGCTGTGCTCCTGCCCATGCAGTGGTCAGGGGCAACACAGCCTGTGCTCATAGCTGATGACCTGGTTCTCTGTCCTGGCTAAGGTGCTCAGTTAGTCTCTGCCATATGGGGACAACTGATATGACCCTGTCCATGTATGTCCTCAGCCCTGAGAAGGCAGTGAGTGGTGCATCCCTGCCCTTGTACCTTCCTTCCCCTTGCTGGGCACCAGCAGGTGTGTCCCCAGAGTGGGCATGTCTCCAACCTACTCTGGACACGGGGCCACTGAAGGGAGTCAGACAGCTTGGGCTCTACTTTCCATGGTTTACTATGTGGCATGGATAGATATGTGACCCATCCAGCCTCAGTTTCTTCCTCTCTTGTGACTGTTGTGATGGCCAGAATGCTTTTTGTCCATGGGCCCAAGGCTGAGTTGGGGGGCAGAGGATTATGCTTGAGTTCTGATCCTTTCCCTCTCAGCACAGTGGCTCTTCACAAAAAGTAGGAGCCTTTAGCCTTGAACTTGGAGGTCCTGTGTCCTCAGTAGCCCAGAGTGAAGGCCAGGGACCCAGAGAGGGCATACATGAGGCCTCTACCCTAGAGAGCCCCCAGTAAGAGAGAAGCAAGCTGGAAAGAGTGTTAACTACTAGGACTGGGAAGACTGTAGTGAGTTGGGGGCTGTAGTGCTGAGGGACATCCCATCCTACTTTAGCCTGGCAGGAATGACTCTGGAGGAGGAGGAGATGGGTTTTGAAGGTTGACTAGGAGTTTGCCAGCAGACCAGAGCAGAGAAGGACATTAGAGCTGAGGCATCATGTGTGCAAAGGCCTAGAGGTAGCAAAAGTATTGAGCAAAATTGGGGAGATGCAGACGGCAGGGAAGAGCTTGAGGAGAGCTATGATGAAATTCAAAGGAGACAGGCATGGTCATACCATAAGGACCTTGGATGTCATCCTGAATGCAGCAGGGAGTCAGCAACAGGAGTGACACAATCAGGTCTGGAAGATGGAAGTGGATGTCCAGGTGAGAGGCAAGGTGTCCTGGCATGGGGCAGTGAAGGGTTCTGAAGGTACCAGGGAAAATTCCAGATAGCTTTGCCTTGAGAGTAGTTCAGATGATGATGTGGGATTCCAGTGAAAGAGATGGGTCACTGTGGTGTGGAAGTGACAGTGTTGGGTGAGTGAGGGGCCTGGGCTCAGCATAGGGAGGCTGTGGGGCCTCTTTCCATCTGGGATGGTTATGTTGGCCTCCCTTGTCTCTGGGTCTCTGGCTGGTACAGGGCAGCTGGAGTGCCTGGCCCCAAGTGTTTACATCACTCGCATACCTCTGGTCTCTTATCTCCAAGGATCTGTCATGTGTGCCCACCTTGCCAAGTGGCCCCATCCCCGCTTGCTTCATAAATCAGGCCAGCCTTGTCCCAACACCTGCTCCTGCCTCACCTTCCTGCGGTTGCACTCCCCACCCAGGATCCTACCTGGTCTGGAGGCAGAGAGGGTGCCTACCAGCCTGGGGCTTGCCCTGGAGCTTCTGGCTCTGAGAGTGGGTGTCCTGGGTAATCTGGTCCTCTGGAGGCATCCCCACAGGTCTCCAAAGGTGGCCCCAGCAGCCACTGCCCCTCCCTGGCTCCTATTGGTTGAGCCTGATGTCACGACAGTGGCCTGACCTGGGTTGGGGAAGGGACGGATCCTGGTCCTGCTTCTCAGGAGGCCCAGAAATCAGTCACATTCTCTCAGAAACTCTTTTAGGAGGCCTGTGCCTACCCTCCACAATAGCCCAGAGTCCCTGTCAGTGGTCTGCTGGGCCTCATGTCCCTTGTCTTTGAAATGGGTTCATTCACTCATTCACTTAACAAACATTCACTGGATGCCAGGGTCAGGCATGGCACTGACCCAGGCAGAACCTCAGCCCTGAGTCTGTGGTTGAGAGGGGAGGATAGACAAATACAGTGGCATGGCCCAAAGGGTCTCATGGTCCAGGATGGGTGGTAAGGGGCAGCACAGGGGGGACTGAGGTGGAGCAGTCAGTCTCTGAAAAGGATAGGAACAATTTATAGAGCTCCAGTGGTCCAAGGGGAGGGCAGAACAAGTGCTCTAGGCATGCAGAGGTTCAGGGAAAACAATTTGGGGACTTGCTTCTGGTTTATTCTGATGAAGTTAAGTGCTGGGTATTGCGATGTGGGTCTGGAGAGGTCAGCAGACCATGGAAATCAGGCTAAGACTTGGCCCTGTGATACTGGGGAGCTATGGAGGGCATGAGGCAGGGAGCAACACAGTCGGATCTGCATGTGAACAGGTACCCTCTGGCTGCTGAGTGGAGAACAAGCCATGGCAAGTTAAGGGGGCAGTGGAGGAGTCAGAGGAGTACCAAATCAGAGGTGCTGCCCAAAGGTGGCTTCTGACCCGAAGGGTCATAACCATCTTGACACCTGCTGGACTAGCTTGGGGAAGAAGCTGGCATATCTCTGGGAGACGTTCCTCATTTGTGCCATCTGGCCAGGGCCCCCTGACATCTTCCCATGCATGGGTGTGCACATGCAGGGCCTGTGGGCTGATGCATGGGGCTATGGGATGCCAGAGGAGGCCCTGGCCCTGCCTGAGCAGTCAGGGAAGGCTTCCTGGAGGAAAAGAGCTTTCAGCAGAACCTTTGAGACAAGAAGAAATTTGTTTAGAGGGGAGTGGAGGGCACTACAATCAGGTAGCTATAGTTTAAAAAGCACAGGGCCATTCATATGAATATGTAGGGGATATGGGAGGAGGGAGGGTATTTGGGGGACCACACCTAATGTGCATGATGCAATGGTACATTTCAAAGCTATTAAGATGAGTATAATTGTGATGGATGTGTTACTTAGTTCAATGTAAGCATTTCACATTGTATATCAAAGTAATACACTGAACCCCATAAATGCATCAATGTACAAAGTTATAATTTAATAAAACACAATTAAAAAATAAATAAATAAAAAGCACAGGGCTAAGAAATAGCAGGTTGGGCTGTGGGTGAGGAGCTTAGGGGAGGAAAGAGTAGAAAGAAATGAGGTGGGGAGGCCAGCAGGGCCGGATCCTGCCAGACAGGAGTTTGCATGTTTTTGTAGAGGTCATTGGGAGCCATGGGAGGTTTACAGCAGAGGGCAACTGGATCACATTAGTCTCCTGGAAGGACCCTGGGGGCATTGCCTCTGGTATGAGGAATACAGAACCTCACATAGGCTCCTGTGGTCCTGAGGAAGGGGCTGGAGGGATCCAAGAGGAGCCAGGACAGAGGGTCGAGGTGCTTCACAGAGGTGTCACTCAGCCTGGTCTTCAAAAGAGAAGGAGGGAAAGGACTGTCTGGACATGCTGTGTGGCCCACATCTGTGTTCCTGGGGCTGGGACAGACCCAGAGCGTGGGGAGGGAGTACATGTTGGTTGATGTTGGCCCACAAACACATCCTTCCTTGGAGAGAGGTGCAGACAGTTGGGTCTGTGAGGCTGTGTCTCCATCCACAGCTGCCCGGCTCTACCATGGGGCCTCGGACTTAGGAGGCTCCTCTTCCTACCTGGAAGGCAACTGTCTATGCCCAGAACCTGCACTTGGCTTGCTCATCCTGGAGGGGCCCTGGGAAGGCTTGGGGCCTGTCTCTCTGGTCTTTCATTCCTTACCCACCAGCCAGCGGCAGGCTTGACAGAAACCCCAGAGGCCCTCCCCCACTACCCTGTATCTGGCAAACAAGATATTTGCTCTCTTGTGAGAACTCCTAGAATTTTTTCCCTGGTGATGGGCTCCTGAGAACTCATCAGGGGGTGGGGTTAGAGTCAGGGCAAAGCATAGGCTATAGCCTGCATCAAATAAAATAAAATAAAAATATAATAAATGCAACAGCTTGGATGAATCTCAGACATAAGAGTAGATACTCTAGGATTTATTTGCATCAAGTTTATTAGCAGAGATAATCTATAGTGAGAGAAGTCGGGGTGGGGGTTGCCTGGGAGGGAGAGCAGTGAGGAGGTGGGGGAAGGGACAAGGGAGATGGTGGGTGGAGCGGTGGTGGCTGAGCTGGGCACCCCCTGTACTAATGTATTTAGTTTGTGAAAATTCACATTTGATTTGATGAAAGCTCACATCTGTGTACTTTGCATAAATAATACCTTGATATAAAAGTTTAGACATCAGGGTGGCACCTGTGGCTCAGTGGGTAGGGCGTTGGCCCCATACACCGAGGGTGGCGGGTTTGAACCCAGCCCCGGCCAAACTGCAACAAAAAATAGCCGGGTGTTGTGGTGGGCATCTGTAGTCCCAGCTACTCAGGAGGCTGAGGCAAGAGAATCACCTAAGCCCAGGAGTTGAAAGTTGCTACGAGCTGTGACGCCATGGTACTCTACTGAGGGTGACGAAGTGAAACTCTGTCTCAAAAAATAAAATGAAATAAAATAAAAGTTTAGACATCAGTTGCAGTGTTTTATTATATTTAATATAATATACATGTATGTATGTATGCATTCATACACACACGTTTGTCTGTACACATCTCTCATTGGTCTCTGTCTGTTTGGCAGGATTGGGCTGATGCTTTTTCTCCACACCAGTTGGGCTCTCTCCCTGCTGAAGTGAGTGGGTGGAGAGAGGTATTAGCTATGGAGTGGGGTCCCCTGCTCACCCTGGACAGACAGACATACAGACCTAGCAACCAGGGAAGGGCTCTAGGGAGCACCTCCAACTTCAGAGACAAGCAGCACTTCTGGTCAGAGGGGACAGTTATGTCCTCATTCCCAGTTCCCACAGGCTGGCAGATGGAGGCAGACCAGCCTACAAGCCCCTCAGGACCACCTAGATACCCCTGATTTTATTGACGACTCACTCAGAAACTGCTGCCCAGAACTGGTCAGGGCCCCAGACATAGGCTGGAGGACATACCATCTTGTCTCAGTCATCAGGGACCTTCTGGAAAAAAATAGCAGGAGGCTCAGGGACAAAACAAGAGGGCAGACGGTTGGATACTTGCCTGTATGCATCACATGCAGAGACAGGTGCACACACACAGTGCCCCAGCCCTGAACACAGGTGTCAGGCACCAGGGGAACCAGCAAGTCCTGGGACCCAGACACATCGCAGAGGGGCCCTCCCACCCTGGACTCTGAGTGCTTCAGGCCACAGGGCTATGCTAGTGTCTGGTGACCCTTTGTCAGATGACTAAATGGGCAAGACACAGATACCCAAAGAGCTCCAGGGAGACCCCTGGTAGGGCACAGACACACCTTCATCTCAGAGGCTTCTCTATCTGGCCTGTGTCTTGACTGGAAGGGGCTGGCTCCAAAGGGCCCTGGGAGAAACTGGACAGGACTCTGGGAGGGGTGGGTGGTGTGGAGAGCCTCAGACTAGAGATTCTAATCTGGGGTCCATGATCCCCTTAGTTGGCACACCTCACCCTGCCACCCCCTGATGACATGAACCTTTCAGTATCCCAGCCCCAGAGGCTGGTTGAAGTCCCCCAAGGGCCCACTTCAAAAGTGCAATGGCAGCTTTGCTGGTGAACTCTGACCTCTCTCTGACCCCCTGCTATCTCCGGTCTCCCACCCTCATCACATCCTTGGCCCTGACCTCATGTCTGCAGGGCTGTGGGTGAGGGTGAGATAAGGCGGCCACTGCTCCCTCCTGGGTACTGACGGGAAGGGCGGGCCAGGCTGCCAGCCTCGGAGAGAGTGGCCTGTGACTCACTAGGTGGGCAGGGCCCAGGCGGTGTCCGGGAGGAAATGCCACTTCCTCTGGATAAGGCCACCCGTTGATGCCTTCTGGTTTGTGCATTTGGGGTTTTGTTTCAGAAGTCCTTTTCCACTTCTGTGTTAGAAGCTATTCTCCAACAATTTATTGTAGCAACTTCAGAGCCTTACCATTTGAAATGTTTAGGTCTGCCTTTATGTGGAGTTGCCTTTTTATGAAGTGTCAGTAGGAATCCAGTGGTTATTTTTCTCCATACAGTGAACCCTTTTTATTCAACACTCTCTGTTAACCCTTCTGCCTTCTTCCCGGGGATCTGCTATGTGTTAAACTCTGACTTTGGGCGTGCTGGTCTGATCCCTTTTCCCAAAGGTCCAATAATACCATATTGTTTTCCTTCCCCATGGCTTTGTGCCATGTGCTGACATGGGGTCGGACAAGTTTCTCACTCTGGGCTTTCTTTTTCAAAATGACCTAGAGATTCCTGACTTGGTATTCACCTACACAAATGTGAAAGTAAGTTTATCAAGCTCCTTGAAAATGTCTAGTCGGAATTGGGGTTTTCTGTTCAATGAAGGGCCCACGGAGAAAGTGACAGATTGGAGCTAATATCTGTGATTTTTTTTTTTTTTGTAGGGACAGAGTCTCACTTTATGGCCCTTGGTAGAGTGCCGTGGTGTCACACAGCTCACAGCAACCTCCAACTTTTGGCCTTAGGCGATCCTCTTGCCTCAGCCTCCTGAGTAGCCGGGACTATGAGTGCTTGCTACAATGCCTGACTATTTTTTTGTTGTTATTGTTACTATAGTTTGGCCTGGGCTGGGTTTAAACCCGCCACCCTTGGTATATGGGGCTGATGCCCTACCCACTTAACCACAGACACCACCCAATATTTGTGATTTTTAAATGCCGCTATCTGGAATATAAAAGGAATGTCTGCAAAGGAAGGAGAAAAAGCTGGCAGCCCTAGTAGAAAAATAGGCGAGAAGTGTGAACTGACAATTTGCAGAAGAGGAAACAAGGAAACTAAGTAGGGTAAGAGGAGAGACACAAAGTCACCTATCAGCAGAAAGCAGAGAAATGCTAATTCAAATGGTTGTGAGACTCTGCTTAACACCCTTCAGGCTTCTGGGCATTTGAAAGTTGGGCAACTTCTAGTGGTGGCAGGGATGTGGGGCAGAGGATTGGCTCTGCAGAGTGCCACTGGCGGTACTTGGTAGACATATACCTTAAGACTTTGCAATCCTCCTGGCATCTTCAACACCCTACGCAAGCTCAAGAGCAGGGGTCCTCAAACTTTTTAAACAGGGGGCCAGTTCACTGTCCCTCAGACCATTGGAGGGCCGGACTATGGGCACCTGGACGAGTCGGCTGCTAAGCAGGACAGGCAGCGGCGGCAAAAACACCTGGTGGGCCAGATAAATGTCCTTGGCGGGCCGTGGACCATAGTTTGAGGATGCCTACACCAGAGGGAAAGTCCTTGGCAGCATTGATTGTGATGGCAGGGAGAGGCCCCCTGGGTGACCACCCATGGAGTTTGGGTGTAAAATGTGTCTGTGCCCACCATGGGGCACCAGCAATAGGCGGAAGCAACTAGCCTAGTGGAGAAGTACGTTGTTAGATTTTAAAAACAGAGAGCTGAGTGGAAAAAGTAAGAGAACAGTGATATGCATTTTAAAAAATGGAGATAAAACTCACATAACATAAAACTAACAGTGAATCATTTCAAAGTGTACAGTTCGGTGGCACTGAGCACACTCACCTGTTGTGTGGCCAACACCTCCATCTAGTTCTGAGATGTGAACATCACCCCCAAAGGAAACCTGTACCCATCAGTAGTCACTGGTGAGTGTCGTTTTACAAGAACACACGCAAATGAAAGGACACTCATAGAATGTTAGAAATCTGCCTGTGGTGGGTGGGGGGAATAAAAGGGACTGGATAAATAATACCTCTGTGCTGGAAGGCCAAAAAGAGATTTAAAAAATAAAGTATAAACTAGAGGTTCAGATTCCCTCCATTCCAGGCATCCAAGGGAGCAGAGACCCTGGAAGGACCCTGGGCCCCAAGGAGGCCGCTCCCATCCCCTTCCTGGATTCCTGGCACTGTGTAGAGAACAGGCTGGAGTCAGTACTCGAGCCTGGGCCTGGGCAGGTGCCAGGTGGAGCGAGATGGCTGGGGGGAGGCTGGCATCGAAGAAGGATGGCCAGAGCAGAAGTGGAGGACTCTTAGGGTGTATGGGGTGGCACTGTTGGGGTGGCTGGTGGAAGCAGTGGGACTTGGGATGCATCCATCAAGCCACACTCTCTGCTGGTCCCCTGGCTCAGGGCAGGGCAGGGCCTCATTTTCCAACCAAGAAACCCAGACATGTGGTTTGCCAGAGGCCTTTTTTCCCCTTTGGATTTGAGAATTTATTTATATGAAAAGTCTTACCAAGGTATAAACATTCTGGGCCTTTGCACATGCTTCGGACTTAGCTGGAATGTTCCCTCAAGCCCCCCTCCCTCCGCATGTCCGCGTGATGAACTCTGGCCACCTCTCAGGGTGCACCTTCTTTGGCAAGCTTCTCTGACCAATGTCCTTCCTCCACCCCCAGGAGGGCCACTCTTTTCCTTGAGGGGCCCACAGCCCCTTCTGACCCCCCCCCCCCAGCCTCATGTGAAGTCCTCCATTTCCAGGTCTGTCTTCCCTTCACTGCCTGCGTGGAGGTGGAACTCCTCTGCCCGGCACACAATGAGGCTCAGCAAGGATCTGGTGCACAGGTGACACATGGATGTTTAGTTACACCTGTGGGTCTCGGGGCCAGCGTTTGGCTGTCTTCCCCTCATCAGGTCAGCCAGGTTTGAATCCAGGTGGTCTCTGGGGCCCTCCTCAACTCCCCTCAGTCAGTGGTCCCTCCACCATGGGAGACCCAGGGCCCAGGTCTGTGAGTGGTCACTGTGTGGGCAGTCAAGAATCCAGGCTGTAGATGGCAGAGGGTACACAATGTAAAGCAGCTGGCTTTGTGGCAGGGCCTGGGGGCTGCTTTCATCTAAACTTTCCTTGGTTGACCAGAGGGGAGGGTCACAATAGGCATCCTGTCCAGTGCTCTCTGAGGTTGGAGCTTGGGTCTCAGAGATGGGGCAATCTCCAGACCCTCCACGGGTTTGAGGGACATGCCCTGACTCCTGCAGCTCTTTAGGCCCTGTCCCCAAGAGGAGCACTGTTCCCACACAAAACGCCTGTCTGGGCCAATCTACAGAACCGTGTTTGAGCCCTGAATTTGGGAACTCAAGGGAAAGAAGGGATTTTGAAAAATGTGTGCACTTTGGTTTTCTGTGCAACCTAAAGTCACTGCTCCCCTCCCGGCTTGGCAGCGCTGCCCGCCTCGTGCTGTTGACCTTGGCTGTGGGTCTGCGGGGGCTGGAGCTCTCACACCATAAATTCCTGTCTTCTAGGAATCCAGCCTGGGAAAGAAAAGAAACATGGAGGAGAATATTTGATTAACATTCTTCCAACGTGACCACATCACAGGGACGTGTGGCCGGAATTCTCACCCTGCATTGGGTGGGGCGGGACTCGGCTCTGGGCCTAATGGCTGGGAAGGGTGGGCCTGGGTTGAGGGGTCCTTCTGTCTGAAGGAAGAGTGGAGTCTGGGCTGGTATCTCCCTTTGGAGTAGAGGGTTCTTGGATGGAACTTGGGCCAGGTCAGATACCTGGAGGGTAGGCAGCCTCCGAGAACTCACCTTTGACTTCAGGGGTTTCAGAGGCTGCACACTGAGGTCAGGTGGGCCCGAGGGGTGAGGGGGGCTTTAGCCTTGTCTTAGCCAACTGCTCTCCACTCTGGACAGAGCCCTCACCAACTCCAGATTTAATTTTAAACCTAACTCCAGACTGAGACCTGGCTCCAGCTCTATCATGACCTCTGATCTCAGCCCATAATAACTTCTGACCTGAGCCACAGGCTGACTCTGGTTTTCCTCCATCACTGAGCATAGAAATCTTCATGCCTCCTGCACTGTCTCTAAACTTCTGAGCCTTGATTCTCAGCCTTGTGCTAGTTCTCTTGGGATTGTCTCCATGCTTGCATCTATAAACATCCATCTCCTTCTCACCCATCATCTCCTCCTGTTCCTGTGGACAAAAGGTCACCTCTACCAAGGTGGACCCCACCCATGCCTGGCTCCCCTCCCCTCCCCCTGCTCAGATGTCTCAGCCCATGCCTCACCTTTAGGGTTCCAGCTGTGCCTCTTGTTATGGGACACTTCGCTTCTCGTGGGCATTTAAGCATTCCATGAACAAGGAAAGTAGAAAATCCCCAGAGCCCTCCTCCACCTCTATCTTTCCCTGTCTCTCACCTGCTATTACAGCCTGATTCTCCAAAGTTGTTTCCCCTTTTCCTCTCTTGCTTACTCTTGGCCCTGTTGGCCACCCAGATAGCTCCCCCAGGTCAGCAGTGACCTCCATGTAGCCCACCCTGATGATGGTCATAGCTGTGTTTTGCAACTTGCTTGCCATCTCAGCAGAGGTCCACACTGTGGCCCACTTGCTCCTTGAAACCCTCTCCTTAGTCTCCTGTGACCCCACTCTGTCCTCCTTAGTCCAGACTGGTGGTGTCACCTCTGCTCGGCTATGCCTCAGGCTCCTTGACCTCAACAGGTCCAAAAGTGGACTCTCCGTCCTTCCAGCTGCTCCTCCTGAGGCATTCTCATCTCAGTAATTGCACCAGTCTGGTTGCTCAGACCTGAAGATCATCCCAGCACCTCTGTCCTCCCCATCCCAGCACCAACCCAGCACTGTGCCCTGGAGATCTGACTTCATGGGTATTTTTCCTATTTGTCCATGTGTCTGGCCCCACCCTATTGTCCCCTGCATCACCACCCCACTGTCCCCCACCCTAGCACACCATCACTACCATGTGCCTCACCATTGTCACCATCAACTCCCTCTGCCCGCTCACCACCCACTATCTCATCCTAGCCCACCACTTCCGTCTAAGCTACCATTACGTTCCCCTGACTTACTGGGATCCTGGGACAGCGTCGCAGCTGCTCTACTTTCATCCACTCCTGCTCCCTTCTAATCCAGCTGGATCTTTCAGAAATGCAAGTGTTATCCTGTCACTTGCTTAAAACCCACCAACAACTCCCACCTGCTGTAGGATAATGTAGAAAATTCTTTCCAGGCTCAGGGCCCATAGCACAGTGGTTATGGCACCAGCCACATACACCGAGGGTGGTGGGTTCAAACCTGGCCTGAAACAGCTAAACAACTGCAACAAAAAAATAGCCGGGTGTTGTGGCGGGTGTCTGTAGTCCCAACTACTGGAGGCTAAGGCAGGAGAATTGCTTAAGCCCAAGAGTTTGAGGTTATGGTGATCTGTGATGACACAGAACTCTACTGAGGGTAACACAGTGAGACTCTGTCAAAAGGAAAGGAAAGGGGAAAAAAAGGGAAAGGAAAGGGAAGGGAAAAGGAAAGGAAAGGAAAGGGCAAGGAAAGGAAAGGGCAAGGGAAGGGGAAGGGCAAGGGAAGGGGAAGGGCAAGGGCAGGGCAGGGCAGGGCAGGGCAAGGAAAGGAAAGGAAAGGGCAAGGAAAGGGGAAGGGCAAGGGAAGGGGAAGGGCAAGGGAAAGGGAAGGGAAGGGAAGGGAAGGGAAGGGAAGGGAAGGGCAAGGAAAGGGGAAGGGCAAGGGAAGGGGAAGGGCCAGGAAGTAGAGGGCAGGTAGTGAATGCCTTCCTCCAGCCATGGATAGGGTGACCAGATTTTAACATCGGTAAGGCAGGACAACAAGGGAGGGG
>NW_003852472.1:2799947-2806416 GCF_000181295.1 Otolemur garnettii | reverse complement strand
AGGGAAGGGAAGGGAAGGGGAAGGGGAAGGGAAGGGAAGGGAAGGGAAGGGAAGGAAAGGAAATTCTTTCCATGCCCACAAAGCTCTGCATGACCTGGCTCTGACAAGATTTCCTGCTGGATTCTTTCTCTACTCTTCTCCAACTGTCCTGCCCCCCACTCCCACCCCAAAGTCACCCTGATCCCCTGCCCTCTCCTGGGAACACTGCCCCCATCTCTCTCCTCCTGTTAGCCTGACTGGCTGATATCTGTCCACCCACTATCCTCCACGGTGTCACTTCTCTCATTTCCAAATCTGGTCTGGAGGCCCCCATTGCCTTCCAGGGGGTCAGAGGAGCCCAGATCACCAAAGTGATGATTCTCTGACTTCATTTTGAAACCCCCCCAGGAACAGAGCCATGTCTGTGTGCTCCTTCTGTTCTAGGCACATGGAAGCCACTTAAACACATTTCTGGAATGAAGGAGCATAGAGAAACAGCCTATCTATGAAGGGTCCCCCATCGACCATGAGCTCCAGGGAAGTGGGCCCCTGGCTTACTTTCCTCTGTTTTCCCAGAGACTAGGCAGAGCCAGGTACATAGAAGGTACATAGAGCATTGACTGGACTAATGAATTAATGAAAACAGAGAGGGTCATGCAGAGAGGAGGAAGGGCTGCTCCCCTAGAAGTGGGGATTTACCAACATGGAGTGGAGAACAGTGAAGTGTGGCAGCCAGGAAATCTATATGCTTTTCCTCTTCAGAGAGGGGGAGGACATTGGGGCCCAAGTGTAAGGTGGAGAGGAGAGACCAGCCTGGGGCTGACTGGGAAGAGGAAGAGTGGGTTGAGGGGGGCTCAGGGGATGCCACTTGGTCAGGGAACAGGTTCATAGCAGCATGATACACAGAGGTGGTCCTTCTTTGGCAAAGGGGTCTGAGGAGCAGAGAGGGTCCGCAGATTGCCCAGGCTCACATAGCAGCTATTGGTAGAGGTGGACGCTGGAACCAACACTCTGACTTTGAGATATGGTTCAGCCCCCAGAGGACTATGCTGCTGTTGGCTCTGGCCTTCACTTCCTGTGCCCACATTATCACCCCTAGTGAACCCACCTGGCTCTCCACACTTCCTGGCTTTCTCTGAGCCTCTTTTCCTCCTCCACAAACCTCTTAAAATTCCCACCCTTCAGCCCTCCTGAGCCAACTCCACCACTCACCCTGCTCTCTTCACTCATCCTGACCAGGAGTCCACCATTCTTATTATGCACTTGACCTTTGACCTCTCTGTAGTGTGAGCTTGCATTTCTCTGGGTCTTGCAGACTATCCATGTAGTTTCTGCTGCTTTCACCTTGCGTGGGGATTAATTCCCACTCTGGACTCTCCACTCCAGGGTCATTTACATGCTGTTGTATTATTCATTGAAATGGTGGGGAATTGGGTGGGCAGAGGTTGGAGGGAAGAATTTTTCTTAAAACACCACCAAATGATACTACATTTCATTTACAAGAATATATTAGTGACAGTTTTTTTTTTTTTTGGCAGTTTTTGGCCGGGGCTGGGTTTGAACCCACCACCTCCAGCATATGGGGCTGGCGCCCTACTCCTTTGAGCCATAGGCACCACCTGACAATTTTTTTTTGGAATTTTAGGACAAGGAGGAAAATCAATTAGAACAAGATCTTGCACAGATTGATAAATAATAAGAGTAGAATTTAGTGTGGGTTACTGTGTGTTGAGCACCAAGCTGAGTGCTTCACAGGGATTACTGATTCATGCTCACTACAGCCCTATATGAGGTTGTCACTGGTGAGTCTCTACTACCACCTCCACTTCATATTTCTGTGTGGAAGGACTTTAGAGGAACATTCCTGTGGAAGGACTTTATTTTATTTTTTTTCCTGTGGGAGGCCTTTAAAGGAATATTCCTGTCCTTTCTCTCCAGCCTTGTTTTTCCTCCCCCAGATCATTTGTATTTTCTGTTGTTCTCTACAGTAATGTTTGGGTGTAGGCTTTGCCTAGCAGGAGTGAGGGAAAACCTAGGGCACCTGGTACCATCTATGACTGGGATCTGTGTCTGTCTAGTCAGGGATGAATGTTAGGATGCCCACTGATGCTTTGCTTCTTGGCTTGTTTTCCAATCATCAACACTTTCATTTCTTTTTCTTGCCTTATTGCATTGGCGAGGACTGCTAATGCAGTGCTGAATGATCTACCTCTACTAAGTAAAAGGCTGATATTTTATCTCTATCTGACTTGTTCCTATATCTAGTTCTCAGTTTATTCTGAACTTGCAAGGGAGATATTTTTTATAGGCTCCCCCAAACATCATTTTACCAATGAGGAACTGTGGGGTAACTTGCCCAAGGTCACAGATTTATTAAGCAACAGGTTTTTATGTAAATCCCCACCAGTTTGTCTTTAAGCCCATAATCTTAACTATTATGCTATAAAGACTTCAATAAAACATAGTCTAAAGGAAAAATGATTTAATAGTGGGACACTGAAGTAAAATCAGGAATATGCACCACTGGAATAGAATATAGCAATAATGAAAGCATGACACAAAAAAACAAAAGGACAGCAGTGCAAGGTGGCAGAAAATAATCTAACACTTTATATCTAATACCAAAAGGATCTCCAGACAGATTATAAAGTTAAAACTTGTAAAAATAAGTAATAAAATTCTAGACTAGCTAGTAGGAAATACATTGAATTCTTTTTTATACTCTGGAAAAGCGTTTATACATTTTCCTTAAGTTCCTTAACTTCCCTCAAACTTCCTGAGGAGTTTTGTAAATGTTCAAGCAATAGAAGAAATAATATGGAAAAGAATGAAGTTATTTGGCCATGTGATAGGCAGTGGGAGAGGAGGCAGGGGACCCCCAAGGAGCGTCACTACCATGGACGTGTGTAGGAATAACCCACTGTGCAGAAAGAAGCTGCAGTGACCAGCAGTGTGCATAATTTTTTTAAATTAAATCATAGCTGTGTACATTAATGCAATCATGGGGTACAATGTGCTGGTTTTATATACAATTTGAAATATTTTCTTCAAACTGGTTAAATAACCTTCACGGCATTTTCTTAGTTATTGTGTTAAGACATTTATATTTGCATAATTTTTGAAGACCAAGAAACAAACACCAACACATTCACATGACCGTCACATTGTATGCAGTCCTGGGAATTCCCTGGCCGCATAAACCACATCCTCTGGCCACACTGGAACCCTCAGTTGTACACAAGATCACACTTCCTTGGAGTTCCATAAATGTACCTTCCTGTGGCTTCATGGACCCTGTTGGGCTCCCACAAAAGCCCTCCTTTGGGGAGCTGCTTTGAGATACAAGTGTGCGCCCACTGAGAAGAGACAGCTGGCACCTGGGCATGGGCCAGGATCCTGTCCGTCCACACAGCTTAGGCTTTTCTAGGTGGCAACTGTACCCGAGATGCCTATGGCAGCCAAGCGCCCCACCAGACCTCACCAGGCAGCCAACCTCAGGCTGACCCAGACTGGCCTGGCAGGAGCCTGGGACCCAACTCACCCTACTGCTCTCCTCTGGCTCCTGTTGCCTGCAGACCCCAACCCTGCCCCAGACCTCACTGCAGCCCAAACAGTCCCACAGATCAGCATAGTGGGTTGGGAGTCGTGTTCTAGGCAGGGATTCAAGGTCCTGCCTTGAGCTTCAGCTCTGTTTCCCAAGCCCACCGTGTCTGGGCTGGGAGGATGTAACACCATGCTTTTGGGGGAGAAATATTTTTTTTTAGACACAGTCTCACTCAGTCACCCTGGAAAGAGTGCTGTGGCATCATGGCTCACAGAAACCTCAAACTCTGGGGCTTGAGCAATCTTCTCACTCAGCCTCCTAAGTAGTTGGTTGGAGGAGTGGTTTTGACTTCAATGTCCTACTTCCTGGATCTGTTCCTGCCCACTGGAGCTCAGTCCCAGTCCGAGGGTTTGCCCCAGAACCTGAGGCCTGCCTCATGCTCTGTCTGGAACTCAGCTGAGCCCTTGTCCAGACCTTTGCAAGCCCTTTTTCTAGTAGGTCATACCCCTGCCCTGCCTCCACACCCAGGTCTCCAGCCAGCTGAGCAAGTGCCTAGCACACAGTAGGCCTTCGGTAGATATTTGTCAAATGAGTCAATTCCTCAAGTTCCTCAAATAGCCCCATGATCTCATTCATCCCCTCAGCCTTGTCTGCGGGGGTGGGCAGCTTTGGGCCAGGAGATGACAACTTGATTGACGCAACTTAGCCATCAGGCTCCCACCCCCACCACCCTCTGCTCCCCCTGTATATGCCCCATTTGCCTCTCCCTCCCTCAGGGAGGGTGTGTCTTCTCTAATTTGGAGCCCTTCCCCTGGGCACACAGAGTTGCGTCCCCATAGGGCCATACCCAGCCAGGGCCCCAGCACTTCAAGGCAACCTGGACATCAGTATTTCTGTTGTTTTCTGTGGACCCAGTTCACCCTGGGCTGTAGCCACTCCATGTCACTGGCCAGCCCAGGCCTCCCACTGGACCTTCCTGTGCCAGGCATCCTCATGCCTCTCAGAGGGTTTCTGGGCTGTGCCATATCTCTCTGTAGAGAAGGTATCACTAGACTCCCCAAACTAGATGGTCAGCCCCTCTCTCACCTAGGCACCCCTCTGACCATGGACAAAGGTGCAAGCTGGGTTTGGGCTTTTTCTGAGGTTCAAGTGCACTGACTCTTCCAGGTACTATCCCTGCTTCTCATCCGCCCAGTGCTTTGGCCACACAAATCTTTGCTGAAGCCCCTGTCTGGACAAAACTCCAGCCTTTGGGCACCAGCCTTGTTGCTGACCACCTCGAAGTCTTCGTGGAGGGTAAAACATGTTTTTAAAACAAAAAACCCATCCTGTCTGAACTGAACACTTTCTCCTGCTTGCTGAACATCACCATTTACATTCCTGGGCCTGTCGGCAGCCAAGATATTTATAGCACTGCCTGGCGCTCCATCTTGCCTAATTGGCGTGGCCTGACAGGGCCCCCATCCGTCATGGTAAGTAGGCCTTTCACCAGCCTCTGGCAGGCTCTCTGCCAGGCTGGACATTCCCAGGTCTGGGTTGGGGAGGCGGCCTTCACCCGTCTGCTGCCTAGGTCCCTCTCCAGAAGGCTCGACCACACTGGGGAGCCCCTGAGGGTGGGCATCTGACCCAGACGGTCTGTGCCATCCTTCCCAAGGGCAGTTGGGGACCTTGACGGCCTCAGCCCATTCCCAGGTTTCCACACTGCTTCTGGACTCCCATGGCCCTTACTCCATACCCCTAATTTACGAAGGCCACCAGGTCACCTTGGGGTCCCCTACCTTGGAGGATGAAGCCTCAGCTTCTTCACCCATTCTAGAAGGATCATTAATTCCTGCTGCCTGAGAGCCTAGACATCTCTCGCTCTCTGTCCAAGCCACAGTGAGACATACACTGTTTCCCAGCAAAGGAAGGTGTGCTTGGCCTGGGCGAGGGCTCTCGGCCCACTTGACCTCTGTCTGCTTGCCCTTTGGGATCTGCCTTAGCCACCTTCTCCTCTGAGAAGCTTGTTCTTCCCTTGCCCTCCACCACCTCCCTGGGCAGAGTTGGGGTCCCTTGGTCACAGCATTCATCATGTTCATTGTGTTCATCATGCTGAGTTGTCCATGACCAGGTTCTCCCATGAACCTTGGACACTCCAGGACCAGGGCCAGGATGTCTTCCTCACTGCTGAGGAAACCTATCTATTATTTTGCCCCTTTGGTCCTGAGGATTGAACGTCTTTTGCACCCTGAGTACTATATTTCATCAATTCCCAAGAAGCACTGTTTTCACATTTTCACATCTTTGCAACTGGGATGGCAAACTATAGTTTGTCAGGGTCTTTTCCTTGCTTTATGACCCATAAAACCTTATAGGTGATGACTTCTGAGACTTGATGAAATACAGTAATGGTGTCGGTTTTAGTAAATTACTGAGACACCATAGTGGTTAGAAGCTCAGATCTCAGATTTGACAAACTTGGATTCTAACCCTGGCTCTGAAATACTCTGGCTGTGTGATGCTGAGTGACTAATCCTACCTTCTGAACCTTGGTTTCCACATCTGAAAAACTGGAAGTAACAATACTACCTCCCTCTTGGGGTGGTGGCAATGATTGTCACACAGCACAGGAGAAAGAATCGAGAGTGCTCCATAAATTACAGGTGTTACTATTATTTCAGTTGCCAATTCATTCAACAGATAGTTGGGTACCTACCAGGAGCACAGCAGTGGGCACAATAAATAAAGTTCTTGTTCTCCCAGATCTTACAATTCGGTGGCAGAGACAAAAGGAAAGCACATAATTATAAATTAAGGTAAATTCGGATGGAGACCCACGGGCGGTTCTGAGCAAAAACACTTGGGAAGATGGAGTTTGGGTTGGCAGAGAAAGTGAAGGGTGAGAAGAGACCAGGTGGGTGAGGAACTGCAGAGAAGAGCTTCCAGGCAGAGGGAACAGCATGTGCA
>NW_003852472.1:2795811-2799869 GCF_000181295.1 Otolemur garnettii | reverse complement strand
GCAGCATTAGGAAGGTTGAGAACCACTGGTCTAGGAGAACACAGTTGGGAGACGGTGGAAGTTGGTGAGGCAGAACCAGGTCACAGTGAACCTCAGAGCCAGTTGAAGGGTGTCAATTTTGGTGCATATGCAACAGGAAACCATCGCAGGGAGAGGCAGTTTAAGTAAAAGAATGAAGGGGCCTGATTTGTATTTTAAGTGGATTCTTCTGTCTCATGTGAGGGAATGGGTTGGAGGGGGAAGAGGATTGGCTTCCAGGGGAGAGCTGGTGATGGCTCGGACACAGTGGTGGCAGTGAGAATGGAGAGAAGTGGATTTGGGATTTATTTTGGAGGCAAAATTGACAAGTCTTGGCAATGGTTGGGGTGTGGGTGGTGAGGGCGGGAGGATCCAAGGATGCCTCCCAGGTTTCTGGCCTGAGTAGCTAGGCAGACGATGGTGCCATTTCCTGAGATGGGGAAGACACAGGGAGGGGCAGGCTGGGCAGGAAATCAAGAGTTTACTTTTGGACGCATCACATTTGAGCTATTATTTGTTTGACTGGCTAATGGCTGACAGAGCTCCAAGGACCTCAGAGCTACAGAAGTGGTCCCCACTCATGTGCGGCTCCATGAGGTGTTTGAAAGCACCGAAATCGGCGGAGCATCCTTTATGCCCCACATTCTGGGTGCCAGTGGCTAAGAAGCTTCCCAGACCCCAGCAGTAGCAGAACTGACTTGCCCCAAACTCCTGTTCTGTAGCCTTGTCCACAGGCTCAGTGAGAGTGAGAAGGCCTCACATCTTTGCTGGGACACTTTCTCCCTCACCATGACCTCCAGGCTCAGGGCTGTCACTTCTCTGTCCACCAGTCTAGCCCAAGCCCCTATATCTACTCTAAAGAACCTGTTAGAATCACACAGACTCCAGTTCACATCCCGCCTCTGCCGCCCATACCTGCCAGTTATGAGCGGAGTGGCCCAGGATACATATTCTGCATCTGTGAAAGGGGGGGGGGGTGATGACAGAAACGCCCTCTGAAGGGGGGTGCCATGAGCATGCACTGAGAAAGAATGTTGTCAAAAAGCAACTGATTATTAGTGGCCTAGTGTGAAGCCCCCAAACCAGGGACGCCCAGTGTTTCCACTTCTCTCCTGCCTTTTCCCACAGTACCCCAACAAAGCCTCAATGGTGGGATTCCAGGGATCACTGACCAATAGGAAAGAAGGGGACTGAGTCACCTCATGTTGGCGTGTGGTGGCCTCTGGGGGCTATGGGCAGGGCTGGCCTTGTCTGATGACAAGCAGGAGCTGGCAAGGGGCCGGGGAAAGGGGGACAATAGGCCCTTGTCTTAGCTGAGTTTTTTCCACTGTCCAAGATGCTCTAGCCCCTGGACAAACATGACCTCATTCCTCCTGAGGCTCTAGTACCGAGGGCAGAGGCAAGCCTGGAGTTAGACCCACCCACCCCATTTCACAGACATGAAAACTGAGTCACAGGGGGAAAGACAAGAGGACTCTGAGGCTCTGGCTCCAGTGCCCAACCAGAATTCATGCCCTCCTAGGTCTCGGAGCCCAGAGAGTGGACTCACAGAGGGACTTCTAGGCATTGAAGGGCCAGATAGTCAGCAAGCTCCTGGGTCACAGAGGTGGTTCTTGGATCCCAGCTCATGCAGCTGTGTGACCCCCAGCAACTTACTAAGCTTCTATGGGCCCTGGTTTCTGCATCTGATGGGTACCTGCCAGCCTTCCTTATAGTGTCCTTTAAGATCATTGCTAAGGACAAAGGCTCAGACAGCCTTGCTTAATGCCAAAGAGCCTGAGCCCTACCCCTGAAGGGGTGATCTGGGAGAAAACAGGTTTGCTTGGAGGTAAGGATTATGGCCAATTTAACCCATGCCTCGAGGGTCCACCAGGGTCCCCTTTCTCTCAGAAGCTCCACACCTGTAGGGTCTGGTGTCTACCTCTGGCTACTTCCTAGATGACTTTCTGTGGCATTGGCCCTGCAGACTCTCACCATACCCACAATAGCTCTCACTTCCTATGATGCTTTCTCTTGCCAGGCACAGAGAGACTTCTCCTAGCCTGGTCTCCATCACTATGCCCACTTGGGGACACCTCCTGTACCCCACAACTTCAGCAATTTAAGATGCAGGATGCCAGCTGGAGGGGTTTCCAGTGGCTCTCATTCCTATCTCTTCATAGGGACATAGAGAATGGCTCAGGGTTGGGTGCAGAGTAGGTGCCTATGAGATGGCAGGCTGATTACTGGTAACAATAATCCTTCTCAAAGGTCATTTAAAACAACCTCCAATTCATAGATGAAGAGAGCAAGGCAGAGACGGCCAGTTCTCCACCCTGATCATAGCCTGGCAGCAGGGCGCAGTCCAGACTTGGCCTCTGGGCACTGCATTGGGGGTTTTCAGGCTTTCCCCCACACCGCAGCACAGCTAGTGCCTCGATGGCTATCCCTGGGTGTGCCCAGCCCAGGGCCCAGGTGAGGGAAAAGGGGGAGTGAGGCTGAGGCCTCTGGGAGGTGGCCCAAGCTCTTGCCTAGCCCTTGGCCCTGGCTTCCTCTGAGGCTGCATTCCCAGTGAGATAAACAAGGGATCAGTGGGAGCAAAATGGATGAAGTAACGGGGAAGATATGAGCAGCCTCGCCCAGCCCCCAGCCCACTCCACCCGCCTGCCCGCCGGCACAGAGGGCTTTGGAAGAGGCTGGGCTGCCCCCAGCCTCAGTCTGTGCCAGGCACCACAGGGGCTCAGCCCAGGCCAAGGCGTGCCTAGTCTCAGCTCAGGACACAAACCCCTGGCAGAGCCCCTGTGCCCTCCCCAGGCCTTGTCCCTGGACCCCACCCTCTCTCTGCCTTGCTTAGCCCCATCCCTCGCTGAGCTGGGATTATTTCAAATCCCTTCCACCGGAGCCTTGGAAGATCTTTGCATGTTCCCATGTGCTAAGTCACAGAGCCCTAGGGCTCCCTGGGGCAGGCATCGGTTTGCCACAGTGCTCAGCAGGGCTCAGGGCTTAGCCCAGCATAGCCACCAGTGTCTCTGGGGCTGCCACTGTGCCTCTCTGCCTGTGCCCAGTCTCCCTGTTTGGTGGATATGATGGTTGTTTATTCCAAGGCCCTCCAACTTCCTAGAGCTGGCTCCCTGCTCCTGCAGCCCTCTGCCCAGCACGGGCCACCCTGACCTCTTGGAGGAGCCCCGGAACTCAGGGGGGCATCAGCGAGCCAGATGGAAGGCTGGCACTGCTGACTCAGCCTGGACACCAATCATTTGGACACCACCCTGGGCACCTTCTCCTGCTGAGATGCAGACAAAGAGCGAGTGTGTTAATTGGACAGGGTTTTGCTTGTTGGCAGGGAGGCAGACTTCCCTTTTGGGGAGGCCAGGACCTATAACCTAAGACCAGGGACCCCAGAGGCTCAGCCCCTGCCCCTCCTTATTGCAGAAGGAAGAGACAGAAGCGAATGGGCCCTCTGCCTGCCAGGAAACATTGCTCAGAGGGCCCACCAGAATGCCTGCCAGAGTGCCCCGAGCTGAGAGCCTGACCCAGATAAGGTGGGGTCTGTCTGCCTGGCTCACTCAGCCTCAGTCACCCTAAGCAAACAGCCCCCAAATTGCCCCAGGCCCCAGCTCTCTCCTTTCTTAGGATTTTCTATAGCCAACACAGCCAGAGTGATGGGGTCATGGGCCCTGGATCTTCATTTTATAAGTCAGATGACATTAAGTCATGTGGTTCTTGATCACACCTGGAAAGAATACTCTAGTCCCTGCCCCATATACCCATCCTCTCTCCAGCTCCAGAGGGTCCCAGATTCCCTGAGGTCCCTATTCTTCCAGACACCTTCACCTCGGGCAAGTGTCCTCTGCTCTGACTATAGAGAACCATATCTGTTTTGCCAACACACGATGACCTTTCCTTTTCATGTGCTGTTCCCTTTGTCAGAAATCCTTGTTGAACGGCCTCCTTTCTACCTGTAGTATCCCTGCTCAGCTTCGCAGACTAGCTTTTTTTTTTGAGACAGAGCTTCAAGCTGTCGCCCTGGGTAGAGTGCTATGGCATCACAGCTCACAGCA
>NW_003852472.1:2776835-2794789 GCF_000181295.1 Otolemur garnettii | reverse complement strand
ATATATATATATATAGTTGCAAATAGCTAGAAGGAGAATAGTTATGCTCCCAACACTAAGAAATGATAAATGTTTAAGAAGATCAGTATGCACATTGATCTGATCACTATACATTGCACATGTCAAATCATCACCATGTACAATTAGTACGTGTCAGTTTAAAAAATAAAATTTAGAAATGAAAAAAAAAAATCACCATTCACTGAAAAAAAAAGAAGAAAAAAAAAAAGCCAGGCCAGGCATGGTGGCTTGTGCCTGTAATCCCAGCACTCTGGTAGGCCCAGATGGGTAGATGGCTTGAGCTCAAGAGCTCAGTAGATTGCCTGACCAAGAGCAAAACCTGTCTCTGAAAATAGCCAGGAGTTATGACAGGCATCTGTAGTCCCAGCTACTCAGGAGGCTGAGGCAAGAGGATCACATGAACTCAAGAGTTTGAGGTTGCGGTGAGCTATGACGCCATGGCATTCTACCCAGGGTGAAAAGTTGACACTCTGTCTCCATAAGAAAAAAAGCCTGTCTTCTTGGTGATACTCTCCATCACAATTTGTGTGTGACTTTATAGTGTATTTAGATTCAAATAAATATTTGAAAACAGAAAAGAAGAGAATTCTGAGATGGAGGACTTGCCAGGGCTTTAGCCCAGACCCAAGGGCCTGGACACCACAGGTCTGACTCTAGAGGTTGGAGCAGAAGTCAGAGCTTGGGACACAGAGACCCTGCACGTGTGGCACATAGTGAACATGCCAGCTCATGGGCCCAGGGCCTTGGATCCTCTGGCCTGGGAGCTATCCGGCCTACTCTCCCAGACTTCCCCAGCTGGGGCTGGATCTCAGAGCTGACACTAAACACACCCGTGTGTAGCAGACAGGCGTGGGAGGTGCCCCACAAAGAGGCCAGCAGTGTTTTGAGCAGAGCAGGGATGAGGTGACCCTTGACTCCCTGCCAGGAATTCACTTAGCACCAGCCACTGGAGCACCAGAGACATCCACTCTGTCAGCACAGGTCAGCACCGGGCTGACTTCCAGCTATGGCCAAGAGGGGCGCCTCCATGAAGGTAGCCAGAGGGGATCAGGGCCCTGGCTTAGAGTGGAGAGGAGGCTATGGTCACCGTCCTGGGGGAGCAACCCTTTCAGGTCCAGCTCAAGTCCTTGTAGCCAGTACCAAGCACTATCTGCCCATCCTCCTGGGGCATCCTGGAGCATCCTGGAGCATCCTGGAGCAGACAGGGCACCATGATCTGAGGGCACGGACCTGGGCCTTGGCCATTTACCACCTATGAGGGGCCTTGGGCATCTGCCCTGCCTTCTGAGCTTCATTTTCAAGATCCATAAAATGGGCTAAAAATAGCCACCTTGGAGAATGACTGAGGGTTCACATGAGGGGTTCTACCGACTTTGCCACATCCCCTCCTGTGCACTCTCCACCCACTGAGCCTAGCAGGGTGGCCCCTTAGGGACTTCCTTCCTCTCCTGGGCTGCCTTGCTTGTGGCTTCCAAGTGGTTGGGGGGTGTCCAGAGAAGTCTAGAGGGCAGGAGGAGAGAGAAATTGAAATGTTTCTTCCTTGCTTCACTTCGTGCCTGGTCTTGGCTCTGTCGGTGGCTATGTCCCTCTAGGGCCCAGCTCTGAGGGCAGGGCAGGTCCTCTTGCATGGTTCCAGTGTTTGCTGGACACTGGGAACATCTTTCCTTCCTGTGCTCTCTGGCCTGGGTGGACAATAGCACCCTCTGGTTCCTAGGGTGGGCCTCAGTACCCTCTCTTGGTTTCCTGGCCCCCACCTCTTTTGGGACACACTCCCTTCTTTAAAGTTGCTCCTATTAACCCTTTGGGTATGTCACCTGCTGGGAGCCACTGTACATAGAACCCAGTGCAGGATCTGGTGCCCCAGAGCTGCCTAGCCGATGTTGCCCTACCTTCCCCCTCCCCCGTGAAGTTTGGAGCTGGATTCTACAGCCTTGAGATCCCTACTTTACTGACTTGTCCCAGGGGCACAGGCTTTGCCGTCTCCCCTCACCCAATGCACAGCCTGGTCTGCAGGTTCAGTTTTCTGTCTCAGTTTCCCTTTTCCCTACCAGGACAAAAGTCCACTCTGAACTCCATATCCTTGGCCCTGGCCCAACTCTGGCTAGTAGTAGAAGTCAGATGTATCTATAAATTAATGGTCTGACACCCCTCCGCTCTCCAAATCACTCCATATGGAGGAGAGAAGAGTGGGGCTGAGACTTACTCAGTCATCCTGCAATGGTTCTGGGCACCCATAGGCCTACAGGGCTGTCCGAGGGGTCAGAAGGACCACTCAAGGCTTGGTCACAGAGGGGAATGCACATTCCTGGCTGTGCACATTCCTGGGAGGGTCAGATGGACTGTTCCCTGCACCCACCCCACCTGCACTCCCCTCTGTGCCCAAGCCTTGAGTGGTCTTTCTGACTCCCCGGACAGAGTTACTGCCCTCTATTCTGGAAGAAGGTAAAGGAAAATAATCCTTTTCCATTTTAATCAGAATTTCTGTGTTTATCTGTTCCTGAACATAAAAAAATGGAGCCATACAGTACCTATTTCTTTGTGCCTGGTTTATTTTGCTCAATAACATGTTTCTGAGATTCATTCATGTGTTATGGGAATCTTTAGTTGATTCTTTTTATAGCTGTGTGAGGTTCATTGGGTGGATATGCTATAATTCACTTTTCTACTCTCTCCTGATGGATGTATGAGCTGTTTCCAGTTTGGGGCTTTATGAATCAAGCTGTATGAATATTCTTATACAAATCTTCTGGTGTACCTATAAACTTATTTCTCTTGGATACATACCTAGGAGTGAAATTGTTGTGTCAGAGAGTAGATGTGTGCTGAACTTTATTAGAAACTGTTAGTTTTCCAAAATGGTTGTACCACTTTATACTTTCTCTAATAGTGTATGGAGTAGAAAATGTTCTATATCCTGTCAACACTTAGAATTGCCTGTTTCATTTTAGCCATTGTGGTGAGCGTATGAAGGTTGTCTCATTGTGGTTTTAATTTGCATTTTCCTGTTCAGTTATGATGTTGAGCATCTTTGCATATGCTTATTAATCATTGGAATATCTTTGTGGATATTTTTATGAAGTGTGATTTAAACCTTTATCCATTTTAAAAATAGTGGATTTTTTTTCCTTTTTGACATATGGGAGTTCTTTACATATTCTGGATGTAAGTTTTTTTTTTTTTTTTTACAGTTTTTGGCCAGGGCTGGGTTTGATCCTGCCACCTCGGGCATATGGGGCTGGTGCCCTACTCCTTTGAGTGAATGTAAATTTTTTATCAGATACATGTATTACAAATATCGTCTGGTCTGTGGTTTGGCTTTTTACCTCTCAAATTTGTGTATTTTCCTTCTATCTTTTTATATTAAGATATAATTTATCTAATTTGTATAAAGTACACAGATATTAAGTATATAGTTTAATCTTTTTTGAAAATATATCCACTAATGTAACTCCCACCCCTATCAAGACACATCCATCACTCCAGAAAATTCCCTCTTGCCCATTTTTGGTCAATCAGTACCCCTAATCTGATTTGCAGCTCCAGAGAGTAATTTTGCCCTTAGTGGTGTCTTTTGATGAGTGGAAGGTTTACATGTCTATAAAGTCCAATTTATCATGTCTTCTCCCCTGGTCAGTGCTTTTTATGTCCTGTTTACTAATACAACTTTGCCTGCCCCAAAGTCATAAAGATAATCTCATATGATTTCTTCTATAAACTTTGTGGTTTTAGGTTTCACTTTTAGGTCTGTGCTCCAACTTGGGCTAATTTTGTGTGTAGTGTGAGGAAGGAATTAAGGTTCTTTTTTCTCCTCCTATACATACTCCAGGTGCTGCAGCACATTTATGGAAAGGACCTTCCTTTTACCATAGAATGGCTTTGTCATAAAACTCTCACCTTCCAGCTCAGCTCTGCTTCTAGACTCTATTCTGTTCCATTCAGGCTCCTTTCTGTCTGTGATCAAATATGCCCAAGTCTTGCCATTCCTAACCCCCCTTGACCTTCCCCTAACCCCTCACTCTTTCCTCCTTTAAAGTTATTTTAAGAGTTTTCCATGCCTACTGTTTCCACTTCTCACTTCCTACTTTCCTCTCAATCTCCTCTGGTCTGGCTTCTGTCACCCCTATTCCACCAAAACAGCTCCCTCCAAGTTCACCAATGATGACCTTTCTTTTGGTAAATCCCATGGACTTTTTCACTCTTCATTTTATTCCACCTTGCCATAGCATTTCACACTAGTATTAACATTCCACATCATGAATCTATTTCCACTTCTTCTCCATGACCTACACTCCTGGTTCTCCTCTCTCTTCAGCTACTCCTGTCTCTTGCTACTTCCATCTCTCACTACTCTCCCCCTTTTTTAAAGTTGGGGCTCCCCAAGTCCAGTCCCAGGTCCTCTTCTCATCTTACTCCCCATCCCCTACTCCACGGGACTCAACTTCAGTTTACCAGCCAAGGCTAGGGTTATCAGCTCAAGCTGCATGCCAGAATCTCCTGTGGCATGTAGGGAAAATTCCAATGCCTAGTAGAATCTTCAGACATTGTATTGGTGTAGGGGTGAGGACCAGGCATCATTATTTTTAAAACTTTCCAGGCTTCATTCTAATATACAGCCAAACTTGAGAACCACAGGGAGAGGTGCTGGTAACTCCGAAATCTGTCACGCCTAGCCCCAAAGGACCACTGATGTGATTCCTGTCACCAGAGATCAGTTTGCAATTTCTAGAATTTTTCGTACTCTTTTGTCTGCCTTTTTTCATTCAGAATATTTTGAGATGCATTCATGTTGTAGCATTTATTAATAGTTCGTTCTTTTTTTTATTGCCAAGTCATATTCCATTATATGATTATATCTCAATTTGTCCATTCACTCATTGATGGATATTTGATATTTTTCCCAGTTTTTAGCTCTTACAGATAAAACTGCTATGAATATTCATGTATAGCTTTTATGCATGGATAGATGTTTTCATTTCTCTTGGGAAACTCCTAGGAGTGGAATGGCTGGGTCACATGGTAGATGTATGTTTAGCATTTTAAGAAATTACTAGGCTGTTTTCAAAAGTGGTTGTACCTCTTTTCACTTCCACCAGTCATAAATGAGAGTTTTAGGTTTTGCCCATTTTTATATTGGGTTGTGTGTTGTCTTCCTAGCACTGAATTGTAACCATTCTTTTTTTTTTTTTTCCCAGAGACAGGGTCTTTCTCTGCCCAGGCTAGAATGAGTGGTATGACCATAGCTCACTGTAACCTCAACCTCTCGGTTCAAGTGATCCTCCCACCTCAGGCTCCAGAGTAGCTGGGACTATAGGCATGCACTACCACACCTGGCTGATTTTTAAAGTTTTTGTAGAGGCAGTCTCACTATGTTGGCCTGGCCTCAAATGATCCTCCTTGTGTGAGCCTCCCAAAGGGCTGGTAACACAGGGGTGAACCACCACACCCAACTCATTTTCTTAATAGTTATCTTCAAAGAGAGGAAATTTTCACTGGAGAAATTTATTGATTTTTTTTCTTGTATTCTTTGTGCTTTGTGTGCTATACTTCAGAAGTATTTGCCAAACCTGAGGTAACTAAGATTTCCCCCCCTGTGTTTTCTAGAAATTTTATTGTTTTATCTCTTAGAAGCAACGTCTGTGATCCATTTAGAATCAATTTTGGCCAATGGTTCAAGGTAGGGTTGCTTGCTCCAGGAGGCCACCATTCCAATCTGCTTTCCTCAATAAAATATGGTTTTGCTACAATTTGAATCTTATGTGCCACTCCCCTACTTAATCTCTTGTCCCCAAGGCAGACCTCATTCCTCTAAGCCCAGATTTGTAGATGACAACTGGTCTTCTGCTTTTATGTCCCTGTTCTATGGACACCAGGGCCAATTTCCCAAACATATCAAACATCTCTCTGCTTCTGGGTTCTGCTTATGCCGTTCCTTCTGCCTGGAAGTGCCAGCCCTTTGTCCTTTCCGTCACTATAACCTTTTGGTGTTTCTTACGGGTCCTTCAGGGATTAATTTAGAAGATGTATCCCCCAGCCAACTCTAGGAGGCTCTTCCAAGCCCTCAAGTCATGCTGAATACCAGGCACCTACCTCTCCCTCCACACTGTGAGCTCCCTCTGGGCAAGGGCAGGTGTCCCCTCATTCTGGATGTTAGCCAACACATTTAACAACCTCCTCAACTTTTCAGGACACATCAGCTGAAAATCAGCTCAGTCTTTATCCAGGACTTGGTGGCAGCATGAGGCAATGAACAGAGGAGACCCAGGCCTGGCCCTGGGGTGATCAACCCTGGGCATTCACCTCTGCCCTCTGCTGGCCTCCTGGCTGTGCCCCTCAGGGGATCCTTGGAGGGAGGAGGAGCTGGGGCCAGAGAGGGAATCAGAAGCTGTGGTTTTGCTAATGCAGGTTCAGGAAGTCCAGGAAAAATGAGCCCAGAACCTCAGGATGGGTGGAGTTGGGGGCCTAAGTTGGAGCTTGAGGGGCAGCCCCAGGTCAGGGCCTGTGCCCCCACGAGCTTCCACACAAGGTCACGGGGGCCCCTCAGCAGCTATAGAGCTTTTGTATGAAGTTCCCCGTTCCAACCAGGCAGGAGGTGAGCCTGAGGTCATTCAAAGCCTCTCTTGCTCTCTCAAAAAGCCGCCTACCACAGGAGACCCAGGAGGCCAACTCAATAACCCAAAATCATAAAATCTTGAAGGCGTTGAACATTTGGACGGAGGAGCAGACACAGCAAACAAAGCCTTTTCCCAGGCAGCTCGTGTGGAACAAGCGAAACAGATTTATGAGTGTCTGGTTGTAGCCAGGTTGTGGGGCGGGTTGGGGGTGGGGGGTTTGGTCGAGACGAAGATGTTTCCAGTGCACAGGAAGGATGATAAATGGAAATTAATTGCACAGAACCCATGACTTTGATTTAAGATGCGTGAAATGCTGTCTTTTTCTCTGGTGTGCTTTGTTATAGGATTATTTTGAGGAAGACGCACACATTAATCAGTATTTTATGGGCTTTCCCAAGACCTTGTAAGCCTCAGTCCTTTTTCCTTTGAAAGGCAGACTTTCCTTTGAAAGTCCAAGAGCAATGCTAGACTTGGGGTGCGTGTTGGGTTGGGCCAGCTGGGCACCCATGCTTGGCCCTGATCTTGGACTTCCAAATGTAGTTGCATAGCCTGACCCTGCCCTGATCCTGCACTCAGCAGCCTGAGCAAGGCATTCTCTGAGCCACAGGCACCATCTAAGACTTTGGACTAAGACCCACAGGCTTCATGGTGAAAGGCACCAGCTCAGCCATGCACACACACACACACATTTGCACACCCCTACTCTCACTGAGCGCCAGATTTTGCAGACAGAGGTTCTCCAGAACCGTCCCTCCCTCTAGTCTGTCTCCTAAGGATCAGCTGATTTGCGGGGCCAGGGCCTCCTGACCCACTGGGGAGCCTCCCTGCTCTGTCTCCTCTCTAGCACAATCCATGAGATGCTGTGTCAGCTCCTCCTAGTCAGGTCCTTGGTGAGCATGGCACAGGTGGAAGCTTCTCAGGCTCTGAACATCCTGGGAAATGGGTTAACCAGGATTAAGAGACCCAGGAGATGGCTGCTTCTTGGGAACTCCATGTCCTTGGGTGACCTTTCTCCTGTCTCTGCTACAGCCGCCCCACCCATCAGGTTTTCAGCTAGCCCCAGAGGGTCCCGAACTGGTTCTTAGTCTCAGATTTCTGGGCCTGGTGTGACAGAAGCCCATGGGGCCACATGAGCCCAGAGCCTGCAGCTCTCTGGAAGGCTTGGATACCCTAGGGATTCAGCCACTTGTCATGTAGTTAACCCTGTGAGATTGTCTTTAAGGAATTTTCAAATTTTGGGGGCCTATCTTTGGGGCTCCCCAGGAGGTAGTCACCTGATCACCACAGTGAACCTCTAGAAGTCCAATCCTGAGGGACAGGGGTCTTTTGGGAATTGTCTGTTGAGTGGCCTGGTTGTCAGAACACCATGAAGAATGAGCAAGCCTTATACTCTCCTGCCACCTTTCATACCCACCGAGGGGCAGAGGTGTCTTCCTGTTCAGAGTACCCTCTCCTTGTCCCTGAGATTTACGACTCTTAGATTGTGGTCGTAAGGATTATAGGATTAATGTGTGCGTCTTCCTCAAAATAATCCTATACGACCTCAGCCGGAGGACTGGTGGGGGCATCTCAACCCAGGACTACAGAGCAAGAGAAGCACGCAGCCCCTCATTTATAAAAGGGAGAAGGCCCATCCACCTTTTTCATTAAGCTATCTGGGGTCAAGGTGTAACCTCAGGTCACGTGGAATGGCTAGGGTTGCATGTGACCTCAGGCTGCCTGAGAACTGCCTGCAACTTTGTTTCCTGGAGGGCAGAGAGATGGACCTGAGTGGCAGCCCTGGGTCCCTTGATTGCCTCTAGGGACATCAGAGTGGGTGCCACCCTCACTATATTTGTTATACAAATCTTCCCGAAGATTTTTCTATCCAGCTCCAAGAAGGTTTTTAACCAGAAGCTTCATGGAGGGACCTCAGGGAACTTACTGAATCTTGCATGTATGTCACCAGGTGCTACTTTCAGGGAAGAGCCCTGAAGATTAACAACTGCAACTGAGGGAGGGAGGGGCTGAGGGACACACAGGCCCTGCACCGGCGGCCAGAGCCTAGCAGAGTCCTTCCATGCCCAAAGGCATGATGCGAGGCCAGATTTTACGGGAGAGGAAACAGATGCAGAGAGGTGAAGGACTTGGCTGAGGTCACATACCTGTGCAGGTAATGGGGGTGCAGAGTGGAAGACCTGGCCTGGGCTATGGGCTGTCCAAGCTGGGTGTCATCAGTAGTCTCCCCCAAACCCTAAGACACACATGCACACACACAAGCATTCATACATGCACAGACGTGCACACACACAGAGACATATGTGCACACATACATACACTCACACTTGTGCACTCGTGCACGTGTGCACACACATACCCTCAGCATGCAGCAGAGAGAGCACAGGCTTCCTACCAGCTCCCTCACTCCTCCTGGATAAGGAGCCCTCCCTCTGCCATGGGCGAGGCTTAGTGAAATGACGGATGAGGAGCCCGGAGCAGGCGCTGAGAGGCCTCAACAGGGTGGCATGCAGGCCGGGTCCAGACTGGGGCGTCACTGGAATAAAATCATGAGGCTGTAAACACAGGCGAACAATAGGGGCGATGGGCCCTGAGGCTCCATAAAGAGCTCGGCCCAGGCCAGAGCTCAGTGCAGCCGAGGGGACACAGGCGGGGGGCTGCTTTGGGCTTGGCTGGGGCGGACGTCTCGGGCTGCGGCTGGCCCGTCCAGCCCCAAGTTGGCTGGGAGGCTTGGCCTGCACACAATAAACAACAGAGAAAGATAAATCGCGAGTGTGTCTGGAACTGGAGGGGAATGGGGAGAGGTGAGCGGGGGTCACAGGAGGCCCGTCTTTTTACTTGGCCGCTGCCCCTTCTGGGAGGAGGGCCTGGCGCTGCAGGGGGCTCCATCTAGGCCTGCTTGGGGGGGTGGAAGATGGTGGGTCTGGAGATGGGATGCCTCCAGCAGGCAGAATCAGAGAGGGCCTTTGAGGAGAATTTCTACCTGGAAAATTCCAGAGGCATGTGTGGGCTTAGCATCAAGGTGGAGGACAGGAGGGTGGAGAGGAAGGCCTCAGGCTGGGTCGGGTGGAACCTGGAGAGGCCACAGTCTTCTGAGCTCACCTTCTGAGTATGGGCACTGTCTCTTCCACACCTGCTCCTTGTACCCTTCCCTGAGTTGGCCTCAGAATCTGCCCCTCCCTGGAAGACCCCTCAAAGTCTTCCTCTGGGGCAAAGCTGCCCTTGGAGCTGCATTCTGGATATCTTGCCTGCAAGGCCCACAGGTACCTTGCAGGTACAGGCCCCAGATAGTCACTATCATTTCTCCTGCTAACTTCTCTCATGGGCCCAACCTGGTCCAGAAACCAGGGAACTGGGCTCATGTGCCGTCCTTGCCCCTCAGCTTTGTCCAGTCAATTCTCCCTTCCCGAGAGGCTCCCTGCTTGTCCTAGTGGTCATTGCCATTGGGCAATCCAGGCCCTAAAGTTTCCACTTCCCCATTGGCCCCAGCCTGTCATCTTGCCCATGGGGCCACTCCATGCACAACAGACAGAGGATCTGTGGGAAATGCCCACCTGACTTTCCTGCTACCATGACTTTCGGGACTGAGGTCCATTCAGCCTCTTGCACCTCCTCTGAGAGTTTTCTCTCCTGGGCTATTCAACATCCCATCCATGGAATACCTTGTAGGGCCTTGAATTTATCATGTTTCACCACTATCAGGTGCTTCTCATGCTACTTCCTTCCAGAATGTTCTTGCCCTTTCTCCCCCAGTCTGAGCAGGATATGGACCTGCCCTGAAAAGGAAGTTCTGGAGAGGGGCTTAGGGGAAACACATCCTTGGCCTAGAAAGTCTAGTCTAAGGGATCGGGGGTACAGCCTTGAGAAGGCCCAGTCACGGGTGGAGGATGAGGCCCTGCCCTGGGAGCTATGGCCTGATGAATGTGGTTTCATTCATCAGGCCTCTCTGGGAGGCGCAGTGGCATGGGCCTGGCTCCTGGGCTCACTCAGCTCTGGGGAGGTCCTGGTGGCACGGGAACAAGCCCACACCCACCCTCAGGAAGCCTGTGCCCCCGTAGTGCCAGAAGGATGCTAGGCACAAGGCCAGGCCCAGTAACAGGGTTGGCCCTGCCAGCAGCTGCAGGGCCAATCCTGGGTGTGCCTGGTGCTTGGCCCTGCTGGCCTGCTGAGAAATGCAGAGAGCAGGGGCCCATGGCAGGCTGGGGACAGGAGGACGCCCTGTGCTCCCAACTTAGTCCCTTCTCCCGGGACAGGGACTTCTAGGACCATCCTGTTGCCCTCACATTCCCACAGGGGCACACAGGGTGGCTTCCTCAAGCTGAAGGAAGGGCCAAATGGCTTCTTCCTTAAGGGTGGAACTCAAGGGTCCCACATTGAACTGGATACTTCAGAAGAAGTATAGGTGGAGAGTAACCCACTGAGTGCTTTACAGCACCAGGCCTTGGTTACAATACCTGAGGGGAATTGGCTAGATCCAGCTGTATAGATGAGGAGACAGGGGCTCAGAGAGGGTAAGTAGCTTACCCAGAATACACAGTCAGGGGAGTGGTCAAGCTGAAATTCAAGTGTATGCTATCCCATGCTCTGGGCTGCCTCAGAACAGGACTCACCAGGGGCAGGGACGAGGTCGGCCCATGAGACACCAACAACCCCAGTCTTTGCTTGCCTCCTAAGCCCTGTCAGCTGCCCCCAAACCCTGTGGTTTTGAGCATGGCTGTTCCGCTCGAAAATGTGTCCAATCTTCAAAGTGCTGAAAGGATGAATGGATGAATGAACGTCTCCTGGGCCCCTTTCTGAGTCAGACCAGTCCTGGACACAGGGGCCACAGAGAAAGGGAGACCAGGTCAATTCCCGCTTCTAAAAGCTTTCATGTTCCTGGGGAGGACAGGCTCAGACCCAAATCGGCGTCTCCAAGTGTAGCAGTCAATATGTCCATGGGTGCATGGTGGCAAGTGGGGCACTAAGGAGGGGGTGGGCCAGGGTGTGGAGTCAGTGGGGACACTTCTTGGAGAAGGGGATGTTTTAGGTAAATCTTGAGGGAAGGCTATTCCAGGCCTGGGCCAAGTAGGTGGTGGACAGACTTGACTTCCCAGGGCCACCAGTGTTTCACTTGGAAGGTGGGAGAGATACACAGGAGATGAGGCCCAGAGAGCACAGATGCTTTAGAGGCCAGGATGCCAGGGACCTTGGTTACCTGGCTAAGGAGCTGGGACATTCTCTGCAGTCAATAGGGAGCCAGGCAGGTGTGTCAGGTTCCAGGGACACAGTCAGTCTTGCCACTTCTATAAGACCACCCTTACTGCCAGTGGGGTTGGCCTGCAGGGCAAGCCTGGGGGCAGGGAGTCTGTCAGGGGCTGGTGCAATGACCATGACAAGCCATAGGCTGCTGTGCTCCAGCAATCCCTGCATGACTGCAGAGAGAGTACAAGCAAGTACGTGCTGTCCAGAAAATCGTGGAGTAGATCTGAGAGTCAGGGGATAGGTAGGGAGAGACCTGGGGGGCTGTAGGGCTCTGGGAGGCTGGCAGGTTTGTCCCTACAGAGATGAGACATTCAGACACGTGGGAGTGTGTACGTGTAGAGGGTACATGACTTGGGGCCACTTTGGGGGAGATGGCTGATATATGGGCCTCAATTTTCCTCCTTTTACCTGGAAAGTCCCTCCTTATTGCCAGGCCCAGGCCCAGGCCCAGTCCCAGTCCTCCTCTCCCAGCTCAGACCCCAGATGGCTCCCTACATGAGCAATAGACAGCAAGAAAGTGAATCCAGATGCCAGGCCTGTGCCAACCTCAGCTAGAGGCAGGTCTCAATACCTCAAGCCCCTGTTCAACAGGGACAGGCCCCTGGAAGCCAGCTGCCTGCTTGGGCCCCATGGCTGGCTGTGGCTGGTACAGACTCTGGTCTGTTTATGGAGGGTGCTCTGGGCACCTAGGCCCACTGGCGTGAGGGTCATGACAGGGCCATAGAGAGAGGAGGTGGTTGCCCAAGGAGCCTGAGTGTTCTGGCTCCCCACACTGTAGTAGGCAGCAGGGCCTGGCTGGAGCGGGCTGGGCTATGGGTGGCAGGGAGCCCTGGGCCGCAGGCAGCTATGGCAGAGCTGCTCTCTTTGGTTTTCCATCTCCTCCTCAGGTGTCTGTCTAGAGTATTGCCTGCTCCCATGGGCCTTAGTCAAGTGGATGGGGTTGGGGGCTTTAGTGTGTGTCTCATGGAGGGGTCAGATAGGCCTAAAGTCTAATCCCAGCTCTGCTCTAAATATGTACCTTGGGTGAGTTGTCAAAACTCTCTAAGCCTCAGTTTCTCCATTCTGGCATGCACATGGCAACTCAGCCCTGTGCCTAGGACCTAGGGCAGCTCTAGATGAAGGTGATACAGGCAGCACTCCCAGTGTGGTCATGGGATAGGAAGGTGGCTCTCCTGGCAGACCTATTGCCAAGAATCCTGATGTCATTTCATCACTCTTTTGGCCATTGTCCCCTAATAGCCTCCTCTGGAGAAGGGCCCCGGAACCCTGGTGCCCAGGACAAGAAGAGACCAAAGCCCAGGACTCCTGGGCTGTCCTGGCTGACCAGTCTGCATGAACACTGGAACTTTTGCTGACGGTATAAGACCACGCCAGCCCAGGGAGGTAGGAGGGAGGGAGCCCAGGTCTGGCTCTGGCTCTACCCTTACCCTGTCCTTCTCTTTTGGATGATATAGATGAACTGGTGGCTTCCAAGGACCCTTTCAGGATCCAGGATCCTTTTACTTGCCAGTCAGGGGTCTACCCTATTTGACTCCCATGCCATGCCCACTGGGTCTCCAACACATGCCTGCTCACATCCCCTTCCTGAACCTCCTTCTTCCTTTTCTCTGTTTTTCTAAGTCTTCCTGGTTCCATAACATCCATCTGAGCCTGAGCCCACCCTTTCCAGTCCCTTGCCTGTGAGCTCCCTGAGTCCTGCTACCAGGCAGGGGCTAGGCCTCAGTATCTCTATGTGTGTGTCTCTTGGAGTCTGAGCACACAGTTCCAAGTCAACAGGAGCTCAGAAAAAGACCCAGGAGGCTAGTGGGTGGGCCCTAAATCCCTGCTCTATCATTTCTGAGAGGATGAAGTCCTCAAATTCTGTACCCCCTCTGCCAAGTGGGGCTGTATCACCCCTGCAAGCCTAGCCTACAAGGAAGAATTTAAAGTAAGTGCTGTGTGTGACCAAGTTCAGGTAACCCTCATAGTGGTCCTAAATGGTAGAGTCTACTGTGCATGCCCTGTTTATCAAAGGGGAAACTGAAACTTAGCAGCAACAGTGAGTGACTTCCTCAAGGTCTCAGCCCTGCTGAGAGGTATAGGCCTGAGATGGCCCTGCTGTGTGGTTCTCCCTCGGGGCCCAAGCCTGTGGACACACATTGCACCTGCCACACTCTCCATGGGAGGGAGGAAATGATGCTCTTCCCACCTCAGAGGCCACAGTGTGTCCATAGCACAGTGGAGCATTGAACCCTGCTTCCAGTCTGCCCCCACCCAAGGATCTCCTGATTTCTTTCAGGTCTGATGTGAGGACAAAGGTCCAGGCACCAGAGCCCATGAACCAGGTGGTCTTGATTTTGAGCCACCCATGGATTCTCAGGCATTGGTTATGAGTGTCAAGCCAGTCAGCATAGATTTGCAGCATTGGCCACCAGTGCTACACAAAGGAAGTGTCCTAGCAGATGGGCATACATGCCACCCACAGTCACCTTTCTACTCAGACCTGTGCCTGGTTATTAAGAAATATTTAGTCAATGCCAAGGGGCCCACAGGGAGCTGGATGGGTGACCTAGCGGTGAGAATGGCAGAGGTGGTAGAGCTGAGGATGGAAGTAAGGAGGGAGGAGATGACAGAGATGGTGGAGACATTGGCAGTGGTGGCAAGAAGGCTCCAGAAGTGACCCCGCTGCTATGGATGGTAAAATTGGAGGCCCTGAGCATGGTGGAAGCAGTGACATCCAGAAGCGAATTATTGAGAGCACTCTTGCCCCAGGGCCCTCCATGAACGTGGGTGCTCATCTAACCACTTGGCCCCTTTGTTTCAACCTCAACAGCATCCACTCATGAGCCAGGGTCACTGCCAAGCTTCTGACCCCAGACAAGACAATGCACAGGAGGGGCCCAGGTGACACCAGGCATTAGCTAATGTGAGGGAAGCACCAGGCAGGACTCACAGGACCCAGGCAGCTGATAGGTGGCAAGGGTGGGTGGGGTCTCCAGGCAACATGGTGGTGGTAAGGGGTGAGGATAGGCCTGGTCCCTGGGGATAGGCTTTTGGCTCCAGAATCGCAAAGGCCTTCCTGATAGATGCAGAGCAGCCCCAAGCTGCTGGGGGCACCAAGTAGGGGAGGCAGGCGGGGCAGAGGGTTTGCAGGGAGTGTTGCTGGAGAGGTGGAGAGGTGGAAAGGCATGTTGGGTACCACTGCCAAGATTGGTGTTGTCCTGGAGAGAGCTGTCAAGGACAAGGTTGGTGGAGGCATCTGAAGCAGAGGGGATTGGGGGGCTTGCTGGAAGCAAGGGTGGGGCAGTGGTGGCAAGAAGGCTCCAGAAGTGGCCCAGCATGTGTTGCTAGGCAGTCACTGGAATCCCAGCATCTCTAGCAAAAGCTCACAAATTCCTTCCCTATTGTCAACATCAATACGCAATACTGTCAGGCCCACCATGGTCAGTGCTTGGGCTTTTCCATTACCCATGGGCGGGCTGCCACCCACAGTCCCTCGGGCGTGCCCGCCTCTGGCTGCTGCCAGGACCCCTGTGAGGGGCTAGCCTGGAGGAGCCTGGCAGGGAGTGTGGCCCAGCCTCCCCAACTTGCTTCCCGGGCTGTGGACTGTGCCAGGTGTCAGGTTCAATTTCCTGACCCTTCCTGCTCACAGAACCAAACATCTTGTCCCTCCACCCAAGTTGGGTCCACCCAGGTCGCCTCCTTGGCAGCTAGGAGACCCCTGGGGGGGCAGACAGACTCACCAGGCAGGCAGGGTGGGGGTGGAATGCAGAAAGGTCTTGGATCCAACTTGTCACCCACCTCTCAGCAGGTTGTGGGCCAACGGGAAGGCAGTGCTGCGGGTGGAGTAGCCAGGAAGGGGGCCACTGTGGGCTGGGCAGTGGGAGGTAGTGGATGGAGTGCCAGCTCAGGAGTCCAGAGACCCATGTTCAATTGAGCCCCTGACTCACCCTGGCCTGTGGGCAGGAACCAGGGCCGGCTCTGCTGGTAAATAGCTGGTTGAGTAACGGGACTTTTGAGGTCCATCCCACCTTCCATGAGTCAGCAATGCTCTCTCCTACAGCCAACCCCACATCCCTTGCACAGCTCTGCACTGATTACTTTTATTAAAAGAACAGCTTTGTTGTGATATAATTCACACACCACACAATTCATCCATTTAAAGTGTGCAATTCCACGGTTTTCAGTGTACTCAGGTTTGTGCAATCATCTCCACAATTTTAGAACATTTTCATTACCCCCCAAAAGAAACTCTGTACTCTTTAGCTATCACCCCGCCCCCCAATCCAATGTCTCTATCTGCAGCCCAAGGCAGCTACTAACCTCCTCTCCATCTTCATCAAGATCAACTTGCCCATTGTGATTAGTCCATAGGATCTTTGCTTCTTTGGAGAGGAAAGTTTCTGGGCACAGTGGGCCCTCGGGCTGCTCCTGAACCAGCTCTCTCTGCTGCTACAGACGCCCCCCCCCCGCCCACCCTTCCACTCAGGGACTGCTGTCCTTTTCCTGTTCCCACACCCTCCAGCCACCCCCTCTACAGACCACCCTCTCTTACTCCCTCCAGCTGTCCTTCCACACACCCCAGGGGGCGGTTCTCAAGTTGAAACCCTGAGCTGGCACAAGGCCTCTCCACATTGCCCTCTGTTGCCCTGGGGTGCAGTCCAGACTTTGGCAATAGGTTTTTTAGTCTGGATTCCCTTCAAGGCAGAGCCTGAGCACAGGTGTGTGTGCTTGGGAGATGATTCTGAGAGAGAGGAGGGGGTAACAGGGAGAGAATAAAGCTCATCTAAAGGTGCTGCTGGGTCTGTACTATGGGTCAAGCAGCTCCATTCCCCCAAACCTCTGAGAATTGCACAGCATCCTGCTCAGCTGGGTCTGTCCAAGTGATAGGAGATGGGCATTTTCCGAGGGCTTCCATCCTCCCAGTTGTGGATACTGCCCCGGGTGTTAGCTCTAGGCCCACATCCTGGGCTGCACGTGCTCTCAGGCCAAGAGAGAAAGATGCCACGGTTGATGCTGTTGTGCCACTCCTCCCCAATCTCCTTTGCTGTGTGTGGACTGAGGTCCCAGACACTGTGAGCTCTGCTGTGATCAGATGGGAGCTTGTCAGCTGGGAAGTTGGACAGACTAAAGTAATGGGACTGCTCAGCTGAGGGTCAAGGGTGCCATGGTGCAGTTTATGCTTCAGAGCCCTTCCTATGGATCAGGCCAAGAACGGACTTTCTCTGTGGCCACATCCTGGTGTCTTCCTATAGGAAATCTCATGCACCTAACCCCTGACTGAGGTTCTGCTTCCAGGGAGATCAGACTAAGCCAGGCACAAGTGTGTGTGTGTGTGTGTGTGTGTGTGTGTGTGTGTGTGTGAGAGAGAGAGAGAGAGAGACAGATATACATTGGGCTGTTCTCAAAATGGTGGTGGGAATCTGAGGGGCCTGCTATGCTGGATTCAAAGCCCCAACTACAGAAGCCCAAACCCCCTGCAGTCCCATATCCCATTTCATCCTCCCAAGCTACAGCCAAATACAGTACCTGATTAGAGATGAGAATGGAAGGCAGCCTTAGAGAGGCAATGTGAGTCCTTTGAACTGGAGTTATGGGGGCAGCTTAGGGGCTGGCAGTCCTAGGGAGGGTCTGGCTGGGGGTGGCTGGGTGGCCAATGTAGAAGGTCAGAATTGAAAGGGAGAACAGAAGGTCGTCTGGGTGGGTGTCAGCCTGGAGTATGGCCCAGTAAAGATGGTACAGGATACTCAGAGTCTAACATGTGTGGGTGGGTAGCCCAGGGGGCTCAGGGCCAGGTGCAAAGCCAAGTGGGTAAGCAGGGTAAGACCGGGATTCAGGTCTATTTTGTAAGGCCCAGGTCCCAGGAGCAGGATGCATGGTTAGACCTGCCCTGTGGGAATGAGGACAGCGCTCAGACATCAAAAATGTAATCAAACCCAGAGCCAGGGAGACTTGAGGTTGAACCCTAGAAGGATGGTCTGGGACTGCTTAAATTCCCCTTCATCTCTGTGTGGGCCCCACTGGTTCTCTAGCCTGGAGTGCAGCCAAGTCCCCAGGTGAAGATGAGGCCCCAGCTACAGGGAGAGAGAGCTGTAGTGCAGGAGG
>NW_003852472.1:2773277-2776670 GCF_000181295.1 Otolemur garnettii | reverse complement strand
AGTGCTGGGTCCTTTAGGGTCCTAACCCTGTGTCTGGGCATCCTACAGGCAGATGCAGGCTTGTGCCCAGTGTTGGCAGACCCTCTGCAGAGCTGAAGCTACATCAGGCCCCGGGCCCCGGGCCCCGGCCTGTTGCTCCCCACCGGTCAGGGAAGGCCTGACAAACAGGGACTCTTCTGGGTGGGACCACATCTCACCTCCTGTGACTGGAGCTTCTCAAGGCAGGGCCCATATGCTTCTCAGACTAGTTTTCAAGACATGGTTGTACCTCCCTCATCAGAGTAACTTTTCAGGGAGGTCCATGTCTTCCCTCAGACCTTTCCCCCAGAGCGACTGTGTCTCTCCTCAGGGTAAAGCCATGTTTCTTCCCTGATACCAGCTTCCTGAGAGATCCGCCCATTGTTTGGCTTTCTATGTGAGCCTCACTTTCCTCATCTATAAAGTAGGGAAGGTCACATCAGCCTGATAAAGTTGCTGTAGATGGAGGGAGAACAGCATAACATCACAGTGTTCAATAGCCAATCAGGACTTACAATTTTCATACTATGGAAATAAATGAAGAACTGATCCATGCTATAACATGGACAGACCTTGAAAACATTTATGCTGAGCCACCAAGGTTCATAGATGATTCCATTTACATAAAATGGAATCGAATAGGTGAATCTATAAAGATGGAACATAGATTAGTAGTTGCCAGAGGGTAGGGGGAGGAAGAATGGAGAGATTTGTGAATGAAGGCTAATGGGAGTGAGATTTTCTTTAGGGTAACGAAAATTTGTAAAATTGATTGTGATGGATGTACAACTCTGTGAATATACTAAAAGTCATTAGAGTGTATACTTCAAATCAGTGACCTGTATGATATGCGAATTATAGCTCAATAAAGCCGTAAGAAAAACCACTTATAGGGCAGGCACAGTGGCTCACACCTGTAATGATAGTACTCTGAGAGGCCAAGGTGGGCAGATTATGTGAGCTCGGGAGTTTGAGCAAGAGTGAGACCCCTGTCTCCAAAAATAGCTGGGTGTTGTGGCAGGTGCCTGTAGTCCCAGCTACTCGGGAGGCTGAGGCAAAGAGGTTTGGTTAAGCCCAAAAGTTTAAAATTGCTGTGACCTATGATGCCCTGGCACTCTACTAAGGGCAACAAAGTGAGACTCTGTCTCCAGAAAAAGAAGAAGAACCACTTATAGATATGAAAAGAAGCAGGAATATATGACCCATAACAAGAAAAAGAAAATCAACAAAACTGATTCAGAAATGACAAAGATTATCAAATTAGTTGATAAGACTTTAAATTAGACGTCATAAATGTGTTCAAGATTTTAAAAACTTTTTTCCCAACTTTTTATTGTTTGAAACTTCAAGCCTACAGAAAAGTTGCAAAAATAGGGAATGTTCAAGATTTTAAAAGAAAAACTGAATGAGAGAAATAGAGGACATAAAAGAGAACCAATGGAACTTCTGGAACTGGAAATATATCCGAAATAAAAAATTTATTGGACAAAGCTTAATAGTAGATTAGACATTGCAAAGAAAAGATAAATGAACCTGAAGACAGAATGATAGAATCTACCCAAAATAAAGCATTAAAGGGGAAGAAAAAGCCAAAATAATTAATAATAATAATAATAATTTAACAATGTTTTGGTGACAAGTAGCACAATATCAATCCAGCTAACATTCATACAATTGGAATCCCAGAGGGTGAAGAAGTAACTGCTAAAGTTTTTTCAAATTTTAAATTTGATAAGAACCATAAAATCAAAGATCCAAGAAGCTCAAAGAACCCCCCCCCAAAGAATACATACAAAGAAAACCAGGCCAAAGCACATCAAAATCTAGTTGCTGAAAACCAATGATAAAGAGAAAAATCTTAAAAGCAACTGGACGGGAAAATGACACATTATGCAAGGAAACAAAGACAAGGATGACTGTTGACTTCTTGTCAGAGACAATGAAAAGTAAAGGACAATAAAATGACATCTTTATGGAAAAAAGGAAAAAGCTGTCAGCCTAGAATTCTTTATTCGATTAAAATAGCTCAAGTTGGACTTTGCAAAAGCAAATAATGTAACCTAATAATACGCACCCTCCTATTAATCTAAAATTAAACAATGAAGGAAAATAGCCTCCCCCAAATAAAGACAAAGATATTTTATGACAAACAAAAAGTGAGAAAATCTATTGCCCATACAAAAAATTTAATTTTCAAGCCAGAAGAAAGAGCTACCACACATAAGCGTGTAGACTAATGTAAAAGATATTGTCTCTCATTTTTATTTATTTAAAAGATAATTAGCTGGCTGGGCCTGCTGCTGCACACCGGTAGCTCCAGCTACTCTGGAGGCTGAGGCAAGAGGATCAGTTGAGCCCAGCTGTTCTGGGCTGTAGCATGTTTTGTTGAGTGAGTGTCTGCACTAAGTTTGGCATCAATATGGTGACCTCCCAAGAAGGGGGGACCACCCGGTTGCCTAAGGAGGGGTGAACTGCCTCAAGTCTGAAACAGAGCAGGTCAAAACTCCTGTGCTGGTCAGTAGTGGGATTGTGCCTATAAATAGCCACCGCCCTGCAGCCTGGGCAACATTAGGAGAGCCCTGTCTCTAAAAAAAAATTAAAAATTAAAAAAAACCATGTATTGAGGTGTGAATACCCTATAGAGAAGTAAAATGTATGACTACGCTAACACAAAGCACAGAAGGGGGAGTGGAAGTACACTTCTGTGAGGTTTTTATATTATTTATGGAGTGGTAAGCATAATTTCAAGGTAGATTTTGATAAATTAAAGCTTCAGATTATAAACTCTAGGGTCATCACGTACACGCACAAAAATAGCTAATTGGCCAAAAATGATAAAAGTGAAGATAAAACCAAAACAAACAGAAATCCTCAATCCAGAGGAATGATATAAAAATAAGCAAATAGCAGAGGGAACAAATAGAAAACAGACAACAAGATGGTAGAGTCAAACCTAAACATATCACTGTGCATCTGGCCACACAGAGTGACAGAAACTGGATTGAACTTCCACCTTAAAAACCACATAAAATACGTGAAACAATGGTTGTATGACATGGACCACAGGCAGTGCGAAAATGTAAGAAAAGAGGAAATGTGAACCCTAAGATCTGGGAAACTCACTAAATATTAAGAAAGCAGGCTCAGCGTCTGTAGCACAGTGGTTATGGTGCCGGCCACGAGCATCAAGGGTGGCAGGTTCAAACCCGGCCCAGGGCAGATAAACAATGATAACTGCAACCAAAAAATAGCTAGGCATTGTGGCCAGTACCTGTATTCCCAGCTACTTGGAAGGCTGAGGCAAGAGAATCACTTAAGCCCAAGAGTTAGAGGTTGCTGTGAACTGTGATGCCACAGCACTCTACCGAAGGCAGC
>NW_003852472.1:2758004-2773257 GCF_000181295.1 Otolemur garnettii | reverse complement strand
AAAAAAAAAAAAGACAAAAACAAAAAAGAAAGAAAGAAAGAAAGCAACATACTTCTAAATAATACATAGGTCAAATAAGAAATCACATGGGAAATTAGGAAATACTTGAACTAAATAGAAATGAAAAAAACAACATATCAATATTTGCAGGATGCGGCCCTAAGCAGTGCTAAGGGGATAGTTTGTGGCTCTCTAATTGCTACACATAAGAAGAAAGGTCTAAAAGCCATGTGTGAAGGGTCTACCTTTAAACACTAGAAAATGAAAGAGCAAATTAAATCTGATGTAGAAAAATATGAGTAATAGAGATAAGAACAGAAATCAACGATAGAGAAAATGGACAAAAGAAAATCACTGATACCAAAAGTGACTCTCTGAAAAGTCCACAATTGTTGACATTATTATCTATTGCTGCCTGCATAGCAATGTTACCACCATACAGTGGTCTAAAACAGCACATATTTTTTTTAAAAATAGTTTCTGTGGGTCAGGAGTCTAGGCACAGATCAGCTGGGTCCTCTGCTTCTAGGTATTATAAAGTTGCAGTCAAGGTGTTTCATGTGAGGCCAACTGGGGAAGAATCCACTTCCAACTCATGTGGTTGTTGAAAGAATTCAGTTTCTTGCAGGCTGTTGGATTGAGAGATTTTGTTTCCAGCTAGCTGTCAGACAGAGGCCACACCTCGGCTCCTTGCCAAACGGCCCTTTCCAAATGGCAGCTTGCAACATGGCAGCTTACTTCCTCAAAGCTATTAACGTAGGGAGAGGAGACTCTCCTAGCAAGGTGGAGTATCTTATATAATGCAGTCACATACATATGCTCATGTGCCCCTTCCACCTGGGTCATAGTCTATTGAAGTCACAGGTCACATCCATATGCAAGGAAAGAAGATCAACCAAAAATGTGGACACCAGGAGGTGGGGATCATGGACAGATTAGTTAGGAGATTGGTAGCTGTTGTAGTATGATTTCTAATTCTCTATACTAGCGTCTCTCACTATCACTGATATAACTCAGGCTAGATCCTTTTGATAAAAAATAGAGACTACTATATTATCAATATTAGTAATGGAAGAAGAGACATCACTAAAGCTTCAATATACATTAAACAAATAATAAGGGACTAGTGAATAATACTATGCCAGTATATTTGATAATTCAAGGGGAATGGACACATTCCTTGAAGACACAAATTACCAAAACTGACATATGAAGAAATAAAAGTTTAGAAGGAAACATACATCTGTAAACACTTGTACTAAAAGTAAAGCAAGATTTCAAATTAATAACCTAATCTTCCACCCTAAGAAACAAGAAAAAGGGGGCAGTGCCTGTGGCTCAAAGGAGTAGGGTGCTGGCCCCATATGTCAGAGGTGGCAGGTTCAAACCTAGTCCCAGCCAAAAACTGCAAAAAAAGGAGAAAGAAACAAGAAAAAAAGGAGCAAAGCTAAACCCAAAGCAACAGGAAGGAAAGAAATAAAGAAAAATTAAAGGGAAATAAATGATAAGGAGAATAGAAAAACAAAAGAGAAAAGTAATGAAACCAAAAGGTTGGTTCCTTGAAAAGATCAACAAAATTTACAAATCTTTAGCTAGACTGAAAAAAGACAAAAAAATTAAAACACTAAAATTAGGAATAAAAGAGAATATTACTATTAATGCAAACCTTACAGAAGTAAAGAGGATTATAAGGGAATTATGAACAGTTGTACCCCAACAAATTAGATAACCTATATTAAATGGACAAATTCTTAGAAAGGCTTAACTACTATAATAGACTAAAAAGGAAACAGAAAATATCTATAATAAGTAAAGAGATTGAATTAGTAGTTTAGAAAAACAAAACAAAGCAAAATAAAAACAAAAACAAACTTTCCACAAAGAAAGTTCTAGGACCAGATGGCTTTACTGATGATTTCTGACAAGTCATTTAAAGAATTAATAGTAACCCTTTAAAAATTCTCCCCCAAATAGGAGGAAACATTTTCCAACTCATTCTCTGAGGTCCTGATAACCAAAGCAGGCAAAGACCAAACAAAAAAAGAAAGCTACAGACCAATAATTCTTATGAATAGAGACAAAAAAAAATCAACAAAATACTAGAAAATGAATCTATTAAGATATAAAAATGATGATACACAATGACCAAGTGAGATTTATGCCAGGAATGTAAGGTTAGTTCAATATACAAAAATCAATCAATTTAATCTACCTTATTAATAGAATAAAGGGCAAAACCATATTATCATTTCAACAGATGCAGAAAAAGCATTGTCAAAATCTAACACCCTGAGCAGGTGTGGTGGTTCATGCTTGTAATCCTAGCACTCTGGGAGGCTGACGTGAGTGGATCACCTGAGCTCATGAGTTTGAGATTGGCCTGAGCAAGAATGAGACTCCACCTCTAAAAATAGCCTAGCATGTGGCAGGTGCCTGTAGTCCCAGCTACTTGGGAGGCTAAGGCAAGAGGATGGCTTAAGTCCAGGAGTTTGAGGTTGCTGTGAGCTATGATGCCACAGCACTCTACCAAGGGTGACAAAGTGACACTCTGTCTCAAAAAAAAAGAAAATCCAACACCCTTTTATGATAACAACAATCAACAAACTAGGAATAGAAATAAGCTTTCTCAACCTGATAAAGGGCATCCATGAATAACCCACAGCTAACATTATACATAATAATGAAAGGTGGAAAGCTTTCCCCCTAAGATCAGGAGATCCTCTCACCACTTATATTCCACATGGTATTGGAAGTTTCAGCCAGTGAAATTAGGCAGGAAAAAGAAGTAAGGGCACCCAAATTGGAAAGTATTAAGTATAACTATATTTGCAGATGATGTGAACTTGTATATTGAAAATCCTAATGACTACACAAACATGCACACACAGACACACTATTAGAACTAACAAGTTCAGCAATATTGTAGAATACAAGATAAATATACAAAAATCAATTGATTTTCTTAGAAATGAAAAATCCAAAAACAAAATGAAGAAAACAATTATATTTACAAATAATGTAGAAAGAATAAAGTACGTAGGAATAAATTCAACAAAAGAAGTGCAAGAGGCTTGGCGCCCATGCTCAGTGGTTAGGGCACTGGCCACATACACCAGGGCTCACTGGTTTGAACCTGGCCCAGGCCTGCTAAAAAACAACAATGACAACTACAACAACAAGAAAATACATAGCCGGTTGTTGCAAACCAGGGTGGTGAAGGGGCGCAAACCAGAGTGTAATTGGTGGGGAATGAGGAAAATCTAGCATAAGAGAAGACACAGAAACAAAGGATAGGATTGGGAGGGCTGACTGAGCTGATGGCTGCAGCCAGCCCCACAGCACAAAAGCAGCTTTATTTTATAGTATCTCATGGGTAAATAGCATAAACCAAAACATAATTTTGGTCTTATAGTATAATTGGAAAATAAAAATGACTTTAATAAAGACAAATCATCATGTTAATGGTTTCTACTCAACTTGATTAACATATGACAAGAAATAAGAAGGGCAAGATCACAAGGATCTCACCATAGTTGACAAAACAAAGGAAGAACTATGTGACTTAGTAGTTTCTCCTCAACTTCATTTACATGTTACAAGAGGTAGGAAGGCAAAGATCATAAGGGTCTCTGCATAGTTAACTGGACAAAGAAAGAGCTACAAGACTTCTGGCAGAGGGAGCCTGAAGAAAAGAATATGGCTGTTTCAGGAACAGAGGAGAAGCAGTTGGGGGTTCATTCTCTGAATGTTCCCCAGATGGGAGGGCTCTGCCAGCCTCACAGCCTGCTCTCCACACTGGTGTTGTAGCAGGTGCCTGTGGTCCCAGCTGCATGGGAGGCTGAGGCAAGAGAATCACTTAAGCCCAATAGTTTTGAGGTTGCTGTGAGCTGTGATGCTACAGCACTCTATCAAGGGGGACATAGGGAGACTTTGTCTCAAAAAAAAACAAAAAACAAAAAAGAAGAAGTGCAAGATTTATACACTGAAAACTGCAAAACATAGTTAAAAGAAATTAAAGAAGACCTAAATAAATGGAAAGATATTCTGTGTTTACGGATTAAGAGACTTGATATTGTTAAAATGGCAATAATCCCTAAAATGATCTGCAGATTCAATGCAATCCTTATTAAATCCCAGCTGCCTCTGTTGTAGAAACTGACAAACAGATCCTAGAATTCGTATGGAAATGCAAAGGACTCAGCATATCCAATACAATCTTGAAAAAGAAGGGGAAAAATATGGAAGGACTCAAACTTCTGGACTTGAAAACTTACTACAAAGCTATAATAATAAAAACATTATGGCACTAGATAAACATAGAGATTAATAGAATAGAATTGAGATTCTAGAAATAAACCCACACATTTATATTCAACTGATTTTTGATGAGAATGCTAGTCTTCAACAAATGCTGATGACACAACTATTCCCATGTAAAAGATGAATTTGGGCCCCTACCTTATACTCGCTACAAAACTTATCTAAAAGTGGATCATAGACCTAAACGTAAGAAGCAAAACTGCAAAACTGTTAGAAGAAAATATAGCGATACATTTTTGTGACCTTGAATTAGGCAATGGTTTCTTATATATGACACCTAAAGCCCAAGCAACAAAAGAAAAAAAATAGATAGATTGGAGTTCATCAGAATTAAATGCTTTGTACTTCAAGGTACTATCAAGAAAGACAATCCATATAATGGGAGAAAATATTTGCAAACCATTTATCTGATAAGGAACTGATTAGTTTCCATAATGTGTAAAGAATTCTTACAACACAATAATAAAAAGTAATCAAATAATAATAAAAAGTAAATAAACTCATTTTTTAAAACACAAAAAGAATTTTAATAGACATTTTTCCAAACAAGATAAGCAAATGGTCAATAAGCATATAAAAGGTGTTCAACATCATGAGTCACTAAGGAAATGAAAATCAAAACCACGACGAGATATTTACTATTATGGCTATAATAAAAAGACAGATGATAACAAGTGTTAATACCCATGTAGGGAAATTGAAACCCTCCTACACTGCTGGGGGAAATGCAATATGGTGCAGGCACTTTGGTAAACACTTTGGTAAACAGTATCTCAGAAAAAATTGTTGCACTGATAGAGTTATCAGTGGAACAATTCTACTGCTAGGTTTATACCAAAGAAAACTGAAGACATGTTCACACAGAAACTTGAGGACAAATATTCACAGCAACGTTGTTCATAATAGCCGAAAGGTGGAAACAACCCTGATGTTCATCAGCTGTGAATGGATAAATATACAATCCATACAATGAAATAATATTCAGCTATAAGAAGGAATGAAGTACCAACAGATGCTACAACATGAATGACAATGAAGACATTGTGCCAAGTAAGAAGCCACCTTATAGCATATGATTCTGCTTATCTGAAATTTCACAATAAGCAAATCTGTAGAGACCAGAAGTATTGCGGGGACTGACAGGAGAGGGGAGAGGGGAATGACTGAGAGGGTATGGGGTTCCTTCTGCAGGGTTGAAATATGAAATGAGATCAGAGTGATGGCTGCACAACTTTGTGAATATATTAAAAATCATTGAATTGTATCTTTTAAAAGGTAAATTTGATGGTATGTGAATCAATAAAAATATATAACAAGAAAATCTAGGTAAGCCCATTGCTACTCAAATTTTTAATTTTTATTTTATTCAGAACTTTCTCACAAAGAAAAATTTCAGGCTCAGATGGTGGGACTGGTAAATTCTATCAAATAATTAGGATGAAGTAATAGCAACCTCACAAAAACTTTTAGAAAACATAAAAGAAAATGCTTATCAACTAATCTTATGAGCTCAGTGTCACTCTGATACCAAAACCAGACAGATATTACAAGGAGAAAAAAATGAACCCAGCAAATATAGACTGGGGTCAAGAAACCACAGTCTGTGAGCTCAAACTAGCCTGCAATTTGTTTCTCTAAATAAAATGTTATTAAAACATAGCCACATTTATTAAACTACATATTGTCTGCTTTTGTGCTACAGAGGCAGGGCTGAGTAGTTGTGGCAAAGGTTACATGGACTACAAAGCCTCAGATACTCACTATCTAGCTTTCTGTGGGAAAAATATGATGTCCCTGGATAAGAGAACAATAGCCCTCATGAAAAAAGATGCAAAAATCCTTTAGAAAGATTGGCAAATTAAGCACAATAAGTAAAACAGATAAAGCATCAAGATCAAGTGGAATTTATCCCAAAATACAGTGTTGGTTTAACAAATAAACAAAATCAGTAGATATAACATGGTGTCTTAAGAGAATAAAAGGTTTAGAATGACATGGTCATCTCACTAGATACAGAAGAGAAGCATCTGACAAAATTCAACATCCATTCAGAATTTATTAAAAAACTTTTCAGCAAACTAAAAATAAAAGGGATCTAGCTCAATGGAATAAAGCACAGCTGCAAAAACGCACAGCTAATGTCATGCTTAATGGTGAAAGAGTAAGGGTTCTCCTTCAGATCAGAACAAGGCAAGGATACCCCCTCTCCCGCTTGTATTCAGCCTGGTACTAGTGGTTCTAGCTTAGGTTGTAGTCAGAGAAGAAAAAGCAAAAGGCACACTGATAGGAAAGGAACAAGTAAAACTTTTTATTTCAGACAGCATGATTATCCATTTAGAAAATCCTAGGGAATATGTAATAAAACCACTAGAAGTAGTAAGTTAGCAGAGCAAAGTGTCACTTGAATGTCTATACACCAGCATCAAACAATTGGAAATAATTTTTTAAAAAACCATTTATAATAGAAATAAATTTAATAACAGACACATTATGTATATTAGATTTCTATTGCTACTGCATTCTTAGTGATGATACAAATTTATTATTTTATAGTTCTGGAAGTCATAAGTCCCAAGGCAGTCTGGCTAAAATCAAGGTGTTACAGGTTCGAGTTCCTTTGGAAGGCTCTAGGAGGAGCATTGTGCTTTTGACAGTTTCTAGAGGCTGTCCAAATTCCTTGGCTCATGGCCTCTCTCTCCAACTTCAAAGCAATCAGTCTAGCATCTTAAAGTCTCTTCCTTCTTTCTCCCTTTCTCTCAATTTCTCTCTCTCTCCTTTCATTATCACATCTCATTCTCTTTCTTTGACCCTCCTGCTTCCCTCTTAGGAGAAACCTTGTGACTACATTGGATCCACCCAGATAATCCAGGATAATTTCCCCATTTTAATATCCTTAATTTAGACACATCAGCAAAGTTCCATTTGTCACGTAAAGGATGTATTCACAGATCCTGGGGATTAAGACATGGACATCTTTGGGAGGCCATTACACAAGGACATTAAAACAGTATATTACACATATTTAAATATTCAAGAACGCAGAAGAAAAAGTTGAGTATGTTAAGTAGAGATATGGAAGATATAGAAAAGACTAAATTCTAGAGACTGCCGTGGCAATTGCAACAACAAAAATAAAGAAATGGGACTTAATTAAACTGAAAAGCTTCTGTATAGCTAAGGAGACAACAACCAAACCAAATAGACAACCTACCCAATGGGAAAGGATATGCAAGTATCCTTTTGAATCAGACAAAAGCTTGATAATGCCTCCCTTTCAGCCAGAGATGCTGTCTTTCAGTAATTCACCAAAATGACAAACACAAAGGGAAAGAGGAGAAAGTACCTGATACATGTTCTCTAGGCTTTTTAGAAAACATGGAGTTGTTCCTTTGGCCACATATATGCGAATCTACAAGAAAGATGATATTTGAGACATCAAGAGAATGGGTACTGTTCAAAAGGCATGCCACACAAATGTTACCATGGCAAAACTGGAAGAGTCTACAGTGTTACCCAGCATGCTGTTGGCATTGTTGTAAACAAACAAATTAAGGGCAAGATTCTTGCCAAGAGGATTAATGTCGGTATTGAGCATATTAAGCCCCCTAAGAGCCAAGATAGCTTCCTGAAATGTGTGAAGGAAAATGATCAGAAAAAGAAGGAAGCCAAAGAGAAAGGGACCTGGGTGCAACTGAAGTGCCAGCCTGTTCCAACCAGAGAAGCCCACTTTGTGAGAACCAACGGAAAGGAGCCTGAGCTCCTGGAACCCATTCCCTATGAATTCATGGCATAATAAGCATATAACATAGCACTCAGGAATACCAGTGGACCCATGCTTTTAGGTTCAAGAACCTATTTATTCCCTTATTAATTCCCCCTATTAAGCTCATGGCATAATAGGTATACAGCATAACACACAGGATAACCAATAGACCCCATGTAACAGTGATACAAAGTGCTGGAACCTATTTCCCATGAATTCAAAAGTCAAACAATGGTTTGTCACATTCAATGGCAAGGTACCTCCTTGAGCTACTGGAACCTCTTCCCTATGAATTCATAGCATGGTAGTTAAAAATAATAGCCTATTGCTACTGTAAAAATGTTTCTTGTTCATTTACTAAAAGTGTGATATTTTTTCCCCAAAGAAGTATTAAAGCAAATTTTAATGTATCTTAAAAAATAAAAAAAGCTTGATAACTAGTATCTATAAGAGAACTCAAATTAATCCACATGAAAAAAGCCAATAATCCCATATATTGATGGGCAAGAGACATAAATAGAACCTTCTCTAAAGAAGACAGACGAATGGCTAACAAACATATGAAAAAATGCTCATCATCCCTAATTATTAGAGAAATGCAAATCAAAACCACCCTGAGATACCATCTAACCCCAGCAAGAATGGCCCACATCACAAAATCTCAAAACCACAGATGCTGGTGTGGATGTAGAAAGAAGGGAACACTTTTACACTGCTGGTGGGTCTGCAAACTAATACAACCTTTTTGGAAGGAAGTAGGGCAAACCCTCAAAGAACTCAAGCTAGACCTCCCATTTGATCCTGCAATCCCATTACTGGGCATCTACCCAGAAGGAAAAAAATCCTTTTATCATAAGGACACTTGCACTGGACTGTTTATTGCAGCTCAATTTACAACCACCAAAATGTGGAAATAGCCTAAATGCCCACCAACCTGGGAATGGATTAACAAGCTGTGGTATATGTACACCATGGAATACTATTCAGCCATTAAAAAAAATGGAGACTTTAGAACCTTTGTATTAACCTGGATGGAAGTGGAACACATTATTCTTAGTAAAGCATCACAAGAATAGAGAAGCATGAATCCTCTGTACTCAATTTTGATATGAGGACAATTAATGACATTGTGGGGTGGGAGAAGTAGAGAGCAGAGAGAGAAAGAAGGAGGGAGGGGTGGGGAAAGGAAGGGCAGAGAGAGGGAAGGAGGGCGGGGGTGGGGTCTTGGTGGGTGCCACACCTTTTAGGGGCAAGGCACGATTGTGAGACGGACTTTACCTAACAAATGCAATCAGTGTAACCTGGTTTGCACCCTCAATGAATCCCCAACAATAAAAAAAAAAAAAAAGCAGTGTTTGAAGATATTGAAAGGACTCATTCTAGAGATGAAAACTACAAAAATCTGAGGTGAAAAACACACGGGATGGGATTAACAGAAGATAGGCTCTGCAGGAAAGAAGAGACTGATGAGGTTGTTGAGTTTTTTGTTTAGGTTTGAGGGCTATTGTCTGCACAGTCTCATTTTTTGTATTGGTTTTGGTGTCACAGTAATATTGGCCTCATAAAGTGATTGGGAAGTACTCTCCTTCTATTTTTGTTCTTTCTTTCTTTTTTCAGACAAGGACTTATTTTGTCACCTGGGCTAGAGTGCAATTTTCTTTCTCTTTCTTTCTTTCTTTTCTTTCTTTCTTTCTTTCTTTCTTTCTTTCTTTCTTTCTTTCTTTCTTTCTTTCCTTCTTTCCTTCTTTCCTTCTTTCCTTCTTTCCTTCCTTCCCTCCCTTCCTCCCTCCTTCTTTCCTTCCATCCTTCCTTCCTTCCTTCCCTCCTTCCTTCCTTCTTTTTTCAGACAAGGGCTCACTCTGTCACCTGGGCTAGAGTGCAGTGGCATCATTATAGCTCACTGCAACCCTTCAGGAAAGTTCAAGCAATCTTCCTGCCTCAGCCTCCAGAGTAGCTGTGACTATAGGCACTGGCTGTAACATCCCAATAATTTTTCTATTTTTAGTAGAGATAGGGTCTCCCTTTCCTCAGGCTGGTCTCAAATTCCTGAGCTCAAGAGATCTACTTGCCTCAGCCTCCGGAGTAGCTGGGACAACAGGAATGAGCCACCATGCTTGGCTAATTTTTTCTTTTTAAATAAAGATAGGGTCTCATTCTTGCTCTGATTGGTCTTGGACTACTGGCCTTAAGTGATTCTCCTGCCTCTGCCTCCCAAAGTGCTAGGATCACAGGTATCTGCCACCATGCCTGGGTTCGTCTTTTTTTCTAAAAGAGATTTTGTAAAATTGTTTTTTTTTCTTTAAATGTTTGGCATCATTCTCCAGTGACATTATTGAGATTAAAAATATTTCTTTTTTGGAATATTTTCAAGCTATTAATTTCAATTTCTTCAATAGATATGGGACTATTCAGGTTATCTATTTCATCTTGGGTGAGTTTTGGTAGTTTGTGGTTATTGAGGAATGGATGCTGTGGGCTCCATTGGGCTGTTTCACACCGCTACCACAGAATTGCTTGGGACCTGAGGCATGAGAGGTTGAAGATAAGCAAAAAAAAAAAGTACTTTTCTCTTCTCTCTCTAAGTACGAGGAGGTCCCTCCCCTGCTCAGTGGCCCAGAACAAGAAGACTTGGGAGTTCTTCCTGTTCATGCCAACATCCACTTCTGGGTTTTAGGCTGCAGGATACTGTAGGAAGAAATTTGTAGTCCCACTACCAGTTCCGTGGTACCCCAAGTTCTGGCCGTCTTTTCCAGTATTCCTACTAGTATTGACTCTTCAAAGTCCTCGGCAGCCCCGTGTATTCTGTCTGGGTTTTACAGCTGCATTTGAGGGCATACTCTTCATTTTACCCAGAACTGGAGCCTAAACATCCCTCAGACACACAAGAGCTGAAAGAAGTCATCACAAACATCTTCACTACAAAAAATATTAGAAGAAGCCCTCTGACAGAAGAAAAATGAGACCAGATGGATGCACATAAAAGATCAAAGAAAATCAGAAATGGTTAAGTATGTGGGTAAATAGAAAATACTTTTTTCTTATTTTTAGAATCTTTACAAAAGATAGTTGGCAACTTAAACCAAAAATAATGACAGTGTATTGTGGAGTTCATAATCTGTCGAAGCGAAATACATGAAAACAAAAACACAAAGGCCTGGAAGGGGAAAAATTGAAGTATACTATTGTAAGATTTGGATACCATACTTAAAGGTAGACTAACTAGTTAAGGAAGTATACTGTAAACCATAAAGCTATCACTAAAAATGTAAAACTAAGAGTTACACCTAATAAGCAAATAAATGAAATAAAATGGAATTATAAAAATTTAATTGATTCAAAAGAAGGACCAAACAAAAGAGGAAAAAAGCTAAAGAACAGATGGATCAGATAGAAAACAAATATCAAGATAATAGATTTAGACTCGGCACCTGTAGCACAGTGGTTATGGTACCAGCCATATACACTGAGGCAAGAGGGTTCGAATCTGGCAGGAGCCAGCTGAAACAATAATGATAACTGCAACAAAAAATAGCTGGGTGTTGTGGCAGGCGCCTGTAGTCCCAGCTACTTGGGAGGCTGAGGGAAGAGAATCACTTAAAGCCCAAAAGTTGGAGGTTGCTGTCAGCTGTGATGCATGGCACTCTACCAAGGGCAACATAGTGATACTATGTCTCAGAAAAAAAAATCATAGGTTTAAATCTCGCCATATCAATAATCACATAAAACGTAAATAGTAATTGACAAATTATGGCTTGTAGCATGTCTTTACATGGCCCTTGAGCTAAGATTTGTTTATACATTAATAAAGTGATGTATAAAAGGAGAAGGGGCTGGGCATGGTGGCTCAAATCTGTAATCTTAGCATGTTGGGAGGCCAAAATGGGAGAATCACTTGAAAGCTAGGAGTTCCTAGGGAAACTAGCACTAGCAGCTAGTATAAGCAATGTAACAAGATCCCACAAAAACAAACAAACAAATTAGCCAGGTATGGTGGTGCGTGCCTGTAGTCCCAGCTACTTGAGAGGCTGAGGCAGGAGGATTGTTTGAGCCCAGGAGTTAGAAATTGCAGGGGTGACAGAGAAAGAATTTGTCTCAAAAGGGAGAAAAGGAAGGGGGAAAGGGAGGAATAGGAGGAAGAGGAAGAGGAAGAGGAGGAAGAAACAGAGAACAAAGATCAGATGTGGCCCACAAAGCTTAAAATATTGACTATTTGCTACTTCACAGAAAAAGTTCTTGAACTGCTTGTCTAAATGCCTGTCTCATTTAAAAGGCAGAGATTGTCAGATTGGATAAAAGAACAAGACCTAACTCTGTTGACTATAAGAAACCAACTATTTATATGAAGACACAAATAATTTGAAAGTAAGAGAATGAAATACATATATGTACCCCATTAACACTACTCAAAGTAAAGCCAGAATGACTGTATTAATTAGAAAGTAGATTTCAAGACAAAGAATATTACCAGAGACAAAAAGGCCATTTCATAATAATAAAGGAGTCAGTTCAGGAAAAGGATCTAGCTGTCCTAAATGTTTATGTCCTTAATAACAGAGATTCAAAATACATGAAGCAAAACCTCCAAATAGAAACAGATATGTCAACAACCATAGTCAGAAATTTCAACATCACTTATTAAACAATTGGTAGAACAGTAGACAGATAATCGGTAATAGTGAGCAATACTGTCACCAACCTAAATGACATTTGTAGTAATTTCTACTTGGCCAGGATTACATGCCTGTAATCCTAGCACTCTGGGAGGCCAAGGCAGGTGGATTGTTTGAGCTCCAGAGTTAGAGACAAGCCTGAGCAAGAGCAAAACACCCTCTCTACTAAAAATAGCTAAACATTATGGCAGGTGCCTGTAATGCCAGCTACTTGGGAAGCTGAGGTAAGAGGATTGCTCAAGCCCAAGAGTTTGAGGTTGTTATGAGCTATGACCTCACAGCACTCTATGCAGAGTGAAAGAGTGAGACTCTGCCTTAAAAAATAAATAAATAAATAAAAATTAAAAAAAACCAAAATTGTTGTAAATAAAATCTAACAATATGTAGAAATGACAGCATATTATGATCAAATGGCATTTATCCCAGGAATGAAAGTTTAGTTTAACATTTGAAAATCAAGCAATGTAATTCATAATACTAACAGACTAAATTAAAAGCAAAACAAAAACAAAAAAGAAGGGATAATCTCAGTAGATGCAGAAAAAGCTTTTGAAAAATTTTAATATCCATTTTTGAGAACACTAAACATAAAGGAAACTTCATAAATTTAATAAAGATTTAATGCTTTTTCTTCGAAGACCAGGAGCAAGGCAACAATGTTCACTCTCAGCACAGCTACCCAGAGTAGTGAGAGACTATGTAGCAAGTACAGTAGCACAATAAAGAGAAATAAAAAGCATTTAGGGCTCGGTGCCTGTGGCTCAAGTGGTTAAGGCGCCAGCCATGTACACTCAAGGTGGCGGATTCGAATCCATCCTGGGCCCACCAAACAACAATGATGGCTGCAACCAAAAAATAGCCGGGCGTTGTGGCGGGTGCCTGTGGTCCCAGCTACTTGGGAGGCGGAGGCAGGAGACTCGCTTGAGCCCAGGAGTTGGAGGTTGCTGTGAGCTGAGATGCCACGGCACTCTACCCAGGGGGACAGCTTGATGCTCCTGTCTAAAAAAAAAAAAAAGCATTTAGATAAAAAAGAAAGAGCTAAAATTATCTTTTTAGTAGAAAACTTAATCATCCATGTAGAAACTCTATACAATCTACAAAACACTACTAGAATTGAAAACATTGTAGGACTACTAAACTAAAAAAATAAGTGAGCTTATTAAGATTGCAGGCTGGGTATAGTGGCTCATGCTTATATTCCTAGCACTTTGAGAGTCTGAAGAGGGAGAAATCACTTGAGACCAGGCTTCAAGAGCAGCCTGAGCAACATAGCAAAACTCTGAGACCCTGGCTCCACTTGAAAAAAAAAAGAAAAAGAAAGAAAGAAAAGAGAAGAAGAAAGAAGAAGAAGAAGAGGAGGAAAGAAAAATTAGTTTGGCATAGTGGCATGAACCAGTAGTCCCAACTACTTAGGAGGCTGAGGTAGGGGGATCATTTGAGCACAGAAGTTTGGGGTTGCAGTGAGCTATGATCAGGCCAGGGCAATAAAGTAAGACTGTGTCTCAAAAGAAAAAATTTAAAAAAAAGAAAGAGAAAGAGATTACAGCTTACAAGATCACAATACAAACAATTATATAAATGTATTTATAACCACTAAACTATATGTTTTAGAATGGTAATGATGCTAAATTACATATGTATATTTTACCTCAATAAAAAACAAATTAGGGCGGTGCCTGTGGCTCAAAAGGGTATGTGCCTCTGGCTCATATGCTGGAGGTGGCGGGTTCAAACCCAGCCCCGACCAAAAAAGTAATTAATTAATTAATTAAAAAATTTTAAATCAACTATATTTCTATGTCATAGCATCAGGTAAATGAAAGTAAAAAAATTAAATATATTTATTATAGTATAATATAGTAAAAAAATATAAACGTGAGCAATAAATTTGACAAAATATTTTCAAGACCAGTGCACTGAAAACTACAAAACATCACTCAGAAGAATTAAGAAAATTTAAATTACACATTATCAACAGGATTGATATAACCTCTAAGAGAGAAATAGTTATTTCTTGAGAGATAGGGTATGTGAAAAATCTTACTTTTTTATATATAAAGCACAGATATCTATCTATGTACATATAAATATATATAGTACATAAACACAAAATATACAAAATATAGTACATACACAAAATACTTTTATTAAAAGTTTATGAGGGGATAATTGGAAAATGATGTCTAAAAAGACATTATAGGAAAGGCAAAAAAAAAAAAGTTGAAAACCAATGACTTAAATAAATGAAGAGATATACCATGTTCATGAATAGAAGGATTGAATATTGTTAAGATGTCATTTCTCCCCAACTAGATTCATAGATTTAAAGCAATACCAATCAAAATCACAGTAAGCTTTTTTCTTCTTGTAATAATTAATGTGCTGATTCTAAATTTTACATAGAAATGCAAATCCAAAAACATAGTAGCTGAAGTAATCAAAATAATTCCAAAAAGAATAAAATCAGGGCTCGGCGCCTGTGGCTCAAGTGGCTAAGGCG
>NW_003852472.1:2755723-2757304 GCF_000181295.1 Otolemur garnettii | reverse complement strand
CGAGCCCCAAAGATCCTTTTAAACAAATCTTTTTAACAAATGATGCTAAGACAGTTAAATATTCATGTGTTAAAAAAAATCCTCGCCTGATATCATATACAAAAATTAATTCAAATTTCAGATATTTGGATGTTTTCCAGTTTTCTTTCCATTATTGATTTCTGGTTAAATTCCATATAAATAAGAGCTAAACAACTTAAATTTCTAGATGGAAATATAAAATAAAATCTTTGTCATCTTGAGTTTGTTAAATATTTCTTAAACATTTAAGCACAAAAAGCATAAGCCATAAAATAAAATCAATAAATTGTACATCATTAAAGCAAAAAGCTTCACTCTTTAAAAGACACTGTTAAAGACATTTCTGTTGCAATCAATAAGGAACTGACTGCCTCTCCCACTGAATGCAACTAAAAACCCTGGAAAACATGAAGTAGGTATGATGGACTCTGACAACTAAATGGGAGCAGGCATTGGGGAAGAAAACCAACAGTGGAATTAGCACTGAAGTGACTGTGAGTTTTCTCCCCCTACACCACCCCCCCCTTTGCTATCTGGACTCAAAGGCGGCCCTAAACCCAGAGATGCATACCAGGTGCAGACAGAAAGACTTTCAAGAGAAGCTCCCACAGGACAGAGAGGATGGAAAAATTCCCTGTTTGTTTTTTGTTTCAGTTTTGTGGTGTGCTACCAAATGTTCTGTACAAGGGGAAGCTTCTCTAAGAGACCATGGCTCCAAGAGTGTTGGGGGAGATTCTCGTTGCTTTTTTCATCTCTGTCTTCATGACGCTTGGCCCTGAAAAGAAGATATAATTATGGAAAGTATGTGGCAGAGCACAGAAACTGAAGCCCTGGCTTTCTAGTCAGACGACTAGGGAGGGGCCCTGGGACCTAGAAAATGTCAGTGAAATAGCTGAGAAGAGGGAGTTCAAGGTAACAATTTGATAAACTTCTGAATAAATCCCCGGGCTCACCCCTGAGCTCTGTGTGTGTCTGTGTGTATCTGACACTAAACAGCATAGACTTTGAAAAATGAACAATAAGGACAGTTGATTCCCCAGGTCACAGGCTAGCCACTGAGTGGTACACACACAAGACGTATCTAAATAGTACTGCATTGTCTTTGGAGACTAAACTGGCATTGAAACCACAGCCCACAGAGTATGGGTAGGCAGTTGCAGCTTAAACAAAACCAAATCTATTGCCTACTTTTAAAACATTAACTTTTTCCATGGAATTTAAGCAAGACCTAGAATCACATAATGAAATATTTAATATGTCTAAAATATAATCCAAAATTACCCAACATACAAAGAATTAGGAAAATCTAAATATCTTACATGGAAAATCTTTCTGATATTTAACAGATGCCAATCCCAAGATGGCACATATGTTGGAATTTTCAAGATGAAAAAAATTTTTTTTTTAGACAAGAGTCTTACTCTGGGCTCGGCGCCTATAGCTCAACCGGCTAAGGCGCCAGCCACGTACATCTAAGGTGGCGGGTTCGAATCCCCATCCCGGACCCCCCAAACAACAATGACGGCTGCAACCAAAAAATAGCCAGGCGTTGTGGCAGGC
>NW_003852472.1:2737775-2755582 GCF_000181295.1 Otolemur garnettii | reverse complement strand
AAAAAAAAAAAAAAGAGTCTTGCTCTGTTGCCCAGGCTAGAGTGCCATGGTGTCATCCTAGTTCACAGCAACCTCAAACTCCTGGGTTCAAGCTATCCTCCAGCCTCAGCCTCCAGAGTATCTGAGATACAAGTACTTGCTGCAATGCCCAGCTAACTTTTTTCTATTTTTAGTAGGCTAGTCTCTAACTCCTGAGCTCAAGGTATCCTCCAGCCTCAGCCTCCCAGAGTGCTAGCATTACAGGCATGAACCATGCCTCTGGCCATCAAGCTGACATTTTAAAGCATCTATTTAGGCTGGCTGCGATGGTTCAAACCTGTAATTCTGACACTCTGAGAGGCTGAGGCAGGTGGATTGCCTGAGCTCAGGAGTTCAAGGTCAGCCTGAGCCAGAGTGAGACCTGTCTCTAGAGATAGCCAGATGTTGTGGTGGGTGCCTTTAGTCCCAGTTTCTTGGGAGGCTGAGGCAAGAGTTTGAGGTTGCTGTGAGCTATGGCACCATGGCACTCTACCGAGGGTGACAAAGTCAGACTCTGCCTTAAAAAATAAAATAAAATAAATTTAAAAAGCACCTATTTAATATGTTTTCAAGGGAAGATTTTTTTTGAAAAGAATGGATGAATAGAAAGCTTGAGCTAAAAAATAAAAGATACAAAAAAGAACTAAATATTTTAGAACTAAAAGATATAATTATAAAAATTTAAAACCCATTAAACAAATTCAATAGCAAAACATATATGACAAAAGAACCAGTATACTTGAAAATAGGCTTTTTAAAAATTAAGTCATATATACATAGATCATGAATACATTTATTTCTTTGTAGGATTCAACGTGTTGATTATTTGTACAGATTGGAGTGCTTACATCCTACTAATTAACATAGCTTTCACCGCATTTACTTAATCACAGTGTTAAGACATTTGTGTTCTATACTTGATAGATTTGACTTGTATCCTTGCAATATGCTCCACAGGTATGGTCCCACCATTAACCCTCCCTCTATCAAACCACCCTACTCCTTTCCCACCCCCATCCCCTTCCCTCCTTCATCCTGGACTATAGTTGTGATTCATCTTTCATATGAAAGTGTGAGTGATTATAAATTGGTTTCATAGACGTACTGAGTACATTGGATTTTTTTTCCATTCCTGAGATACTTTACTAAGAAGAATATTTTCCAGCTCTATCCATGTAAACATAAAAGAGGTAAAGTCTCCATCTTTTTTAATGCTGCATAGTATTCCATAGTGTGCATATATCAAAATTTATTAATCCATTCATGGGCCGATGGGCACTTGGGCTTCTTCCCTGACTTGGCAATTATGAATTGAGTGGCAATGAACAATCTGGTGCAAATATCTTTGTTGTCAAGTGATTTTTGGTCTTTTGGATATACACCTAGTAGAGGAATTGCTGGATCAAATAGCAGGTCTACATTTAGATCCCTAAGTGTTCTCCAAGCTTCTTTCCAAAAGGAACGTAGTAGCTTGCATTACCACCATCAGTGCAGAAGTGTTCCCTTTTTTCCACATCCACACCAACATCTGTAGTTTTGGGATTTTGTGATGTGGGCTATTCTTACTAGAGTTAGATGATATCTCAAAGTGGTTTTGGTTTGCATTTCTCTGTCAATTAAAGATGGTGAGCATTTTTTCATGTGTCTGTGGACTGTGCACCTGTCTTCTTCAGGGAAACTTCTGTTCATGTCTCTTGTCCACAATGAAATGAGATCACTTGTTCTTTTCTTATTAATAAGTTTGAGTTCTCTGTGAAGTCTGATTATTAGACCTTTGTCGGAAATATAACCTGCAAAAGTCCACTCCCATTCTGACAGCTGTCTACTTGCTTTACTTACTGTGTTCTTGGCAGTGCAGAAGCTTTTTAGTTTGAAAATGGGCTTTAAAAAGTTATCCAACACAAACAACAGGGGGGATGGATTGGAAAAAAATGAACAGAGTCTCAGTAGAGGAGAAACATGTGGTACAAAAGATATTTGAAGAAATTGTAGTTCAAAATTTCTGGAGCTTGGAAATATAAATAAACTTACAGATTCAAGAAGCTCAGAAAAGTCCAATTAAGAGAATCTCAAAGAAATCTATACCCGGACACACTGTAATCAAACTACTGAAAACTAAAGATAAAGAAAAATGCTTTGAGAGCAGTTAGAGAAAAATGACACATCATGTACAGGGTAATAATTATTTGAATCACTAGGGATTTATCATTGGAAACCATCAAAATCAGAATGAAGTAACAAACAGTTTTTAAGTGCTGAAAGAAAAGAATCCAGAATTCTACATCTAGTGAAAATATCCTTCAGGAATGAAGGTGAAATAAAGTTATGTTGAGATCAAGAAAAACTAACCAAACTCATTGATAGCAAAACTACACTAGAATAAACGCCAGAAAGAAGTTCTTCATAGGAAAGAGAAAATCTTGAAACCTCAGGAATGAAGGAAGAGCAACAGAAATGATAAATATCTGGGTAAACTATTTTTTTTCCTCCTAGATCCTTTAAAATATGTATTATTATTGAAAGCAAAAATTACAATACTTTCTAACGTATTTTTTAAATTAGCTTTGTTTTTTGAACAGTTTTAGATCCTAATGGGGCTCTCAATGTATGTAGATGTCATATAGTATATGACACTTAGAACACAGAGAAGATAAGAGAGTAAAGGGATCTATATTGTGGTAAGATTCCTACATTTCACTAGAAGTGATAAAATATTAATTCTAAGCAGAAACTAAAAAGTTTAGTATACTTTTTACTAATTCTTAGAGCCACTACTAAAAAAGGTACACTAGGAGATAACAGTAAAATAATCAAATGATAAATTAAAATTGAATACCAAACTATATTTAAATAACATACTTCTTCATAATTCTAGGTGAAAGAGGAAGTCTCAAGGGAAATTAGAAAGTATTTTAATTTGCATAAAAATGAAAATACAGCATAGCAAAATTTATGGGATGCAGCCAAAGTACTATGAAAGAGGAATTTATAACATTAAATGATTGCATTAGAAAAGAAGAAAATTCTCAAATCAATAACCTAAGAGTCCATTTTAAGAAACTACAAAAAGAAGAGTAAAATAAACTCAAAGCAAGCCCGAGGAAGGAAATGACAAAGGAAAGAGCAGAAATCAATAAAACAGGAAATAGAAAAATTAATTGAATCAAAACTTGGTTCTTTGAAAAGATACATAAAATCCCTAAACCTCTAGCAAAGTAAGGAAGGAATGGAGGAAGGGAGGGAGGGAGGAAGGGACAGGAGGAAGAGATGGAAGAGAGAATAAAAGAAAGAAAGGAAGGAAGAAAAAGAAAAGACACAAGGAGACATAAGTTGTCAATATTGGGAATGAAATACATTATATCCCTGCAAATCTCAGAAATGGATTTAATGAGAGAATACTATTAACAACTCTATACTCGTAAATCTGACAATTTAGGTGAAATGGACAAGTTTCTCAAAAAACCACAAACTACCAAAACTCACCCAAGGTAAAATAGATAACTTGAATAGTCCCAAATTATTAAAGATTGAATTTGCCATTAAAAACTTTCCAAGAAGTAATCTCCAGGCCCAGATAATTTTTCCAGAGAATTTTACCAAAAGTGAAAGGAAAAAAAAACCCCACAAATTCCACACAATCTCTTGCAGAAAACAGAAGAGTAAATATAAATACTTCCAAAATTGTTTTGTGAGACCAGCATTACCTTTACACCAAAACCACTATGATAGCCCACAAACAAATGTCTACACATATCAGTAGTCTTTCTGCAGCTAGACAAAATAATCTTCCAAAATAAGGCAAATTTTTTAAAAAGGCAAATTAAATGCATCAACATAAAAATAATAATAAATCACAACCAAGTTTTATCCCAGCAATATATGGCTGGTTCATTATTTGAAAATTAATTAATGTAATATATCTTATTAACAGCTAACAAGAGAAAAAGTATATGATCACATATCTTGCTCAATATATTGATATGATCATACCAATGTATGCAGAATAGCATTTGAAAAGGTTCAATAGTCATTCTGGATTAGAACCTCTCATCTAAATAGGAATAAAAGAGTACTTCCTCTACCTGATAATGGGTAACTACAAAACCCCCAGAGCTAACAGCATACTTACTTGCTCCTTTCAGAAACAAGATAAGTAAGTTCACTTCAATCTCAATACTTCTATTCAACATTATACGGGAAGACCAAGTGTGGGCAATAAGGCAAGAAAAGAAATAAAGGGTATACAGATTGAAAAAGAAGAATTAAAACTGTCCCTACAGGCCAGGCACAGTGGCTCATACTTGTAATCCTCAATAGAGTAAGGACAACCTTTACAACAAATAGTGCTGAAACACTGGATATTCATGTGCAAAAATAAATGAACTCTAACCTCCTGACTTACATGAAAAAAAATCACATCAAAAAAAAAAAAAATCATAAGACCAGGCGTGGTGGCTCACACCTGCAATCCTAGCACTCTGGGAGGCTGAGGTGGGTGGATTGCCTGAGCTCACTAGTTCAAGAACAGCCAGAGCCAGAGTAAGACCTCATCTCTAAAAATAGCCAGGCATTGTGGTGGATGCCTGTAGTCCCAGCTACCTGGGAAGCTGAGACAAGAGAATAGCTTGAGCTTAAGAGTTTGAGGTTGCTGTGAGCTGTGATGCCACCGTACTCTACCGGGGGCAACAAAGTGAGACTCTGTCTCAAAAACAAACAAACAAACAAACAAATCATAGCTTTAAAGTAAAATGTAAAACTAAAATTTTTAGAATAAAACACAGGAGATAATTGTGACCTAAGGTTTATCAACAAGTTCTTAGATATGATACCAAACCCACAATTTACAAAATAAAATATTTTTTAATTGGAATTCATCAAAATGATAAACTTTTGCTCTCTGAAAGATACTATTAAAATGAAAAGACAAAAGGAGAAAATCAGGGCGGCTGATGGCAGGGAGGAGCTGGGTCCACTGCCGGGTGGAGGGGCAAGGCCAGCGTCACTATCCTAGCAATGTGGGCTCGGGCCTGTGAGCCAGTTGGAGTCGTGGCAGTGGGAACAACTGGGCGGAGCGGAGGAAGACATGTTGCTTTTCATGGAGGTAACATCTAAAGGAACTGGTTTAATTCCTAGTGCCAAAGTATGGCAAGAAATTCCTCCTGGAAGTACTGATGCCACCCCAGTAAGTGAAAGCTCTTGGCATGAAACAGAAGCCACATCAGGGTCTCATCCTGATGGTACAACAGAGCCATCAGAAGATACGTGTAAGGAATATCAAGGAATGTATTCTCCATCTTGTGGAAGCACAAGAAATACTACAGGCATTGCAGAGCCCACTGACGGACCAGAAGATTTGAGTTACCAAATATATGATGTTTCTGGAGAAAGCAATTCAGCAATTTCTACAGAAGACCTAAAAGAATGTCTGAAGAAACAATTAGAATTTTGTTTCTCACGAGAAAATTTGTCAAAGGACCTTTACTTGATATCTCAAATGGATAGTGATCGGTTCATCCCAATTTGGACAGTTGCCAACATGGAAGAAATAAAAAAGCTGACCATAGACCCTGATCTAATTCTTGAAGTATTGAGATCTTCTCCCATGGTACGAGTTGATGAGAAGGGTGAGAAAATGAGACCAAGTCATAAGCATTGTGTTGTGATTCTTAGAGAGATTCCTGAAACAACCCCAACAGAGGAAGTGAAAGCTTTGTTTAAAAATGAAAACTGCCCCAAAGTGATAAGCTGGGAGTTTGCACACAATAGCAACTGGTATATCACTTTCCAGTCTGACACAGATGCACAGCAGGCTTTTAAATACTTAAGAGAAGAAGTTAAAACATTTCAGGGCAAGCCAATCTTGGCAAGGATAAAAGCCATCAATACATTTTTTGCTAAGAATGGTTATCAATTAATGGATTCTAGCTTATATAGTCAGCCCATTCACACTCAAGCACAGTATGCCTCACCAGTCTTTATGCAGCCTGTATAATCCTCATCAGCACCACTCAGTCTACAGTATTGTGCCTCAGTCTTGGTCTCCAAATCCTGCACCTTACTTTGAAACACCACTGGCTCCCTTTCCCAATGGTGGTTTTATGAATGGCTTTAATTCACCAGGATCCTAGAAAACAAATGTTGCTGCTATGAATATGGGTCGACCATTCCCCCCAAATCGTGTGAAGTCTCATTTTAGGTCATCCAGTGGTTCAGAACACTCAAAGAGGGCTCTGTGTCATTGGGGGATGGACAGTTGAACAGATCTAGTTCAAGGAACTTTCCAACAGAACAGCAGAACCCTACAGTAGCAGGGCATCAGGAGCAAACTCTCCTTACAAAGGAGACTCCCACTCTGCAGATGGAACAGAATGGGGACTATGTTAGGAGCAGGAGAACTCTGTGAAGGTTGAAGATGATGAGAAGATGACAGGATCTCAAAACCCCATCCTTAAACAGCTGAAGCAAAGCCTCCAACACCAAAGTTTGACTTACTAGCCTCAAATTTTCCTCCTTTACCTGGAAGCTTATCAAGAATGCCAGGTGATGAATTTGTTTTGAAGAATAGGATGTCTGGTGTTCTTAAAGGCATCTACAAAGAAAAGGGTAATGAAGAATTGAGAGTTAGTTGTCCAGTGCCGGCAGAGGATGAGCAGACAGACTGCACTTCTGCCCAACAACGAAGTGTGAGTCCCAGTCCTCCAGGTGTAGCTGAGATTCCTGCACTAAGCAGAACTCAGTAAGAAAAGGATTTAGTAGAAAGATGGAGACTTTACCTCTTACATGTTTATATGGATGGAGCTGAAACATATTCTTCTTAGCAAAGTATCTCAAGAACGGAAGAAAAAGTATCCAATGTACTCAGCCCTACTATGAAACCAATGTATAGCTTTCTTAGGAAAGCTATAACCCATTTATAGCCCAAGAAGATGAGGAAAGGGGAGAGGGAGGGGTGGGAAGGGAGGAGGATGGGTGGAGGGAAGGTAATTGGTGGGACCACACCTACTGTACATCTTACAAGGGCACATGTGAAATTTACTAGGTGTAGAATATAAATGTCTAAACACAATAATTAAGAAAATGCCATGAAGGCTATGTTAACCAGTTTGATGAAAGTATTTCAAATTGTATATAAAACCAGCACATTGTACCACATGATTACCTTAATGCGCACAGCTATGATTTAATAAAAATAAAAAAATAAAAAATAAATAGTAAAATAGTAAAAAAATAAAAAATAAATAAAATAAATAAATATTTTTTATTTTTAGTAAAAATAAAAAATAAATAAAAAATAAAAAATAAAAATAAATAATTTAGTAGAGGATACCACTGTTCAGAAGGGTGTTCTCAACCAGATCCCAGTTTCTTCCCCCAGTACTACAAAGCCATCAAGGGCAAATACTGCTTCACCATGTAATAGTAACATAAATGCAGCTGTAGCTGTGGCTCTGCAAGAACCCCAAAAGTTAAGTTACGCTGAAGGGTGCCAGAAGCCCCCCAAAGAGCCATCTTCAGTTCTTGTGCAGCCACTATGGGAACTTCGCTCCAATGCAGTGTCTCCCACCAAAAATGAAGAGAATGGAGCTCCTGAGACGTCTGCTGAGAGACCACATGAGAAGCCAGAAGCAAGGGCTCATAAGGATTATTCTGGCTTCCGAGGCAATGCCACGGCCAGGAGAGCAGCTGGAAGAATCAGGGACCAGAGATGCCAGTTTAGCCATAGGACTGTACCTCGGAGAGTGACTCGACATAATGGCAAAGAGCAAGATGTGCCACCCAGATCACCAAAGTCAAAAAAGAAAAAAAAACTTTTCACCAACTTTTCTCTCTTCCCACTAAACTTGAGCCGTGGCTATATTGAACTGTTTTGGAGGGGAGGGCTTAGCCAGAAAGGAAACAGGAAGATGTATGTCCTTAAATCATTATGGATTTTGGTGTTGTGAGCAGTAGGATCCCAAAATTCACCTCTAATGTGATTTTTTTAATGCTAGGGGATTCCAATCAGTATAAAGACACACATATATAATTTTTCTATTTTTGTTTTTGATTTTAATTTGCAGAGATTTTCTGCTTAGAATCAATTTTGAACGTTCAGATTTAGCTTGAAAAAAACATACAGCCTTCAGTATAGGAGATGAGGGAGTGAGAGAAAGTATTTTCTGAACAAACAATTGTAAAATTAGAAATTACTTTTTAAAGAGTGGCACCTGTGGCTCAAAAGTATAGGGCGCTGGCCCCATATGCTGGAAGTGGTGGGTTCAAACCCAGCCCCAGCCAAAAAAAAAAAAAAAAAAAGAATTACTTTTTAAAATCTATTTAAAGTTCGACTTGGTAAATGTCATCTCTGCCTATATGGCCTTTTGTTGCAAAGCAGATCTGTGGCTGGGGTGCCTGTTGTGGGTGTGAGTGTGGCCAAGAGCGATTGAAGCCAAATCTGTTGTGTTAGTAAATGATTTTAAAACTGAATGTAATACTTGAGCAGTTTTTTTTTCTTTCTAGTTTGAAATTTAATCTGTCTTTCTGAGCTTACTAATATTTCATCCAAGAAGTTGTACTTGGAAACGTGACTACCAATCAGTTTGATACTCAAGGAAAAAGTTTATTCAGAAAATTGAAAAAAATTCATCTTAGACCTGAGTAGATGGCTTTCAGAGTTTTAAACTGCCCTGTAATTTTCCCCCTAAGATGGGAAACAGAAGTTTTTTTGATACTCTGTGATACTCTGTTCTTGGACTGCCCACTCCCCAGAGCAGAATAACCACATACTGAATTCTGTTTGTAACAGCTTTGACCAATCAAGTCAAAGGATACAACTGTTCTAAATTTCAGATTCAATTGAACATGAAATATTTACTCTTCTGCTCACGTGTTTAGAATTTTAGGTCTCAGAATGGTAGAGAAAGCTAACCCTACAATAATTTATTTGCAGTAATGTTAAAGATGAAACATTGTAACTGACTTCAAAAAGTGAAATAGTGTAGAAGTTAAAAATCATTTTTCAAAGGCTTAATGTGGGAGGGAATTTTTTTCTATTTGCAGAGTATTACTTTCCCTCTTTCACTTCTTCCTCCCCTCCCCCCAAAAAGATAGTTTGGAATTCACTGAAACAGAACCAGCAAGTCGTGAGATTTTTAAGATGAAGAAAATGGTTGAAGAAAATTAATGCATATTTTCTCAGTGGATAAAGTTATATAGTTTTCATATGTTAAATAGGCAAGTTTACATGCTGGTATTTAGGAATTGGCTCTGCTATTAAAAACCATGTTGTATTAATCTGTTTTAAGTCATATCATCTTCAGAGTTGTATGTAAGGTGGCTTTTATTTTTCTTTTTACGGATAGTTTGCAATACATAAGAAGTGTCCCTTATGTTAGTCAATTACATATGTTCAAATTGAAACTGTAAATTGTGAACACTGGAAAGCACCATTGTGACATAGACTAAACATCTTAGTAATATATTAAAATGAATGTAAATGGAAGTTAAAATTACATTACTGTGAAACGTACCTTCCAACTCTAAGTTAAGCTTGGGAAATTTATATTAGTGGGTAACTGTTAAGAGCTTGGAAGACACTGTACATTTCTGTACAAGCCAGAATTATTTCCTTGTAACTTATTATTCAGCTTGGCAATTGCTTTTGATTTGTTGGATTTTATAACATGGTATAACATATCACTCAGTTTGAAACTATTCATTTCTACACACTGTTTTTTAACCCACTTAGTAGATGAAACATACAGTGAAACTACCTGTGCTGAAATTTGGGGGAAGTTTAGGTCCTTTTAAGGGAAGTATTAATAATCACTGACTACATCTATGATAAAAGTGCTTATTTTGGTTTACTTAGATAATTCTGCAGTTGATGGAAATGATAAACGTTAAAGTGTTAACTTAGATAATTCTGCAGTTGATGGAAATGATAAACGTTAAAGTGTTAACATCCTGTGAATGTACTGGATTGAAGAGAATAAACATTTTGCAAAAATCACTTGGTAAGAATTATAAACTTAATTATTGCACTTAAAATGAAACATACTTTTTTTAAACAATGTGTCACAGATGTAGGCTTGTATTATATGTATGCTTGTGTGTCTTACTATTTCTAAAAATCTAAAGATTCTAATTGTAATGCACACAAAAAGGAGAAAATTGTTACAAAACATATATCTGACAAAAGACATGTAACTAAAATACCAACTTCCCTCGGAAAAATGGGGAAAAGATTTGAATAGACATTTCTCCAAAGAAGACATTTGTTACAGTATGCAAAAAGATACTTAATGCCATTGGTCATTAGGGAAATGCTATTGAAAACACACTCCTTAAAATGCCTAAAATTAAAAAGACTTCGTATTGTGTTGGCAAAGATGTAAAAGTACTGGAATGCTCCTATGCTGCTATTGGAAATGTAAAATAATACAACCACTTTGGAAAATGATTTGGCAATTCCTTACAAGGTTAAATATGTATTTAGCAAGTGATGCAGCCATTCCACTCCTAGGTATTTATTCAAGAGAAATCAAAGTCTATGTTGACACAAATGTTCATAGCATCTTTCTATGTAAGCTCCAGAAATAACCTAAGCATCCATCAGCAGGTTGAATGGAAAAACAAACTGTGGTCTATCCATACAATGGAGTACTATTTAGCAACAAAGAGGAATGAACTATTGCTATATATAACATACATGAATCTTAAAATAGCTATGCTGAGTGAAATATGCCAGAAAAAAAAGAGTATTCACTAAATGATTCCATTTATATGAACTTCTAGAACCAATATAGTAACTACTAGCCTTGTGGCTATTGAACACTTAATATATGGCTAGTGCAAAAGAATTGGTTTTTAAATTTTATTCATTTAAATTTACTTAAATTTAAAAACTAAAGCAAAGTAAAATATTTTTTCCACTAACCAACTTTATTGTTTTGGTAGAACTGCATTTACTTTCACCATGACATTAAGATATTATTGCATTGTGGTGTGTGGGTTGGATGCATGCAATTGTTTTGTTATTATATAGTAATACGAAACACATCTAGTCAATGTAAATGAGTGGATTTAATTCAAATATTTCTCTATGTGCCATTTTGACATTGTAATATGAATATTTGAATATTTTATGTAGACAGCATTAGTTATTAGACCTATGGAAATTGTAATTGGTAAGAAAATTGAAATATTCTTATTTTAATTATGATTAATTAAGTCCTTTTTCCAGTTAAAAAATAAATACAGAAGAATTTTTAAATTTAAAACAAAGGCATAGGCTAGGCACCTGTATCTCAGTGGTTAGGGCGCTGACCACATACACCCGGGCTGGCGGGTTCTAACCTGGCTTGGGCCTGCTAAACAACAATGACAACAACAACAACAAAATAGCCAGGCATTGTGGTGGGCACCTATAGTCCCAGCTACGTGGGAGGCTGAGGCAAGAGAATAGCTTAAGCCCAAGAGTTTGAGGTTGCTGTGAGCTGTGATGCTACAGCACTCTACCGAGGATAACATAGTGAGACTCTGTCTCAAAAAAATAAAAAAAAAATGAATAAAATAAAATAAACAAAGACATAATACTAATGCAGAACCAAGTAGAGATATAGGAGCTAGTGTATGACTATAACAGAAAAGAAAAAAAAAAAACTAAAAGAAGATATATTGCAAATCCCATGATGAATCACAATTTGGCTTCAGTGGAGAAAAACAAAATAAAATCTGTTTGTTTTGTGTAAAATATTTTTAAATAATAAAGTAGGCAATATTAAGAGATATTTTCAGCAAGTACACAGTATATTTGATTGAAAGTGTCCTTTCAGCAGGACACAATGGCTCATACCTGTAATCCCACCACTTTGGGGAGCCAAGGTGAGAAGATCACTTGAGGTCAAGAGTTCAAGACCCTGTCTTGCAAGAGTTGCAAGACCTTGTCTCTACAAAAAATAGAAAAATTAGCCAAGCACAATGGCACATGCCTGTAGTCCAGCTACTTGCAAGGATGGGGAGGGACAATGAGCTTGAGTTCAGGAGTTTGAGGTTATAGTGAGTTTTGATGGTGTTCTTGCACTCTAGCTGGGGCAACAGAGTGAGATTCTGGCCCCTCCCCCCAAAAAAAAGAAAAAGAAAGTTCCTCTTGATAGTCAAAAATAGAAATGTCAAAATTAGTGAACTGAAATCAGAATTTTAAAAAATTATTTGAACAATTTGTACAAGGATCTGAGCACAAACTCAGATAACTTTGGCCAGCTATAAAATAATGTAAATTTTTATACAAAAAGAAAATTATTTTTAGATAGAGAGATAAAAAAAGTTATTTGTGGAAATATTTTTAGAAAATTATAAGGAAAAGATTAAAAAATACATGTTAGGCTCGGCGTCCATAGCACAGTGGTTATGGTGCCAACTACATGCACCAACGCTGGCAGGTTTGAACCTGGCCCAGGCCACCTAAACAACAATGACAACTGTAACAACAACAACAACAAAATAGCCAGGCATTGTGGTGGGTGCCTGTAGTCCCAGTTGCTTGGGAGGCTGAGGCAAGAGAATCACTTAAGCCCAAGAGTTTGAGGTTGCTGTGAGCTATGACGCTATGGCACTCTACTGAGGGTGACATAGTGAGACTTTGTCTCAAAAAAATATATACATTTTAATAAAAGTAAAGATCTTCAATTGAGCCACAAAAAACTTGCCTATAGAATACAAGTCCTAACAATATCAAAGATCAACTAATTTACAATTTGGCATATTACAAGTTTAGCTTTAGAGGAGTAATTAATCAAAACTCTTGGCAATTTTGCTGCAAAGGACTTCCATATTTACTAAAAAAATATTGATTGGTAGCCTAAACAAATCCTTCATAATTTATGTATTTTTGAATCTTTCAAATGTGAAAAAAAATTTCAGCCTGATCTGAAAAGACTAGTGTATATTACAATAGAAATAGAAGACAATGAATTTAATGATCTTGCATTCCTTGCCAAAGCTTGTTAGTTGAATCCTAGAAGACCTTCCCAAAGACTTACTGTGCTCTTCACTCCCATTCAAGATTTTCTTACAATGAAAGAAGGGTTTGCCAAATATTCAAGATCAAAGACAAAAATCAACAGTGTGACTTAGGTTTTCTTACCAATATCACACAGCCTGTGACCATGCTAAATTTGAAGCCACAAAGAAAAAGGAAGTTTATTTATTTCCTAGCTATTCAAGTTTGAAAATTTATATTGAAATTGTAACTTTTCATAATGTAATAAATAATAATAATGGTATATACATTTTCTTTTCTTTTTTTTTTTTTACTCACCACCATACTAACAAGGATGTATACATTTTTCTAATGTAAATCAATATAGAGAAGACTTTAACGGTACTCAGCAGTTATATAAATTGGCTACAGAGCTTACAAAAAAATTTTGAAGAATTATATATTAATATTGATACATTTAAGATTGCTTTCCCATTTATGCAATCGCTCTTTGAATTTAACATTAACAATACTGAGTTGGCACAGAATTAATGAATTAATTTACCTTGGATGGAGATAGTTTGAAACTGATTCCTTTTGCTTCAAAGTCAAAGTAGTCCTTTTATGAAAGATGAACCAGTCTTACTGATTTGGATGAGAATATTAAGCAAAAATGATTGCTTCATACTTGATTCAGGTTATTGAAAAACATGTAAGTAAGTCTGGAACAATTTCGAAATGTCAATCTACTGTTTAAACTATGAATTTCATAAAATCTAAATGTAGAGAAAATATCCCGGATGAAAATGTCATTTTTGAGTTGAGATGTACGTTAAGCACAAATTATATACTTTTGAACAGTTGGCATATGAAAAGGAAAGCAAGATATCTCGTTTATAATTCTTCATGTTGATTACATGTTGAGATAACATTTTGGATAAAATAGGTTAAATATATTATTAAAGTCAATTTCATTTTACTTCTTAATGTGCCTACTGAAAATTTAAAGTTGTATATGTGACTCTCATTATATTTCTATTGGCCAGCAGTACTTTAGAGAATGCATACTAATTCATAGTGACAGAAAGCAGATCAATTGTTCCCTGAAGAAAGGAGATAGGACAGGTGGATTACATGGAAGCTTCTGGGTATGATATTCATTATCTTTGTGGTGATAGTTTCACAGGTGTTTACAGATGCCAACTCTTATCAAATTATACATTTAAAATATGTGTGGTTTATTATATCTCAGCAAAGCTACAATTTTTAAAAGGCATTGTTTAGAAAAGGTGAGACATATAATGGGTGAAAATCTTTAAAACACCTATACAGAGTATCTCAAAGTCATCCCTAAAGTCACTATACATAGGGAAAATGGAAAATTGCAACTAAATGTACATTTATTTACAAAACATTAATTACAAAATTTTGCAAAATATTTACAAAATATTCTCTATGTCTTGGCCATCTCTTTGTAGAATTTAGTAATGAATATTTTTTACATACAGGTATATTTAGCTATAATTTCCTGGTTTCCCTATGTATAGTGACTTTAGGGGCAACTTTGGGGACACCTTGTATATGACAATAGACTTTTACAACTCAATAATAGGGAAGAGAACCATCTAGCTTAAAAAACTGATCAGAATACTTGAAAGGACACTTCTCAGAGGAGGATGTATAAGGTGCAGATAAGCACATGAAAATATGCTCAGTATCATTAGTCTTTAGAGAAATACACATTAAAACCATAACACACCATTGCTACACCTATTATTAATAAAAGAGTTTAAACATTTTTTTTTTTTTTTGGGAGCCTCATGCTATCCCCCTGGGTAGAGTGCCATGGCATCACGCTCACAGCAACCTCCAACTCCTGGGCTCAAGCGAGTCTCCTGCCTCAGCCTCCCAAGTAGCTGGGACCACAGGCGCCCGCCACAACGCCTGGCCATTTTTTGGTTGCAGCCATCATTGTTGTTTGGCGGGCCCGGGCTGGGGATTCAAACCTGCCACCTTAGGTGTACGTGGCTGGCGCCTTAGCCGCTTGAGCCACAGGCGCCGAGCCGAGTTTAAACATTTTTAAACTAACCATACGAACTATTTGACAGACTATGAAGCAAGTAGAATACGCATACATTGCTGGTGGAATGCAAATGGTACCCCCACAAGGAAAAACAATTTGACAGCTTCTTATTAAGTTTAACAAATAGTCACCACGCAATTCAGCAATCTCATTCCTAGATGTGTATCCAAGAGAAATGAAAGCATATGTCCACAAACACATATGGCACACAAAAACACACAAGAACGATCGAGCACCACTCAGCAGACATCACCACAAATTGACATGAGCTCAGCTGTGAGACACTGAGAATACCAAAGTTATAAAACCTTACAAAGTTGTACAGTGCTATCAATGCAAATGCATGGTGGCATGTTCACAAACTTAATTGTCAGACATTGCATGATGACAACTCTGATGGCCATTCCAGAAAAAAAGTTCCAAAATTGCCTTGAAGGGTGAACTCGGTGCTGGTGTTGGTGTATAGCTTTCCAATGGAAGTACTTCAAAGGTGATGATAGTGATATTCAGCAATGAGTCATTGTCCAAACTCATAGTATTTCACCAAATAAAGAACATCAATAAAGATTATTAAAACAATATAAAGGAACTAAATAGAAGTTCTTGAATGAAAAAGTACAATAATTGAAATGAAAAATTTGCCAGAGGGGCTCCACAAACTTAAGCAAGCAGACGTAAAAAATCAGCAAATTTAAAGATAGGTTAATTGAAATAATTAAGTCAGAGGAACAGAGAAAATAAAAAAGATTGAAGAAAAATGAGCAGAGCCTCAGAGACCTATGGAATGCTCTAAAGCTTTACCACCATATGCATAATGGCAATCTCAAGAGGAAAAGGGAGAGAGCAAGGAGAAAAGAAAACATTTAAAGAAATTATGGCCAAACATTCCCAAAATTTGATGAAAACATGATCTATACATCCAAAAAATTCAACAAACTGAAACTGGGATAAGCTCAAAGCGACCCACATCCAGAGACATCATAATCAGATTGTCAAAAGACAGGGAGAGAATCTTCAAAACAGCAAGAGAACAGCAACTCACATACAGTGTATACTTAATAAGATTAATGGCTGATTTCTCATCAGAAACCATGGAGGCCAGAGGGAGAGGAATGACACATTGAAAGAGATGAAAAGGAAAGAAAATCAACCAAGAATTCTATACCTGACAAAACTCTCTTTCAAAAATGAGGGAGAAATGAAGATATTACCAGATAAATAAAAACGGAGAGTGTTTGTTGCTAGTTAACCTGCCCTACAACAGATGCTAAAAGGAGTCTTTTGAGCTGAAATGAAATAATGCTAACCAGTTACTCAAACCCATTTGAAAGAACACCCGAAGTGACAACTACATAGTTAAATATAAAAGACGGTATAAATGTATTTTTTGTTTGTAACTCTTTTTTTCTATATGACTCCAAAGACCGTAATACAAAACAATAATTATAAACCTGTTAATGGGCACACAATGTATAAAGATGTAATTTGAACAAGAACAGTGCAGGAGGCTAACAAAGCTATATAGAAGCAGGTTTTATATTCTATTGAAATTTAGTTGGTATTAATCCAAACCAGGTTATTAGGAGCTACTATTAATAATTGTAATACCCTTGGCTCGGTGCCTGTAGCTCAAGTGGCTAAGGCACCAGCCACATACATCTAAGGTGGCAGGTTCGAATCCAGCCCGGGACTGCCAAACAACAATGACGGCTGCAACCAAAAAATAGCCAGGCGTTGTGGCGGGTGCCTGTGGTCCCAGCTACTTGGGAGGCTGAGGCAAGAGACTCGCTTAAGCCCAGGAGTTGGAGGTTGCTGTGAGCTGTGATGCCACGGCACTCTACCCAGGGGGACAGCTTGAGGTTCTGTCTCTCAAAAAAAAAAAAAAAATTAATTGTAATACTCAGGGCAGACACAAATAACTAAAAGTATATATAGTAAAATTAACAATGAGGAATTACAATAATACATTAGAAAATATCTGCAAAATGCAAAACAAAAAAAAATAGACTATAGTAGAAGAACTAAGGAACAAAAAGGCAAATGACAGACTATCAAAAGCAAGTCTTTCCTTAGTAGTAATGATGTTAAATTAAATGGGTTCAACTGGCCAATTAAAAAGCATAGATTGGCAGAATGGATTAAAACATAAATGTGTCAAAAGGATGGAAAAATATTCCATGCAAACAGTAACCAAAATAGAGCTGTAGGGGCTAGATCAATATCAGACAAAATAGACTTTAAGGGAAAGAACTGTTATTAGAGACAAAGAAGGACATAGAATGATAAAGGAACCATCTTTCAAGAAGATACAATAATTGTAAACATTATGCACCTGAAAACAGAGCCCCAAAGTACATAAAGCAAAAACTGAAGTAACTGGAGGAAAAAATAAAGAATCCAACAGTAGTAGTTTGTCATTTCAAAACCCCATTCTTTTTTTTTGAAACAGAGTCTTGCTCTGTTATCCTAACTAGAGTGCAGTGGCATCATCATAGCTCATTGCAGCCTCAAACTCCTGGACTCATGTGATTCTCCTGCCTCAGCCTCCCTGGTAGCTGGGACTATAGGAACTTGTCACAGAACTGTGCTAATATTTTATCTTTTGTAGAAGACCAAGTGTCACTTCTGCCCAGGATGGTTTTGAATAATACCCCATTTTTAATAAAGAGATGTAAGATCATCAAGGAAATAGAATATCTATTATACAAGCTAGACCCAACAAACAATTATTAAAATCTACCCAAC
>NW_003852472.1:2735169-2737755 GCF_000181295.1 Otolemur garnettii | reverse complement strand
AAATCATACAAAGTATGTTTTCTGACTACAACAGAATGGACTTAGAAATTAGTAACAGAAGGATATTTGGAAAATTCACAAATATGTAGAAATTAAACAGCACACTTCTAAATAACCATTACGTCATAAAAGAAATCACAAGGCAAATTGTAAAATATTTTCATATGAACAAAAACAAAAGCACAACATACCAACATTTATGAGCTAGAGTGAAAGCAGGGCCCAGAGTGAAATTTTTAGCTAGAAATACTTAAATTTAGGCCAGGCACAGTGGCTCACGCCTGTAATTCTAGCACTCTGGGAGGCCAAAGCAGGTGGATTGCTTGAGTTCATGAGTTTGAGACCAGCCTGAGCAAAAGCAAGTCCTTGTTTCTACTAAAAACAGAAAAACTGAGGCAACAGTATTGCATGAGCCCAAAAGTTAGAGGTTGCTGTGAGTTATGATGCCATGGCACTCTGCCCAGGGTAACAGCTTGACACTCTGTCTCAAAAACAACAACAACAACAAAAACACTTAAATTTAAAATCAATAACCTAGTATTTCACTTTAAGAAACTAGGAAAAAGGCTCGGCGCCTATAGCTCAACCGGCTAAGGCGCCAGCCACGTACACCTAAGGTGGCGGGTTCGAATCCCCAGCCCGGACCCGCCAAACAACAATGACGGCTGCAACCAAAAAATAGCTGGGCGTTGTGGTGGGCGCCTGTGGTCCCAGCTACTTGGGAGGCGGAGGCAAGATACTCGCTTGAGCCCAGGAGTTGGAGGTTGCTGTGAGCTGTAATGCCACGGCACTCTACCCAGGGGGACAGCTTGAGGCTCTGTCTCAAAAAAAAAAAAAAAAAGAAACTAGGAAAAAAAAAAAACCTCAAAGTAATCAGAAGCAAGGAAACAATAAAGATTAAAGTGTAAATAAATTTAAAAGGATAGGCTCAGCACCCATGCTCAGTGGTACGGGTGCCGGACACATACTCCAGAGATGGCAGGTTCAAACCTGTTCAGGGACTACTAAAGCAACAATGACAAGAATAACAAAAAAATAGCCAGGCATTGTGGCAGGCACCTGTAGTCCCAGGTTCTTGGGAGGCTGAGGCAAGAGAACTGCTTAAGCCCAAGAGTTTGAGGTTGCTGTGAGCTATGACACCACAGCACTCTACCGAGGGCAACATAGTGAGACTCTGTCTCAAAAAAAAAAAAAGTAAAAGGATAAAAAAGTTAAAGAAAATAAATAAAACCAAAAGTTGCTTCTTTGAAAAAATATTAACAAAACTGGTACATCTTTAGCTATAATGATAAAAAGAGAAAAAATTTAAATTACTGAAATAGGATATGAAAGAAGGGGCATTACTACAGACATTACAGAAATGTAAAGAATTATGATGGAATATTATGGCATACAAACAAATGAAATAACCTAGATGAAATGAAAAATTTCTAGAAATGCACAAACTATCAAAAATGACTGGAAAAGAAAAACAAAATCTGAAAAATCCTATCACAAGTAAGAGATTGAGTTAGGCATCAAAAACATTCCAACAAAGAAAAGCCAAGAGAAGATGGCTACACTGGTGAATTCTACCAAACTTTTAAAGAAGCAACACCCATTTTTCTCAAACATACCCTAAAAAAGAAGAGGAGGGGACACTTTTTAACTCATTCCGTGAGGCCAGTATTACACTGATACCAAAACCAGACAGATATATCATAAAGAACAGTATTTGTTATGAATATAGCAAAATCCTCAATGATATGGTAGAAAACCTAATCCAGGGCATACAAAAATGTTATACACCATGACCAAGTGGGATTTACCCCAGGAATGCAAGCTTGGTTCAAGATATGAAAACCAGGGTGGTGCCTGTGGCTCAAAAGAGTAGGGCGCCAGTCCCATATGCCAGAGGTGGCCAGTTCAAACCCAGCCCTGGCCAAAAATTGCAAAAAAAAAAAAAAGATGAAAACCAGTCAATGTAACACACCATATTAACAAAACAAAGAAGGGAGAAAGGCAAGTGGTAATCTCAATTGATACCGAAAAAAAAATGTATTAAAAACAAAATTCTAGGGTGGGGCCCGTAGCACTTGGCTATGGTGCCGACCATATGCACTGAGGGTGGCGGGTTTGAACCCAGCCTAGGCCAGCTAAACATCAATGACAACTGGAGCCAAAAAAAAGCTGGGTGTTGTGGCAGATGCCTGTGGTCCCAGCTACTTGGGAGGCTGAGACAAGAGAATCGCTTAAGCCCAAAAGAGTTTGAGCTTGCTGTGAGCTGTGACGCCATAGTACTCTACTGAGGGTGACATAGTGAGATTCTGTCTCAAAAAACAAAAACAAAAACAACAAAAAAAATTCAATACCTTCTGCTAATTGAAACATTTGGAAAAAGGAAACTTTCTTAACCTCAGGAAGACTATGTACAAAAAATCCACAGGGTTTTCATATTTAATTATAAAAGACTGAAAACTGGCTCTGCACCCCTAGCTCAGTGAGTTCAGGCTGGTGGGTTCAGGCCCAGCCCGGGCCTACTAAACAACAATGACAACTGCAACCAAATAGCCAGGTGTTGTGGTGGGCACCTGTAGTCCCAGCTAC
>NW_003852472.1:2726288-2734817 GCF_000181295.1 Otolemur garnettii | reverse complement strand
AAAAAAAAAAAAAAAAGACTGAAAACTTTCCCCTCTAAGATCAGAAACAAGACAAGCCCATCTACTCTCACTTCTATTTAACACTGTATTGGTGGTTCTAGGCAGGACTATAAAGCAAGAAAAAGGCATAAAGACATGTTTCTGATTGGAAAAGAAGTAAAGCCCTGTCTGTTTACAGATGATATGATGTTATATCAAAAGATAACAGAAAAACCAGCTCAGCAATGTTGCAGGATGCAAAGTTAATATTTAAAAAAATAGTTGTTTTTCAATACACTAGCAATGAATAACCTCAAAATGAAATTTAAAAACTTTATTTTGGCCAGTATGGTGGCTCACAACTCTACTTCTAGCCGAGGAGCAGGCTGAGGCAGGAGATTGCCTAAGGCCAGGAGTCTGAGACCAGCCTGAGCAACATAGCAAAACTCTATATCTCTACAAAAAATAGAAATATAAAATAGCCATGTGTGGTGGCTGGTGCCTGTAGTCCCAGTAGAATATTATTTCCCTATAAAGAGGAATGAAATTTTGATACTTTCTCCAGTGTGGATGAACCTCAAACATATTATACTAAGTGAAAAAAGCTAGACACAAAAGGCCATATGCTATGTAATTCTATTAATATGATCTATCCAGAATACGCAAATCTGTAGGGACAGAAAGGTTAGTGGCTGCCAGGGTGGGAAAATGAAATGGGCCGTGGAATGATTGCTTAAGGGGTATTTGATTTCCAAAAGGAGTGACGATAGTGATGATGGTTGAAGGATGTTGTGGATGTACTAAATGCCACTTAGTTCTATACTTTAAACTGGTTTAAATGGCCAATTTTATGTTATGTGTGTTTAGCCACAATTTTTAAAAGTCATCAATAAAAAGTAAATAGGCCACAGATTGATAAGAAAATACTCACAAACTATATATCTGGTAAAGGAATTGTATCCAGGATATATGAATAGCTCCTGCAAATCAATAATTTAAAAACAACCCAATTTTTGAAAAAATAGCAAAACTCCTAAAGGTTATACTTCTCAGATGAAGTTTTATATGATCACAAGCTCAACATCATTGGTTAGCAGGAAAACACAACTTAATCACAATGAGATACCACTAGGTGTCTATTGGAGTAATCAGATTAAAAAGGAGAATATACTATATGATTCTACTCTGAAGGATGAAATTTAGAAGACCAATAACACAAAATTATGTTGGGAATGTAAAGCAACAATCTCATCCATTGTTGGTGGGAATGCAAAACATTGCAAACACTGTGAGACAGGCTTTGGCTGTTTCTTCTTGGGTTAGACGCACAATTTCCTTATCACCCAGCTATTCCACTTCTTATTAGTCATCCTAAAGAACACTTCGAAATGACTCAGCTCCTGTGGCTCAAGTGGCTAAGGCGCCAGCCACATACACCTAAGGTGGCAGGTTCAAATCCAGCCCAGCCCCCCAAATAACAATGATGGCTGCAATTAAAAAAAAAAAATGGCCGGGCGTTGTGGCGGGTGCCTCTGGTCCCAGCTAGGAGGCTGAGGCAGGAGACTCACTTGAGCCCAGAAGTTGGAGGTTGCTGTGAGCTGTGATGCCACAGCACTCTACCCAGGGGGATAGCTTGAGGCTCTGTCTCCAAAAAAAAAAAGAATATTTTGAAATGATGAAAATATTCTCTACCTCGAATGATGTTATGGACTGAATGTTTGTGTTTGCCCTAAATTCATATGTTGAAGCCCTTATCCCCAACATGATAGTATTTGGAGGTGGGACCTTTGGGAGGTAATTAGGTTGAGATGAAGGCATGAGGACCAGGCCTCCCAGTGGGATTAGTGTCCTTATAAGAAGAGGAAGGAAACCAGAGCTCCCTCTCTATACCATGTAAAAACATAGTAAGATGGCAGCCACCTCTAAGCCTGGGAGAGGAGCCTCCCCAGGCACGTCTGCCAGCACCTTGATCTTGGACTTTCTAACCTCCAGAACTGTGAGAAATAAGTCTAATACCAATACTAGTCTATGGTATTTTGTTATGGCAACTCAAGCAGACTAAGGTGATCAGGCTTGTTGAAACTCATCAAATTATACACTTGAAATTTGTGTACCTTACTATGTTAAATTTTAAGGCACTATAAAGAAATGTTGAGCAGGTGGTGCCTGTGGCTCAGTGAGTAGGGCGCCAAGGGTGGTGGGTTCAAACCTGGCCCCAGCCAAACTGTGGTGGGCACCTGTAGTCCCAGCTACTTGGGAGGCTGAGGCAAGAGAATCACCTAAGCCCATGAGCTGGAGGTTGCTGTGAGCTGTGACACCATGGCACTCTACCAAGGGAATCAAAGTGAGACTCTGTCTCTAAAAAAAAGAGAAAGATAAAAAAGAAATGTTGAGGTCTAGTCATATATTTGCATATTACAGCAGTATAGTTTACTACTTGTGAAACTATTCCCTCGTATTCTAGGTTTAAGCAAATATAATCTTAGCACTTTGGGAGGCCGAGAAGGGAGGATTACTTGAGGCTAGGTGTTCAAGACCAACCTGAGCAAAGCAAGACTCTATCTCTAAAAAAAATAACATAAATAATTAGCTGGGCATGGTGGCACATACCTATAGTCCTTGCTACTTGGGAGGCTTGTTTAAGTCCAGGAGTTCCAGGCTGCAGTGAGCTAAGATCACACCACTGCATTCCAGACGGGTGACACAGCAAGACCCTGTCTCTAAAAAATTAAAATAAAAAAAAAAAAATGAAGCCAAATTTTACACTGTAGATGAAAGTATATAAGATTATTGAACTGGAGCTAGATGTACTCACACTAATAGAAGTGTGTGTGTACGTGTGTGTAGAGGTGTAGAATGATGGGGCAAAATTTAAACAAGTGGTGAATCTAGGTTTAAAAAAATTATAAGGGAGTTCATTGTACTACTTTTACAACTTTTCTGTCAGTTTAAATTTATTTCTAAATAAAATATTTTAAGAAACAAAAAATTTTTTTAAAAAGTGAATTGACAAAGCCAGCTTACAGGGACGCAGAGAGCAGAGATGTTTGGGGGAGTCACCCACCCTAGAATGCTTAAGAACGAAAGCCCACTCTACACGGACAGACATGTGAGTGCACGCACACTCTATTATCCTGTCCAGAATCAGCTAGGAATGCCACGTGGATTTTCCCATTTGGAAGAGGCAGCAGTGGCCTGGCAGGGAGAAAAGAGGCCAGGCTAGGAGCCAGGACACCTGGGCCCTCGTTCCAGCTTTGCCACAGCCTGTGAAGGACAGCCCCAGTGCTCTGGACCTCACTGTCCTGTCCACACCATGAGGTGGCCAAGATCTCCAGCCACTCTGTTTTCACCACTCTAGACGGTCCCAAAGCCAGAATGGGGCTCGCCAGCTGCTCAAAGACCCACTGCAGCCCCCCGGGGGTTTCCACTTTCCAAGAATTAATCTCTCCGCCTGCACTGGCTGCCTCTTGGACCGTCAGCCTCTCAGCACTCTGCCTGCCTTGTCCCACGGCCAGTCTCAAGCTCGTGATGTGATTTTCCAGCCTGAGGCATCTCCTTACTTTTGGAGCCTCTGATTCCCACTCTTCCCTGCCACAGACTGGAACAACCCCTTCCCCCAGCTTGCAAATGTGCAGCAGCAAGTGCCCTGTTCTGCCCAGACCTCCATAGTGGTGGCTACAGAGAGGGGCGTGACCTCAGGACCCAGTGCTGCCCATGCTTCCTGGACTATGACTCGGGCAGACAGGACTTACCTGCTAGCCCCATCTGCCCACACCCCACTGTCTACATTGGAGTCGTGGAGTTTTCCTCTGTGGGCTGCAGCCTCCCTGGGGCAGAGAGAAAATTCCTTCCTTCATTCAGCACCTTGTGATGGAGAGTTCTGAGTCAGGGTGCACACACAGACCCAGAGATCTTATAATCCCACAAGATGGGGATGAATCATTGTGCACAAGGAAACACCTGCAGGAGAAGTAGGGATACTAGCATCTCCTAGGCCAAAGGAGAGGAGAAAGGAGTTTCAACAAATAGGAACAGGACGACATCAGTGTGCCTGCTCAGCAGGGGCCAGTGTGCTGAGCCTCTCAGGCTGAAACAAGGATCAGTTTCCTCCCAGGAGGCATTGAAGGGTTGAAGCCTTAGGGCTGGTGGGCACATCTCCCCTACAAAGCTGCCCTGACTAGAGCAGAGGGGTGCCAGGGAGGGTGGGCCACCACCTGAGCCTGGGGACAGGATGAGCTGTAGCTGGCTCTAGCCCTCTATGGGGGCCCAGCCACAGGAGGGGTCTTATGCCTCAGTCTCCCTGCCAAGCACACTTGTTCTGTGACCAGTGACACATAATTTTTTAATTACTTCATTAAGATATAATTTATATACCATAAAACTCACCCATTTACTATGTCCAGTTCAATGGTTTTTAGTGCAACTCAAAAATTTGTGTAGAGTCCGTTTTAGGCCATTTTCATCACCTCAGAGGGAAAGCCCAAAGCCTTCGGCCCCGGCCCCCCTCACTCCCTCCCAGCTCTCCACTAGCCCTGAGCTAGCATCAGGCTGCTTCCAGCCTCTGCAGCAGGGCACTCTCTGCCTCCCTGTGACAGGGCTGACTGTTGTCCCAGTGCCCCAGGTGCTGGCTCAGCCCATTATGCCACCAGCAGGGTTAGAACTCCCAGGCCCACCTCAAACCCAGCCTGCCCTGGCAGACCAGCTTTGTCCCCCTGCTCCACTTCTGGGACAGCCTCTGTCACCCGCAGCTCCTCCTGCCCAGCCGGCCCAGCCCTTTCTTTACAGTTGCAGACAGCAAATGTTTGTTCCTCTGCCTACTGCAGGTTCCCAGTTCTCAGGGGCAGGAGAACCCCCAAACCCCAGGGTCAGACCCCATGAGGATCTGCTTCTGTCCACCGCATCCCAGGACCAGGTCTCAGAAACACTTTAGCCACCCAGCCAACGCTTGCACTTCCTCTCTCCCTCTTTTGAGGGAAGGACTTAGCCAGTCTCTACTTTCTCGTGCCCACTCCCAACCCCCAGATTCACCCAGGCACTCCCAGAGGTTTGGGGGGTATCCTCATCCCTGGAGCACAGGTGCCCACCAGCAGGTGGAGAGGATGTTACTGCTGTCAGCCCTCATCTCCTCCCTTTCTTTTATTAATAGCAGCAGAATTCTTCCTATGGAGAATCCTTTTGATCTGGCTTAGAGGGCCAGCCCTTCCCTGTGCCCCTCACAGAGGCAGATATGTGACGCAGGCCTGGGGAGATGGGGAGAGACGGGGAGTGAGAGCGAGACGGAGAGACAGGAAATAAAACCCAACAAATGGTTCATTAGGGATAGAAAACATCGCAGTGACTGGTTTGGGATGGGCACATGACTCCAGAAGGGGCAATTAGTCTGAGGTTTGATACAGGACAGCTGGAAGGAAGAGAGTCTTCCCTTCTGTGTTGAGAACTTTAAGGCTAATACCCAAGGTGGCCACAGCCAACCTTCCCAGCTCACAGAGACAGTGTGTCTAAGACACATGTTTAGGGACAGAGCTGAAGGCCAGAGAGAGAGCAGCTCAGTGCTACCTGGACATACCTTTGAACTTCTCACTACCCAGGCCTTTACCCAGTAAATTCCCTTTATTACTTAAGTCAGATGGAGTTGAGGGTCAATTGCTTGTGACTGATTCCAGATGAGCAACTGGAAGGGATTCCGGTATCAGATAGGAAATTGGGCCAGGTAGACTTTAAGACCCCTTCCAGACAAGCCCCACCACCACCACCACCACCGGGACACCATCACCAGCCCCCTCCTCTTCCTGCTCTGGTCTCTCCCCAGCCAGCCCATCTGCCCAGCTTTAGTGACCTTAACAGGATGTTGTTGATGACGCTGAGCATCTCCTATAGCTGGCAAGTCTTGTGAGCACTTCCCTGCCCCTGTCTTTGATATGCTCCGCCTTCCAACAACCAGCACAGAGGCCCTGTTGGGAGGACTAGCCTTGGGCTACTGGCCCAACCTTTCCTGAACCTGCAGAGAGCCTGCAGGGAGGGGGAATCCCTGACCATCCACTGATGCCTGCAGGTGCAGGAAATACTTGCTTGCCCCAGGTCAGGAAGCATTAGGAACACTCCAATGCCTCCTGAAGTTGGGGGGAACTGCGATCACACTTGGGCTTACCTTCTTTTCCTATCCTGTCCTCGGTCCCTCACTCCCTGTTCAGCTCCCTTGGGAGCACTTCCTTAATAAATAATTTGCATCGGGCAGTGCCTGTTGCTCAAGGAGTAGGGCGCTGGCCCCATATGCTGAAGGTGGTTCAAACCCAGCCCTGACCAAGAACTACCAAAATAATAATAATAATAATAATAAATTTAAATAAATAATTTGCATAGAAATTGGCAACTCAAAATAACAATAAAAAAAAAAGAAATTGGCAATTCAAGGTCTACTTCTGAGAAACCTGACTTCAGGTGACTTCCAGGACAGAATCTCCAGTCTACACCCTGCTTTGAACCTCGCCTGTATATATATACCCAGCTTCCTCTCAAAACACCCCTGGCTGCCCCATCTCAGATTCTGTAAGCCCCAAATTAAGGTCAGCCTTTTTGTCTCAAGCCTGTTCTTCCTTGTTCCCTACCTATCCCATCTCTTGATCCCAAAATGTGGGAGCCATCCCCAACCACCCTCCCACAACCCTCCATCTACAGCATCCACGGTGGTCACCAACTCCCGGAGAGTCCATCTCCTTATCCTCTCACAGTGTTCTTCCTCACCACCCAGCTGCTTGCTTTAAGGAGCACTCACAGCCGAATCGCTGGCTGCAGAATTTCTCTTCTCAACTGCTCTCTACAGCTCCCCCTTGTCTTTAAGATAACGAATTCCTCAGGATCTGACCGATGCCTGCTTGGGGGCCCTGCTTCTGGCTGTCACGGGAGTGACACCGACCCTGCCCTGCCTGGGCGTTCCTCTCAGGAAATCTCCTTCCCAAGCCCAGTCCTCTCCCTGCCGCCTGGCACACCAGGCTGCCCTTTCTCCTTCATTTTCAAAATGAATTTTCATAATTCAATTATTTAGAATTTTTCTGGCACTCGGTTTTACAATCTGATCGCTGCGCTCTGTCTACCAGTGGGTGTTTATATTTTGACGGTTTCTAGCTGGGCTTAAGGCGATCTAATGTTTCATTTGTTTTCTCACTTCAGTGATCAGATGTGTCCTCTTGTGTCCTCTGGTTGTCTCCTTGGACCTCCTTTCAGAGCCCTCATGTCTGGCAACCGGCTTCCTGGGTAACTTCAAGAGCCCATCTGGATGTCTTTAGACTGGGAGCAGGCGGGGATCACTCCACAGGGTCAGCACTGCCACTTCCCCCACCTGAGCTCCTGCAGGCCATCTGTGCCCCCAGGGGTGGTGCTCCTGGGCCTGCTTCCACCTTGACATCCCTAACCCTAACCCCCTGGGCACCTGTCTGCAACCACACCTTCCCAGCTCAACCACCCAGGTCTGGCAAGAAGCAGGACTTTTCCACAGGAAACCTGCATCAAACCAGAAACAGAAAGCAGCAACACGACCAAGGGCTTTTTATAGTCCACAAAGTGCTTTCACGTGCACGAATCCCATTCGTGTCCCATAAGAAGTCTGGAGGGGTGGGCGTGATTGTAACCATCCCGCTCATGAATGAGGAACTTGGGGCCAGCTAGGCATGCAGGGCGCCTTCCCATGTCAGTGAGACCACGGTGGCAGGGCAGGGTCTTGAACCCAGACCTTTGGCCTCCAATGCTACACTTTTTCTGAAACAAACAGACACATAACTATAACCAGGTGTGTGTGGGAAGTGCTGAATGGTACAGAGTTCAACAGCGACAGGACATCCACAGGGGTCATGGGGTCTGGGGAGTTTCCTGTGGGGGTGGCCCAGAGAAGCAGAGACAGCTTGACTGCAAACCTTTCTGAATTCCTTCCTGTCTGGGCCTCCTCCCCCTTCACACAGGGGCTCACTCTCATACTCCCCATTTTACCAACTAAGAGCCTCAGAGATGTAAGGACTTGGCCAAGGTCACCCAGGCAGTAGAGGGGTAGCCAGTGCGTGAGCTGAGCAGGCCTGGAGAAAATCGGTCTTCTCAGCATCACTTGGTGACCCCCAGGAAACCACTGGGAGGTGGAGAGGCCTCCTGTGTTAGGCTGCAGAGCACAGACTTTGTAAATGAGGGGCAGCCCACATTGTCCGTGATCCCACTGCAAGTGTGGCTTTGGTAGGCCCATCTGTAGCCTCTGTGATCAACAGAGAGGATGGACAAATGGACAGAGAGTGGGGCTTTGGAGAGCCCAGCAGGTGTCTTTGGCAAAGGCCTAGATGAACCAGCTCCCACCCACCCAATAGGAAGGAGCCTCTCTGCCCACTGTGGGAGCGAGGTCCTAACCCACTTCGCCTTTCTTTTCCGCTTTGTTCTGCCTTGTTCTGCTTTGGTTTTGGCCTCCACAGATGTTGGGGGAAGGTCAGGGAGGGAAGGTTTGTTTCCAATTGGTTTCAGGAGACAAGAGCGAGACGTCTGTTTTTCAAACCAAAGCTGAGACAGCCCACATTAGGG
>NW_003852472.1:2722814-2726112 GCF_000181295.1 Otolemur garnettii | reverse complement strand
CACACTACCATCTCACATCTCTGCCCCCTTCCTGGACCAGAGAGGGGGTTTATACCCTGCCAACCTCCCTCTGGCCCCAGCATGGCAGCAGAATGGCCCAGGGCAAACCACGGGCAATAGCTACCAACCTCACAGCGCTTGACTTCTTTGGAGACAGCTTGGCTCCCACTCCCTCTCCTCCAGGAAGCCTGCCCTGACCACCTCCACCCACAGGGTCTCACAGCACTGCCTCTGCATGGCCTAGCCTCTGGGCAAGATCATCACCAATTCATTCTTGGTCAGACCTACATTGCACCTGCCACATCTTAGGACTTTATATCAATCTTTGATTCCATTTTTTATCATGTTTCATTAATTCTTTCAATTATTTATTAAACAAAGAGTTATTAAGTGATTACCGGGGGCTAGCCCCAGGAGCACAAGGGTGCTAGGAACAAGGAAATGGTTTACACACGGTCTTGCCCTCAAGTTGCTCACAGGCTGGTAGGGTCGCCAGACAGGTAAGCAGCATTTAACATTTGTTAAAGTGTTGATGCAACAAAGAGGAGGGATCCAGGGTTGGGAAAGGCTTTCCGAAGGGGTGATTTGGGGGCTGGGTCTGAGGAGGAACAAGAATTCTCTAAGTAAACAGAGAGGACAGAAGGTATCCCTGCGGGGCCCAAGTAGCAACTGTATGGAGGGAGGGCATGGCGGAGAGGAATGCAGAATAGAAGAGAAATAAGACGGTAGCCATGCCATTTGTTCAGGGTCTTCTAGGTGCCAGGTACTGCCCTGAATGCTTCATTTGTGATGAATGTGTTTAATAACCACAAACATCTGATGAGGTGGGTAGGTGGGTGCTGTTATTATTATCTCTGTTTTATAGAGGACGCATTAGAGCAGGGTTTTTATCTCACGGCACACTTGAATCTATAGTTAAACTTCTGCAGCACGCTTAAATTATGTTGATCAAAAAAAAAAGAGTAAAAAAACATAGTTTCTGTGCTTTGAACTTCTTTCAAAAATAATTTAATTAATGATCTTTAAAAGGTTTTGTGTCCCTCCCCCTCGCCCAAGAGATCCTCTGGCGGCACACCTGTTGGAAATCACTAAGTTAGTGGCACAGAGAGGTTATGCAACTTGCTCAAGGACACACAGCTAGCAAGTGTTGGAGCTAGATATTGGCTTCAAGCAGTCTGGCTGATAAGGTGCCGCCTATCTGGGACATCTCACCGTGTTCCTTCCAGAGGATTGTGGACACATTTCAGCACAACTAAAGTAGCTTTTCCAACTCCACTGATCAACACCATCTCTCCTCACCTCCCCAAAGTCCAGTTGATCTTGTTGTCTCATTGTTTCCTTGTGAATGTCTGTTCCCCAACAGGAGCACAAACCCCTAGTAGGGTCTGCCATTAGGGTTCCCCACTGAGCCCCCTGTTTGTGACCCATCTGGAAGCAGCCCAGCCCTGGCAGTACTTGCTGAAGGGAAGGTCCCACCACAAGTCACCTGAGCTGCCAAACACCCAGAGGCTGGCCAAGTGGTGAGCCTGAGTGTGAAATTTTCCAACTCGCCTCCCCAGCCCACTCACCCCCAAGCCGGCTGCTTCAGGAAAGATGAGCTCACGCAAGGGCTCTCCTGTGTCTTGCGGGCTCTGAACTGCAACCAGTGCTGGAGTCCCTTCCAAATCCCTAACTCGAAAAACCTGTCTGTGAGCCCCAGCCACAGAGCGTGTCCGCCATGCACGATTGGTGCTAAGGAATGGTGCTCGGGGCTAGCTTAGCTGCAGCCTAGGCCCAAAAGCTGGGCCACAAGCATGGCCTTGCCAAGGCAGACATGCCAGGACTGTCTTTGCAGACCAGGCATGGAGCTCCAGGCCAAGTTGATTAGTGAAGGTAAGGCTGGAGGTCAGGAGCCCAGCAAGGAGGTCAAGTACTGAAGAAAGTTGCTGAGACCTGGGCTGGGGCAGGGGCCATGGCACAGGATAGGAAGAGATGCTCCCTAAGACGCTGGAGAGGTACCATGAGTAGGGGCTTGGAGTCTCCATCCAGCCTGGCTGCTGGAGATGAGAAAATGGACAGAGAGTAGGAAGTAGGGAACCCTGTGTGGCTGGAGGAAAAGTGGAACAGCAGGGGGAGAGGGTGGCTGGGGGACCATGGAGAGGACAGTTGAGAAAGTGTGGATTGTGCAGGGCATGGGGCCACCCAAGCAGAAATGTCACCAAGCAGTTGACTGTTGGGTCACTCTTGGAAGAGAAGTCAGGGCTGCAGGCAGAGCCATGGACACCATCATCACTGGACTGAAGGTCAAAGCCTCAGAAGGGCATCAAGATGCCCAGGGTGGACAGCCCAACCCCAGTGATATGGGGTCCAGATGAGTCAGGGGTGGGGCAAAGATCCACCTGGGGCTGAAGAAGAGTCAAAGCAGTAACATGTGGGAGTGCAGAGGGCAGGAGAGCCTGGCAGGGGGAAGCCATGAGATTCCTGGGAAGTGTGGGGTTCAAGGTTCTCAGACCAACATCCAATTCCCTGACTCTCCAGACACCAACTGGGTGTCGAACAATCTAACTTAATTCTGATGCTAAGTACCTAGAGTTAGTACAGACCCCAGAGGTTAAGGGTTCAGTCCCATAAGACTGACCCCACATCACACAGCAGGGACAAGTACCTGGCCAACTTCTGACCCACTGGCTGTAAATTAAGGGTTCCTGCAGTCTCCCCCTCTTTTTGCTAGAAGGGCTCATAGAGTTCAGGAAAGCACTTTGCCTGCTGTTACCAGTTTATGATGAACAGGCACAGGAGCTCACACCTGTAATCCCAGCACTTTAGGAAGCCGAGGCAGGAGTTTGAGGTTGGAGTGAACTATGATGACACCACTGTACTTTAGCCCTGACAGATAGGGCAAGAGCTTGTCTCCAAATTAAATACATTAATTAATTAATTAATTAATTAAAGGGTCCAACTCAAGAACAACCAAATGAAAGCAGCAGGTGCAAAGCCTCCATGCCCTCCCAGCACCTCACTGTGTTACCAAGCTAGGAGCTCTCCAAACCCTGGTGTTCAGGGCTTTTTATGGAGGTTTCATTACATAGCCATCATGGATTAAATCATTGGCCATTTGGTGACTGAACTCAACTTTCAACCCCTTTCTCTTCCCCAGAGGTTGGAGTCAGGAGTTGAGGTTAAAAGTTCTAACCCTCGGCTCGGCACCTATACCTCAACCAGCTAAGGCGCCAGCCACGTACACCTAAGGTGGCAGGTTCGAATCCCTAGCCCGGACCCCCCAAACAACAATGACGGCTGCAACCAAAAAATAGCCGGG
>NW_003852472.1:2720275-2722490 GCF_000181295.1 Otolemur garnettii | reverse complement strand
AGCCTCCCAAGTAGCTGGGACCACAGGCGCCCGCCACAACGCCCGGCTATTTTTGGTTGCAGCCGTCATTGTTGTTTGGTGGCTCGGGCTGGATTCGAATCCGCCACCTTGGGTGTACGTGGCTGGCGCCTTAGCCACTTGAGCCACAGGTGCCAAGCCAAGCCTTGGTCTTTCTGATGACCAGCCTTCCTCCTGAAGCTCTCTATCCTCTAGCCACCTGCCATCTCATTAGCATACAAGGAACCCTCTTATCACTCCAGAGATGCTAAGGGTTTTAGGACCTATGTGCCAGAAGCAAGGACAAAGACCAAATATATACTTCTTATAATGCCAAAGAGGAAACCAATATATAATCACATACACATTCATACAAATGATAAAACACAACTTATAGTCCAAAGAGTCCAAACCAGAGTTGAGGCTGAGTGAACACAGAAGAAAGGCCAATGGGTATAGAGAGGAGGGTATCTGCCAACAGTCAAACGACCTAAAGAATCCTCTTCTGAACTTATACCAAAGATAAATAACTCCATATATCATATCCACTAAAAGACACACACAAGAATGTTCAGGGTAACTCTATTCATTACAGCTGCAAACTGGAAACAACCCAAATGTTCATCAATTGGTGAATGGGTAAACAAACCACGGTATGTTCAGACAGTAGAATTGTCTCAGTTATAAATAAATAACTAAAAAGCGATCCATGTCAGGTCCATGCAATAACGTGGGTGAATCCCAAATTCAGGAAGCTGAGCAGAAGCAGCCAGACGCAGTGTAGTAGCCCCTGGTCAATTACATTTACTAAAAATCTGCAACAGGCAAAACTAATCTACAGTAATGGCGATCATAATGATCCTTCTCTGGGTGATCAGGTATTGCCTGGGAAGGGGGCATGAAGGAACCTTCTGAAGAACTGAAACAAATATCTTGTGTCCTGATCAGAGTGGGGCTGCTTGAGTACACGCATCTGTAAAACACATCATACTGCATGCCTGGGATTTGTGTGTTTTACTCTTTTAAATTCTACCTCAATGAAAATGTAAAGTTAAAAAAAAAAAGTGAGTCAGACCTAGTGACATCACAGAAAATGGTATAGTAAGGCACTGAAATATCAGTCCCTTCACAGACCGTAACTGGCAAAGATGGACTTAAAGCTTAACTCTGGAATATAATCCAAAATTGATAGCATCCAGGAAGCTGCTTTAAGAAAAAAAAGAGTAACAGACTTTGGAGAAAAGAAAATTATTTCTCAGCATGGCAGCAGCTGTGGGGACAGTGGCCTGTGTTCCTGGTATGGTTTTCTGGTGCTGGACCTTGGTCTTAAAATTCTGCAGTTGTGTGTTTTGACCTATCTAGTGGTTCCCTGAGGGATAGCACAGAGGTTATGGAGGTTAACTTTCATTTTGGTCCCTTGCTCAAGGTGAAATAGATTTCTGGACCACAGGGACATCTGTGGAAAGATTTTAAGTTTAATATGCAGACGGTGCTCTCCTGGGGCAAGAGGTGGCAGATGGAGCAAGGGGTGGACAGGACCCAAAAGCCTAGGAGGAAAGATACCAAGAAGGAAGGTGTTTGGGGGAATAAAAGCTCAGAAGGTCCACTGTGCACACTGGGGAAAACAGAGCGCATGCCCAGGAAGGGACTATGCTCTGAAAATACCTGAAAGGTCCCTGGGTTTCCACTTCTGCTGGCTCCATGAGCTCCACACAAGCAAGTTCCTTTTCAGAAAACCTATTGTTTGTAGGTTAACATGGAAAAGATTGACAACACCAAATGTTGCAGAGGGTATGGACCAACTGAAACTCTTGTATATCCTTGGTGGACTCGCAAAGTGATAAGAGCCACCTTGACAGACAGTTTGACACTTTCTTAAAGACTTGACCACACACCATGCAATACAGTACAGTAATTCTATGTATTCTTAGGCATTTACCTAAGAGAAATTAAAAATACTTATCTACACAAAGACTTGGACGCAATTGTTCAAAGCAGATTTATTCATCATAGTACAAATCTGTACACAACCCACATGTCCATACCCAGGAGAATGGAAAATAAACAGAGGTATAGCCATGCAGTAGGATACTCAGAACTAAATATAAGCAGTCATGGATGAATCTCAAAAATATGCTGAGTGAAAAAAGTTAGACCCAAAGAAGTATATACACAGGGGCCCGACTTAAATGGTTTGACTTAATGATTTTTCAACTTT
>NW_003852472.1:2708019-2718893 GCF_000181295.1 Otolemur garnettii | reverse complement strand
AAAAAAAAAAAAATTTGACAATATCAACTGTTGGTGACTATTTAGAGCAACTAGAACTTTCGTACATTGCAAATGGGAATCCAAAATGGTACAGACACTTTGGCAGTTGGGTAGTTATTTACAAAGTTGAACATACGCTCACTACATGACTCAGTAATCCCACCTCTTGAGTATGCACTCCAAAGATATGAAAATACAGTTGAACCTCCATAGTTGACCACCTCCCTACATCAACCATCTCCTTAAGTTGTCCTAATTTTCATAGACCTGACATGCACCACAAGTTCATATCAGTGCAGTAGGCCTAGTTCCTTATGTCAACCACCTCCATATGTTGACCAGTTTGTTACAGTCCTTTGGGTGATCAACTTTACAGAGGTTCTACCATATGCTTATGCAAAGACACATGTTACATATATGCTCCCAACAGCTTTATTCATAATAGACAAAAATTGGGAATTGCTCTGATGTTCATCAGTAGGTGAATGGGTAAACAAGTCTTGGTATATCCAAGGGAATACTACTGAGCAATGAAAAGGAACTGAGTACTAATATGCTTGACAACATGCTGAGTGAAGGAAGCCCTAGAGAAAGGACCACAGACTATGTGATGATCTTTATATGAAACTCTACGGAAAGGCAAAAATGGTCAATAGTGGCAGAAAGATCAGTAGTTGCCAGGGGCCAGATTGCCAAGAGGCAGAAGGGAACTTTCTCGGGTGATATAGATGTTCTACATCCTGATTGTGGTGGAGGTCACGTGGGTGTGTACATTTGTCAAAATTTATGGAACTTGGCCGGGCACAGTGGCTCACATCTGTAATCCTAGCACTCTGGGAGGCCAGAAGAGGGTGGACTGCCTGAGCTCAGGAATTGGAGACCAGCCTGAGCCAGAGTGGGACCCCGTCTCTAAAAATAGCTGGGTATTGTGGCCAGTGCCTGTAGTTCAGCTACTTGAAAGGCTGAGGCAAGAGGATCACTTGAGCCCAAGAATTTGAGATTGCTGTCAGCTGTGATGCTACGGCACTTTACCAAGGGCAAGTGAGTGAGATGCTGTCTTAAAAAACAAACAAACAAACAAACAAAAACCAAAAAAACTTATGGAATTTGAAATGGATGTAGTTTATTGTGTAAATTAAAACTCAATAAAGTTGGGTTTTGTTTGTTTGGTTGCTTTGAGCGGGTATTTTTAGATAGTCTCACTCTGATACCCAGGATAGAGTGTAGTGGTAAATCATAGCTCTCTGTAACCTCAAACTCCTGGGCTTAAGTGACTGTCCTGCCTCAGCCTCCAGAGTAGCTGTGACTACAGTTGAGGCGTAGGCAACCATGCCCCACTAATTTTTTAAATTTTTGTAGAGATGGGTGTCTCACTATATTGTCCAGTCTGGTCTCAAACTCATGACCTCAAACAGTCCTCCTGCCTCAGCCTCCCAAAGTGCTAGGATTATAGGTGTGAGCCATCACATCCAGCTGATAAAGTTGTTTTTAAAATAATTTAATTTTAAAATAGAGAGAGAGCTGGACGCCTGGCAGGGTTGTGGGCTGGAGTTCAGGCTGCATGTGAAGCTCACATATGGACTCTCCTGGGCCTACAAGGACACAGCCCTTCTCAGACCCTTCACTGAGCTTCTTACAGATGACTAGGACCTCACACCCAAACTCCTACCCCCAACATCTCACTGAATGTGAGGACCTTCAGAGTAAGAAGTAGATTTCCCATTCATTCACTCATTTAATCATTCAACAAACATTTGCTAAGCTTCTACTCGGTACTATGCACAAGATGGTAGCACAGTGTCTCCTGGCATTTAGGTTCTATTAAATAAACAGGAAACACACTTCCTCTCCCCTAAAGAATAATTAATAATTTAATATAGTGATTTGCAGGTGCTGAAATAGAGTCTACTGATGGGCTGGGTCAATTAGTGTTCAGAGAGTCCCATAGGACTCCTCTGAAGCTGTGGCATTCAAAGCCAAGGCCAAAGGAGAAGGAGCCAGTGCAGGGCCTCCTCAGCTCCACGGATGCTTCATACATGTCTGCAAAGAAAAAGATGCCTTTCTTAATAAATTCATCTTTATAAGGTTAGGATTCTCCAGAAAAACAGAACCAATAGGGGAGATGGAGACAGAGAGAGGTTGATGTTAAGCAATTGCCTCACGGGACTGAGTACCACACAGGCACAGTACCCAGGTCACCCTGGGAGCACGGGGCTGTGGCAGGGGCAGAGAGCCAGCCACTATCCTCGGCTCCAGCTGGGATCATAGGAGTTTCAGGCAGTGCCAGGCTCAGAAAGGGCTGGCACCTCCCAGCTAGGGGTCTTTTCCTGAGCCCTAGGCCCTCCTCTGGGAGACAGGAGCAGTGAGCCAGCTGGGTCCCCTCCCTGGTGAGTGGCCCTTGCTCAGCTGAAAGGCACGTGGTTTATAAGTGCTCAGCACCATGCAGGGTATAGGGGCCGTCCTCAGACAGGCCATTCAGAGCATCTCATCCTCCACCCCCACATTCCCTTACTCCCTGGGGTGTCACAGGCCTGGGCAGGGTGGCAGTTGGGGAGCACACAGCCATGCACGTCCTCCCCAGGGCACTGTCAAAATTGAGTTAACATTTTTTCCATTTTCTCTTTATTGCAAACATCTTGAGTGCTGTGGCACAAACTCCATCTCTCCACTGGTTCCCCCACCCCCTGGTGTAGTGGCCTGGGCTTCCAGGGAAGGCCTGGCTGAGGGTCAGAGGCAGGACTCACACCCCCCAGCCCAGACCTCAAAGACCCTGCTGCTCCCAGAGATGCCACCAAGTACCTGATACTTTGATTGCCTTCTCCTCCCTCCACCAGCCACCAGCCCTCCCGGCTCCCAGGCACCCACCCATCCTGCCCTCTCCCATCGGATTAGAAATCCCAGAGAAGAAAGTTTCCACACCCACCAGCCATCAGCCCATGGCAAAAATGTACAGAGTTCAACCTACCAGAGCCATGAGCTAGAGGCACAGGCTGGGCTCAGAAATGTACCATCTCAGAACAGTTTGTTGAGTGGGAAAGGAAGATGCAACTCAAGCAGGGAGGGACAGCTGGGAAAAAATGGAATGAGGATGGGTAAGATGTGATGGAGAGGGATGACTCTGTAGGGGTGAGGGTGGCTAGGCCAGACTGGAGGGTGGCCAAGGACTGGGCCACGGAGGGCCCAGCAGGGCCTGATGGGTAGTGGAGAGCCAGTGCTGGTGTGGAGCTGGGGAGCAGCATGGTCAGGTTTGTGTCTGAAGGTGTTTCCTCTGGCTCCTGTGGAGAAGTAGTGATGGGCTGAGACCAGAGCCCAGGAACTGGTGATGTGCATGTTGCAAGTCAGGAGTCCATTGGCCTTGGTCAACCAACAGGACTGCGGGCGGGGAGTGGTAGGGAGGAGTCTCAGATGATGCCAGCGTCCCTGTCTGGATGCTTCTCAGAAAGGGGAACTCTGGGGAGGAACAAGATGGGGGAAACAGATAGCTCAGCCTCAGACTTGGGTGTGGGGGCCTATGGGTCCCAAGTGAGCAAGTCTAATAGTCCCGGACACCTGGATCTAGAGCCCTGGTGAGGGCCAGGCCAGTGACCTGCAGAGAGTGTGTTTGCTACCAAACCACAAGAGCAGGGAGCTGGCCTGGGAGGGGGATCTGGGGAAAGGAGGGGGTCTGGGAAGTGGCCTAGGGAGCCCCTGAAGGAGAGGAAGGACCTGGGAGAGGCAGGGAAGGCTGGCAATGGTGGGCTTAGGGGGGAGGGGACCATATGACAGTGAGAAGGAGCAGCTGCACCATTGACAAGAGCTGCAGCAGCCTCCCCCTGTCCTTCTGTCCATGGAGGACAGAAGCCAGACAGGAGAGAGCTCCAGAGAGAGTGGGCCAAGGGGTGTGAGGAGGGGAAGTGTAGACGAGGCTTTGAATAAACTCGACCAGAGATGGTTGGGGAGGGCTGGTGGGACAGTTCCTGTGACCCTTGGGGGACTTTTAAAATTTTTACAAAGAGAGAGAGTGGCATGTGGTAATATGCTGGGGGCTGGAGGAGGTGGCTGGGTAAGGCCTCTGTGTCCAGAGGACATCTGGCCCGCACTGGATGGTTTCTGAATAAGGGAATGATAGGGTGCAGATGGAGGAGCAGGCCCCCTTCATGATGGGGACACAGGGAGAGGAACAGCAACTGGCTGTGGGGATTCTGCAGACAAGGAGGCAGGACTTCTTATGTAATGGAGGAAAGAGAGGGGAGAAGAAGGAGGTCCCGCCAAGCCCCTGTCCCAGGCGACACTGCCACTGGGCACCTGTCCTCCCTCCCCCTGCATCAGCCAAGGAGCTCAAGGGGTAGAGGGGTATAGCAGGAGGAGATAGGGCAGGGAAGACCCTCAGCGGGGAGGCAGGGGGTCTGGGCTCCTGGGCCCCAGTCCAGCCCTGCCTTGGACTCAACATGAGACCTGGAACTGAGCCCTATGCCCTTGCAGAGCCCCTACTTCCCCACCTGGAGAATGGGCCTCGGCCTCCGTGTGCTGCGGGAGGCATCATTGTGTCATTCCACAAATCCTGCATTTCAGGCAAAATTGAGAAAAGTCAACACTGTAGATTCCAGGAACCTACAATTCTATAACATAATTTCTGTGTTGCCGCCAGGGATGGGTCCAGCTGCATCTCTCCCCTTGAAATGGCTCTGTCTGCCTGTCCCCGCAGACAGCTCACCTCCCCTCCCTTCTCCCCACCAACTCTGGGCACGGCCAGCCTCGAACATGTCCCAAGTGAGCACTTGGCAGGCGGTGTCCATGATTCATGCCCCTCCAGCAGGCTTCGTGGCTCACCCGCCCGCCAGAGTACGCAGGACATTCTTGGCCTCGCTAACCGCTCAGAATTAGAAGGGCGGTGGGGGCGGGGGTTGGAGGAGGCAGACTGTGCTCTCTGTCCCAGCAAGGCAGGGGGCGTCCAGGCACGAGCATGTCTGAAGTGGCCGCCAAACTGGCCAGGGAGGGAACATTGCCCATAAACCGAGGCCTCGTCTGGGACCCAGACAGCAGGACTGAGGTGGGGCCACTGGGGGAAGGCTGCCACCTGCTCCATGTCCAGGGATGAAGAAGGGCCAGGAGTCCAGGGCAAGCGAGGCCTCTGACCCCATTTCCCTCTGTGAGCCTCTTCCCTCCCACACGCCTACTCTTCCATGGAGGGGGCGTGAAAAGCTTGACCTCTCTCTCCATGCCCCCCCAGGTCCCGATATCCCCTGCCAGGCCCACCATCCCTGGCCACGCTATACCTTCTGCCAGAAACCTCAGGGCAAGGCCTCTCTCTTCATCTAAGTGACGAGAGGAAGGGATGTGCCAAGAAGGAGAGATGAAGGAGGGGGCTGGGTCCCCATCCACCACGGACTCACCTGGTTCCCAGAGGGATTTGGTGTTTCAAGGACAGGTATGAGAATTTCCTTGGCTTGAGACAGCCTGGGGTCCCCCACTCATGCCTAGTGAGGGAAGCTTCCTGAGGAGGTGACTTTGAAATAAGGTCTCTGGGCAGTAGGGGCCAAGTTTGCACAGGGAAGAGGCAGCTGTTTAGCCTCTGGGGTGCAGCTCTCCCTGTCCCTCCGGGCTACAGTGAACCCCTGTGAAGATGACTTGCCCACCTTCTCCATAGTGCTATCCCCATGGCAGTTGTCACCCCAGACCTGGGTCTCTGAAGCTCAGTGGGGACAGAGAATGGCGTGCAAGCTTTGTGTCAGACTCTCCTGAGTTTAGATCCTGGATCCATCCTCATGCTACCCAGTAACACCTACATCAGAGGTCTTTGTTGGAGAACAGGTCAATGAGACAGATTTGTGAAGGCCCCTGGCAAAATACACAGTTGGCACAAACCCTGTCATGTGCTCTTTGCCTTCAGATGGCCTCAGGTAACTCCAGATGGCCATAGGGCCAAGGCACAGGAAACTACTTGTCCATGTTCAGCTGGTCCCTTGACCCTGTGCGGCATCAGGTCTTTAGGAAGTGGCTGAGACGAAGCTGTGTGGAGGGGAGGGGGATTGCCTGCTGGGCCTGCTTGGTGGCCTGTTGGGGAGGTGACAGGTCCTCTCCTGAGCAGGAAGTAACTCTCCACTCCATCAGAGCTTCCTTGTAGAACTTGCACTCCCCAGGGAGAGTCAAGGACCTATTACCATTACCAGCCCAGGAGGGATGAAAGTGGGGGTACACTACCTCTGCCCCATCTTTTGTCCCTCCAGACTAGGGGATAAAGGAGTGGGTTTAAATTCTGGTGTTGTCAACTACCAGCTACAAGACATTGGGTAAGGTAATGAATCTCGCCAAGCCTCAGTTTTCTTATCTATATATTGGGATTAATGAAACCAAGTGCCATTGAAGAACGACCTGGGCTGAGGCACGGTGGAACATGGGCACGGTGGTCATGGGCCCGGTTACCTTCCTATCTCCAGGCCCCTGTGAGAAGCCCAGAGAACCCAGCTCAGGGGCCCTCGAGTTCCTGGCCCAGAGCCCCTGTAGGAAAGAGGCAGGGGTTCTCACCCCTGAGTACTACTGAGTGGAGCATGAAGAGAGGCACAGAAGTCCAGCCAGGTCCTATGTGCTTCCTTGGTCATTCCTGATCCTAACACTGAGACCTCTCCCCATCGGGGCATCCAGCCAAGGCCTTCTGTGTCTGGGCCAGATCTGCAGGACAGCTTGGCCAGGCCAGAGCTCACTCCCTGTTCAGTCCTTAAAAGTCCACTAGCCAGAGCTCCTCTCCCAGCTGCAAAGGGGGCTGCATTCCTAGCATGCCACAGAGGGGGAACGGCTGGAGGTCTCCCCAGAAAACACTTGGCTTTAGGCCAGATCCTGGGAAAAGGCCATAGCACCAGGACCTGGAGCAGCGGGCAGGGGCTGCTCTGCTGAATATGTGATCAGCCGAAAGCCCTGGGGAGGACTGGGCTAGGGGAAGGAACTCTGTGAGGGGGTTGTCAGTGAAGAGGGACAGTAGGGGAAGGATCAATGGGCTCAGCAGTGAGGGATGGTGCATTCCAGAGGGAGGAGAGCCAGAGCTGCAGACCCAGGCCCACCCTCTCTCCCTGGTCACACTTCCTCTGCCACTTAGCCCTTATGGTATCACTGCCCAGGCCATAACGTCCAACAGCTGCCTGCCTGGACCTGACCACCTGCCTCATTCATTTCTTTCCATCCAGGGCCTTGGTGAATACCAGGATATCTCCACAAAGGCCTAGGTGAGCAAGGTGCAGGCTCCAGGCCCTATTCGAGATCTCATGCCATGGGGCAAGGGCACAGGACCCCTCCCTGGAGTCACAGGGAGCTACTGTGAGTCAGCTCCAGGTATGAGCTGGCCCTGTGAGGTCAGTAGTCAGCTCTCTCCAGCAGCCCAAGAAGGCGAGGTGGACCAGGTAAAGAGTCTTGGCTGGGGGTGGAGGGGAATGTCCATGGGCAGCTGTGTAGCAGGTGGGGGAGGGAGAAGGGCAAGGCCAGGCTGTAGGGGAGCCCGGTGTACAGGTGCAGATGGGCAGTGCCAGCCGCAACCTGGTGATTGTCCCAAGGGAGCAGGATTTCACCTTGGATGTAATGTGGACTAGAAAGAGGTGCATGGGTGGGGGAGGACTGCCAGGAAGAGGGTCTGGACATTGACATTCTCCCTGAAAAGCAGGACAGGAAAAAGGGGGCCCCTGGGAACTGCTTTGCCCCCTTGGGCTGAAGAAACGTTTGAACTCTGCTACTCCCCCCTCCCCCCACCCCCAACACACACACACTCCATCCACTGAGGATGTGCTGTCAGGGGAGGGGGCCGACAGTTCATGTGGCCATCCTCGAGCTCTCTCCAAGAGCAAGGGTGAGACCAGCTCCCAGGCTCAAGTCCCATAAACCCAGAAGGGCTAAGGGTCACAGGGCCTGTCGCAGCCTGACATGTTCGTCCCCACCACCCCCTCACCACCCACCACCAGGGAATGCAAGTTGCCCTGGAAATATTGTTTAGGTACAAACACTTGTTCAGGATACATCCTGGGGGAACATGGGGAGGAGCAGGCCAGCTTGAGAGAGGCCAGACCGTGGGGGGCATGGGAGACCCTCCTGGTCACCAAGTGGCCCTAGTCTCTGGGGAAGGTCTGGCCAGGGCTGAAGCTGGCTTTCTCATGGGCCAAAGGCACAACAAGGGGTAGGAGGAAGTGACAACCAAGAATAGCTCTGGATCAGAGCCCCAAGTCCTGAACTCTCTACCCTGGTCCATTGGCTCTGGACCTTGGTTTCCCAATCTGGAAAATGGGTGAGTTGTTACATAGCTTTATTACCCTATTTTTCAGCTTGCATACTCTCTGCTGCTATCAAGGCCTCCCTGGGACAAGGGGGTCTTCTTAACCCCTCAACGAAGCCCCTCTAGCCACTCACTTCTGTGAGTACATGGGCATACTGCTGGAGGGCCAGTACCGAGGGAAGTACCCTGGAAGGGCAGGGTGGGGAGGAATTGGGGCATTTTTAGAGCTTTGACAGCCCCGTGAGTCAGTGAGGCAGATGGAAGCCATTAGGAGCTGGCAGGAGGCACCATAGGGCGGAGACAGGAACCCAGTGTGGGGAGCTCAGAGCTCAGATCCCCATATCAGGTGGCTTCCTCTAAGCCCATGGAGCCGCTAGGGGCCTGGAGCTGGTGTGCATGTTTGAGACACCAAGCCAGGTTGCACAAATAGGCTCAGGTGCTGAGGGACCCAGGAGGCTAGGGGTGGGGCCCCCAGGTTACAAGACAATGATGGGACCTAGGACAGGGGGCTCTCCTGCTCTTAGACTGCGCTGCTGATGCCCAGAGAAGGGCAAGTTCCCGGGGACTGTCTCTCTGCCCCTTTGCTACTTTCTGGAAGGTTCTAGGACCTACCTGCTGAGAATACAAACCTTGCCCAGGAGTCCACACGTATGCTCCTCCCACAGGAGGTCGCCTGTGTCCCTTAGAGGGTATCTCATCTGTAGGGAGAGGCAAGCAAACAGTAAGTCATTTTCCAAAGAATTCCATTTTAAAACATTTATCAAGCACCATTGCAGGCCAGGCCCATGCTGGGTACTGAGGACTCTAAGAAAAGCCAAAGGAAAATCTGCCTTCCAGGGGTGCCCAGTCAGGCAGGGGAGACTGGCTGCTGTGCCCCACTCTTAAGAATCATGACCTGAGGTGCTTCAGAAGCTGCCAGAGCCAGAGCCAGTATGGCAGTGTGCTGGGCCAGGAGGCGGTGAGGGGGAGGTAGGAGGAGGAAGGTGGTGGGGGGAACCCCGAGGGAGCCCAGAAGGAGGCAGGGGTGCTCTGCTGCACTGCTCAGCTGGACAGAAAGACCAGCAAGGAGTGTGGGGAGGGAGGCAAGAAGGACAGGGCAGAGAGTTGAGGACCAGGGAGGAAGAAGAGGTGATGGCACATGAGTCCCAAGGGCAGTGTGTCCAGGACATTTATACAGAGCCCACTCTCCCAGGGCCCAGGGCTCTCCTGGTGTAGCTAGAGCCATATCAACCACCAGCAGACGCTCCCCACAGACCCGCTGTGACTCTTACCTATAGAGGCCTGTGGGGGTATGCCTCAAATCACTGCAGCACCCAAATAGGAACACGACTGTGAAGCACCAAACGTAGTCTCTTCCCAAAGTCTCTCATGGCTCCATTCCTCCCCCAGCCACCTACCCCACCCAACTGGTATTGAGCAAACACCTGCTGATGGCCACTCTGCCAGGCTCTATGATGTCAGCTAAGGAGGGACAGAGAACTAGTATCCCAAATGCCACAGTTGACATCCAGAAGGAAGGGGTCACCTGGGATGGGGGGGTGAGCATGTTGACATAAGGAGGGGCTCTGGGAGTGAGTGTGGTACAGCGGCAGGAGTTTGCCCGGCCCCACTATCATGGATGTGGAGATCCAGACGTCTGCAGCGTCTTCACAGAGGGGGTAAGGCAGGCCCAATAAGAGGACAGGATGGAAGGAGGTTATGAAAAGGTTTAAAGCAGGGAGAGTTTATGTCATAGAAAGATCACTCTGGTGGCCTGTGATCAGGCCAGGATAAGAGGCAATGGGTAAGGAAGGGGCATAGGTGCAAGAGAGGCTTAGGTGGTAAATCTATAGGATTTGATAACAAGGTATAGGGAGGTGAGGGGGAGAGAGAGGCATCTGGGGAGACAGCTGTGCTCCTGCAGGGAAGAGGGAGGATGGAGGTTCTGCAGGTGGAGATGGAGACAGTGTAGGAGGAGCCGGCCTAGGGCAGTCACTGAGTTTCCCTTGAACCTGACTTTGCAACATCTGGGACAGCTCATTGGAGAAGGCCCACAAGGGTTGTCAGCACAGAGCTGGCAACTGAAACCTTTAATAAGGCTTAAACACAAGGCCAAAGAGCTCACAATTTTCTCATGGATAAGATGGGGAGTCATTGCAGGGAAGTGACAAAGTCAGATTTAGAAGAATTATTTGGGCAGCAAGGAGGAGGCTGGCTCAGGCAGAGAGAGACCCTGGATGCAGGGAGATCTAGGATGAGGAATTGAAATGTCCCCCTAGAGGCCAGGACCCCAGCAGTGACCATGGCAGGAGAAGGAATCATAGGGCAGGCCCTGGATAGTGACTGACTCAGGCTGATTGTCACAGGTGGATCTCACTTTATGCAAGTGGGGTTTTGATAAATTTGGTCATAAATAATGTTTATGTCAATGCCTTAAGCCAAATCTTGTTTCAAATGATTCAATCCAAAAATGAAACTTAAAAAAATTCCCTTTATAGTAGTTTCAAAAAGAATAAAATACTTAGGAAAAAAATGTTTTTAAAGCAGAAGACATATGCGCTGAAACCTACAAAGTATCATTGAAAAAAATTAAAGATCTAATTAAATAGAAAGACATCCTATGTTCATGAATTGGAAGGCTTAATATTGTTGAGATGACAGTTCT
>NW_003852472.1:2705504-2706941 GCF_000181295.1 Otolemur garnettii | reverse complement strand
AAGGTGTAAATGTAAGAGCTAAAACTATAAAACTCTTAGAAGAAAACATAGTGGTAAATCTTCATGACATTGGGTTTGGCAGTGGTTTCTTAAATATGATGCCAAAGCACAAGTAACAAAAGAAAAAAATAGATAAATTGGACCACATCAAAATTAAAAACATTTGCACTTCAAGGGACACTATAAAGAAAATGAAAAGACAACCCAGAGAAAGAGAAACAATATTTGCAAATCGAATCTTAAATGACTTAAGAGACAGTGTTGTGTAAAAGACTGTTAGAAATTTCTCCAAGGTGGGGATGGAGGGGAAAGACCCTACCCCAGTGAGCAGAGTGCAAGCATCCATCCTGCCCTGCCCTCCATGGAATGGTTTGCCAAGGAGGCTCTACCTATATAGGAAAGTAGGGAAACGAGAATCAGGAAGGGTGGAAGGCAGGAGGGACCCTTGCCCCCAGGGCAGCCACAGTTCTCTGGGAACTTGCTCATGAATTCCCTGAATTCCCCCGTAGTAATTTTAGAACGAGTCCTCGAAACCCAAGGTTGCCGAGGGGCGGCCCGGCGCCAGTGTGGACAGCTCTCAGAAAGGGGACAGCACGAGGGAAAGGCTGTCTGACCTGACCTAGTGTCCTAGCCAGGCCCCATTCGTCCATGGGAAGGTCACGAGAGGCACGAGCCAGGGCCAAGCCCCGTGCAGGGTGCGGGCCCAGGCAACAGGCCAGAAGGTCCTGGGGCCTGAGGCCTCAGTTCCCACTGACATCAGTGCAAGGTGTCAGGGGGCCTGAATCATCGGGGCTGGGGCCAGCCCCCCTCCTGGGGAAAAAACATAGCAGAGGCATGAGGCAGCCGAGCCAGGCAGGCGGCCCCAGGCTGGGCTGGACCTGGTGACTATTTTATAGAATTAGCGAATGGGACCTGCCATGGGGGGGGCAGTGGGGGCTGAATGTCATCGTTCTGGATTCCAAGGCTGTGCTCCCCCCTTTCTGATTCACAAAATTAATTCCAATGGCCAGAGAGAGGAGGCTGTCAGCAAGGCCAAGGGTCATAAACACGGAGAATATTAATAGTTCCAGCCAGGCTGCCTGGGGGGTTGGGGGGCCTTCCAGAGAGACTGATTTATTTAGTCTCCTCATTAATGATGTGGATAGAGGAGCGTTTGCCTGAGCCTGGGGCGGGTGTTGACCTACATCAGGGCAGGGCTTGCCCAAGCTGAGGACTGACCACAGGACTGACCACAGGGGGCCTTCTGGGGCCATGGCTCCCCCAGAGAGGCTTCCTCCTTGCACTACCATGGTGCACCTGGCCCTGCATCACAATCAGGTCAGGTGAGAGTGGCAGAACATATGAGCCAAGCACCTGGGATGTTTGCTGGCTGGGTAAGGGTAGAGCTCCTTCCAGAACTGGGGGCTCAAGGATCAACCCTGACATGTGCTTGAGAAC
>NW_003852472.1:2702480-2705290 GCF_000181295.1 Otolemur garnettii | reverse complement strand
GGACCCCAGTCTTCCTAGCCCTTTCCCCAACCTCAACCTGCAATTAATCAATCTTATCATCACTCCCAAGTCTAGGGATATTTAAAAGTGGGAGATCGGGAAGAATCCATGCACACATGCACTCACACACAAACACACAAACACACATGCATGTCTTTCTGTGTCTGACACCTGCTGCCTCAAATACTTAGCAAGGGCCTCACCCTGGGCATGGCCTCTCCCAATAAGGGGAATAGAAATCAGGGCAACTGGCATGCTCTGGCCCTTACCAAGTCTCCAGGTCCTGAGAACATCATTGCAAACTGCCCTCAGAGCCCCAGAGTTGGGGGTCACAAGCAAAGGAGTCTGTGAAGAGAGACAGCTGGTGAAGGCTTGAGGAGCTCCAGCTCGGAGGAGTGCCCGGGGCCCACGCAGACAGGCTGGGCCCCCACACCCCCGCCGCCTGGGAAGCCCTCTGCTCCCAGCTGCGCGGCTCCTGGCTGCCAGTGCTGGGGCAGACACAGACGGACTGGGCCTGGCAGCAGCTGAGGCTGGGAGCCTGCCGAGTCCGGAGCTGGAATGAAGGAGAAACCTGTCCAGCGATGAGATCAAGGCGATGGCACCAGTGTCCCCCCCCCAGGGAGCCGAGCTCCGCATCCCAGGACATTCCAAACTCTGTGAACAAAACATGAGGTGGGAGGCTGGCCAGGCTGGGCCAATGCCAAGTGGCCCCCCCACCTCTCCCAGCAGCCTCCTGCGGGGGCTGTCCCGGCCCAGCAGTGGGACCGGCTGGGAACGTAGCATGCGCTGCTGGGAATGCTGCCCGCACAAGTCGCCTGGGGACGCTGCATCCAGACACCTGCCACGTTCCTTCGGCAAGGCGCCACATGTGGTCATCTGCTCAAGCATGGCACAGTGCAGGATGCTGTGGGCAAGTAATTCTGCACATCCACCTGCACGGTGCTGTTCAGCTTAGCAAATACCTTCAAAGCTACAATTACATTTAATAATTCCCAGAGGAAGCCAGGTCTGGATGGCATCCCCATTTTATAAGAAACAGAGGCCCTGAGTGGAATTTGCTTGAGGCCACACAGTTACTGCATGCTGATGGAGGATTCCCGCCCAGGACTGCTCCCCACCATTCCTGAGTTCTTCCAACCATACTTCACACTAGCAATAGGCAGTCACCAAGGCCCTGGGTTCAGCCCCCTGAACAAACCTGATTCCACACTGGTGCCTTTCAAATCAGAAAGATCATTGCCTTCACTCTATAAATGGGTAAACGGGCAGAGACAAGGGCTTGCCCGAGGTCATAGGCAAGTGAGTTTCAACATCAGACCTCTGATTATGCTGAAAAGCAGCCAGTGTCCACAGCTCAGAGGCCAGGGGAAAAGGAAGAGTCATGGTGTTTTCCTGGAGAAGATGTTCTCCCCACTAGCAAGTCCTCTAGGAAGCCCACTCAGGTGACCCTCAGTAGAGACAGCATTAAGTTGAGAGAAGGAAAATTGCAAAGAACCAGAGGCTACTGGGGTGGGCCACAGTGGCCAGTGTAACCTCAGAACTGTCCCTTCCTCTCCCTGGGCCTCGGAGATCTCACCAATACAACAGGGGCTAGCTGAGCTGGAACATGAAGTATAAGGAGAAGCCGGGAAAAGACTAGAAACATAAACAGCAGGAACTGGAGGAGCAACAAGTGGATGGGGTGAGCGAGCGTGGGCCAGGACACAGTGTCAGCAGCTTGGACCGCATTCCATAGATGATAGGAGACTGAGGGGATTAAGTAGGTCATGGTCAGACTGACCATCACGTGGGAGACAGTGGCCCGGGAGTCATCTGTACGGTCCAGGCAGGCGATGGTGGAGCTGTGGCTGGAGCCAGAGCTGGTGGCTGTGAGGTTGCAGCAGAAGCTGAGAAACCTCAGGGTGAGAGGCAGAGGCAGAGTCTCCCCACACTGTCCATCCTGGACAATCGGCCCCTCAGGGGCAAGAAAAGGCTCTGGTTCCTAGGGCAAGCATCAGCAGGGGGGTGCGCTTGATGACTCTGTGCTGACCCTGAATGTGCCTAGTGATCGCAGCCCTCAGCACAAAGGGTCCGCCCTCCAGCTGGGCCAGGTCATGCTGACCAAGGGCACAACTGACAGGCAGCCTCTTCCAGGGAGACGTGTTGTCTGGCTCCCAGAAATGGTTTCCAGAAACCAATGGTTCAAATATCATCATTGCAGTGGGGACAAAGCATGCACAAAGACAGAAATTCAAGAAGGAATTCGTCCATCCTGACCTGAGGAGGCTCACCGAGTGCTTGCTACATGCCTGAGTCTGGACCAGGTGTGGGGCCACAGACATGAGGAAGACAGGACCTGAGATTCCACAGATCTGTGAGCCCTGAAGACCCAACGGGACTGGGCTGTAGGTGCCAGTACAGGGAAAGACCCAGGCGACCTGGGCCTTGGTCAGTGGAGAGTGAGAGGAAGAGGTCAGAAGCCACAAGGGACTGCAGGGACAGCTCGTGCTCTGCCCTGTCTAGGACCAAGGACGTCAGCACCCATCTCCCATCAAGCTACATTTTGGTGGGGATGGAGACACAGAAGCGGAACCATAAGCCATTTTTACCTTTTAAAAACCACAGACATCCGCTCGGCACTAGAGCCAAATTTCTGGGAGAGACAGAGGCCCTGTGGACGCTTCCCCTGACGTCAATCGGGGTTTCTCTTTTGTGTCTGTGGCTTCGACAGGAGGAGGCCAAATCAGGGGGTTGAGCTGAGAGGAGGACCCAAGGCCAAGCACTGCTCTGGTTCTTCTGACCTTCCCGTCCATGCGTGAAGCCTACATCAG
>NW_003852472.1:2696991-2702299 GCF_000181295.1 Otolemur garnettii | reverse complement strand
CGCACCCAGCCAATGCCTGAGCCCTAACGTGAAAGGGACACCCCATATGGTCCAAGAAGGTCCGTGTGAGGGAAGTCCTTTGAATACAGAGGTGGCACCATCAGCCACTAAGGGCCAGGGGAGCCCTGTCTGGCTAAAACTCTCACCTCAGGGCTCCCTGCCTGCCTCTCCTCCCTACTCCTGCTGGTTCAGCTACCCCTCTCCAGGCCAGAGCACCTGCAGTGGCCCCTTGCAGCCCACCCCACTCTGTCCCAACATAGCTTCCCACCCTGCCAGGCCAGAGTTATGGAGTGCAGCCCAGCTGCCAAACACCAAGTTTCTCAGGTGGGGAAACTGAGGCCCAGAGAAAAAAGAGATGGTGTCTTGTACTTCCTGTGTCCCTAGACCCCACACAGGCATCAGAGCACATCTTGCTGGAGAGAGAACTTGATTGAAGCTGCCTCTCCACCCACCAAGCCTAATCCTGCCCTATTCCTGCCTCTAGGCTGCTTTCAAAGCCTCCTGAGTCAGGGACCAGCTGGTTGTGGGGGCTGGGCACAGAGGGCACAGACACAGAGGGGAGGGGACAGGGATCACCTTCCACACATGCCTACCTCCATACACTCCACACAGATATCTGTCCTAACACATGTGAAGGCCAAGCCTTGACCCCAAACCCAGAGTGACCCCAATACCCATGACAGAACCCCAGCACCAGCCTTGGTCTCTGATCCTAGCCTAACCTCATCTCAACTTCAGGCAACCTCCAGCCTGGACTGAACCCATGCTCCAAACCCAGTGTCAACCCATCACCTGCCATAGACCAAACCCCAGACATGGCCCCAGCCTGAGTGCTGATCTGACCCAGCCTTAGACTAAGCCCTGACCCCCTTCCCCAGTTGAATTTTGACCCACCCCAATCCAGAGTGAGCACTGATGCTGACTCAGCCTAGCCCTGACCCCAACCTAGACTGAGCCCTGAGTCCAACACCAAGCTGAGTCCCAACTCTACCCCTAGCCTGAGCACTAGCCCAGAAGTACAATTTGATCCCTGAGCCTGGCTCAGCCTGAGCTCTGGCCCTGATCCTAATCCCAGACTAAGCCCTGATCCTGCCCCGACCCCACACAGCCTGATCCCAAAGCTGAGCCTTGGCCCAGCACAAGCAGCCCAGGAAGACTCTGAGGACAGCAGGACACGAGCTCCAGCCTCTTTGCTGCCAGGCAGGACAGCAGGGTCCTCAGAACACTGGGGCCACCCAGGCACTAAAGAGGGAGAGGGAGAGAAAATATAAGGCCATAGCACGTTGTGTCATCCTGGCCAACACTGTCCCTCTACCTCAGGTTTATCTAACTGTGAGGTATGGGCTGTTACCACTTGCCTATCCCTGCGTGGATGAAGGACCTCTATACCACCCTGTACACAGAGAGAGCCTTCAGGGAAGGGAGATTGACCCAGAGGAGTCCTGCCCCAAATAGGACCATGGAAAGCCTGGCACTGGGCCAGCACCCCATGAGGAACAGACTATACTCAGAGCCACCTGGACAAGTACAGCCTGATATGGCCATGTGTGGGGCTACGGGGCTTAGCAGTGCAGGAGCCCCCAGTGTCTGGGCCTCCCTAATAGCAGCAGATGCAGGATCAGGGAGAATGTGGTCCCTGTTCTCAGGGATGACTGAGTCCCAGCCTAAAGGGCTACTCCTCCCTACCCCAGGTGCCCTCTGGTCTCCGGATGTGGGGCCAGAGCCCCATGTAGGCCTCCTGAGCCCCCCTCCTGCGTGGCCCAGGTCCCTGGCCCGCCTCACTGTGAGAACGTGCGCTTGCAGCCGCCGGGAAGAGATCAGCACGAAGGAATGTGCTGTCCAGGGGCCAGTGGGCGGGATGGGCCGCCGGAGAGGGAGAGAGCGAGGCGAGCTCAGGGAAGATGGGGCTGGGAAGGAAAACAGAGATGTGCCGCGGCAGCAGGCCAAGCAGTGCCGGCCGGTCATTGTTCCCAGCCCCACAGGTCAGGTGCACTGGGCCCAAGGCCCGGCCCCGGCCTCTGCATGGTGTGGCCCTAGACTTCCCCAGGCCAGCCTGCCTCCCTCCCATCCTAGACCTGAACCTCTGGGGCCCTGCCCAGCCTGGGAAGAAGACAAAGCTTGTCCTCTGTGCCCCTGAGCGGCTGAAGGGGCTCTATCTGCCTCTTGGCAAACTCTCTCCTCTCAGCTCCGAGGCCTAGGTCCTTGACAAGCTTTTTTCTGTCCAGACCTCCCATGTGGGAGGAAGCTTCTGGTTTCAATGGCCTGATAAGCCAGTCCACACACGGGTGCTAATAGCTGATAACTGCTTAGATCAGCTGCTGTCTAAGTGTGGCCCCAGATCAGTAGCATGAACATCACCTGGAAACTTGTTAGCCCGTCCTACTAAATCAGAAACTGCTATTTTTTTCTATTTTTAGTTGAATTTCTGATTCAATAGGATAGTCCAACAAGCTTTCAGGTGACCAGAGGGAGACTTTGTCTTAAAAGAAAGAAACTCTGGAGACAGGACCCGGAGTTTTTAAAAGCCCTCTTGGGGATTCTAATGCCAAGTCCAGTTAGAGAACTACTGACTTAGAATGTGACTGCGGTCAACTCCACATGTGTCAATAGAAATCATAATTGAATGAACGACCAAGTGAGGAAATGAGTGTTAAGAAGGCCCAGTCTCATCCCCAGACTGGAGTGGAATGGTTCCTTCTGACCTGTCTGGTGTTCAAGCTCTGTGGGTAGTTGAGAGCTGCACATAACAGGCTGGAGCAGAGATGGAGCAGGTCTCAGACAACTCCACCTGCAAGGAGCCCAGTCAGCAGGTGTGGCCTGGGCCCCAGTCAGACTCAAAGATTACCAGCTGAAGCTGAAGGGAGCAGGGCTCCAGCAGGTAAGTGGAGAATAGTGACAAGGGTCTGGGACCAGGGAACCAGGCAGGAGGATAGAATTGGAGAAGTCTTATGACAGGAAGGAGGGTCTTTAGCACATGGCTGGGGTTTAGGGTAACATTCACACGCTGGGGAAGATGGGAATAAAGCTGAATCTCCACTATTAGAACTGGGATCCAAGCTTTAATGCCAGTCACCTGAACATTGAACTTGGCTCCTTCAGAAATACCCTAACTAAGGTGAGTCTGGGACAGAGTTAAGCCTGCCAGTAGGGTCCAGGGACTTCAGCAGGGGGGAGAGGACAGGAAGCTGCAGGGTAAGGATCTAGCATGTTCTGAATCTTGTTAACTCATCCCCAAATCTGGCCATGGGACCAAGTCCCTCCTGAAGCTGGGATTGCCCTTTCCAGAACTTCAAATTAACTTGTTGTCTAAAATCTTCTCTGCTTTTCTAGCTGCCTGTTTCTTGCCCAGCCTTGGCCATGGGTATCCTATTCTGGCTCATGTTTCCAGGACAAGTTAGAGAGAGGGACAAGTGTACCCTAACCTCCTTGTTCAGTCCACCTGCCAGCTCACCTCCCTATAGGGCCAAGGAAGAGAAGATAAATCATGTAGCCAGATATCCACAGTAGTTCCACACCAGGGAACCTCATCTGGCCAACTCTGTCCAATATCAAAAGGGTAATATTTCACTCAACTTAGAAAGAGAAGCATCATCACTTACAGCTGGGTGATTTGACATTTCAAGTCCAGAAATCCCCAAGGTGTCGTCTCAATCTATGTGGCCCAGAATATGTCATACTTTTTCTGGAAAAGATTCTATAGGGAAAATGACTGGTGTTAACTAAATCTGGGAAACATTTCACACCAGGGCCCCTTCTTAGAAAGTCAAAGTTCCTATTCACAATTCAAAGCTCTGAGAAGTCCTGCAAGAGAGAAGCCTGTTGGACTTTGTCCAACCCAGTGTTTCCTAGGCTTATTGGAGCCAGAAGATTGTTCCTCTACCAAAACAACAGTCCAGAGAGCATCACTTGAGAAACACATCCAAAATTCAAAGAGCATCTTTCCAGAATGCCAAGGAGGAAAAGCAGGTGCATCTTGTTAAAAGACCCTGAGGCAGACAACACAGGGAGCTCTGAAGACCCACAGAGGATCAGCATGGATGTCCCTCTCAACCTCTAGGAGCCCCCATCTCCAGAGCCATTGTCCCCAGAAAAGTTGTTGTTGAGCAGAAGCATCAGTGGAGGGGTAAGTTTCCTTAGCTGAGAGGGGAGATAGGCTGTCTGCGGCAACTTGGAAGAGAGTGACAAATGTAGGTGCTGCACCCAGCCAGCCAGGGGAAAAGGGTCATTTCTCAGCATCCTTGGGGGAATGTACAACCTCATCCTTTGGCTTGAATTCTCAGACCAACTTCTGTCTACACCTGTCCAGCTAGACCCCCTTACTCTGTCCTCTCATAGTTCCTCTGAAGCCCCCAGGGTCTGGTGCAACCTTCCAACCCCCACCAGTGGGCATGGAGGCTCCTGTTCTCTTTGGGATAAAGGGGGAAAAATCCTGCCTTGGCTCCCTCCCTCCTGCACAGACTCTTGGCTGCCTTCTCAGCTGGACAATACAGGGAAATGTTTGCACCCAAACAACTCTGCTGCTTCAGGAACTGCGGGCCCCTGCCCAGGAAAGCAAGCTCTTGGAGCTCCACCCTGTGCTCCCTCGGTCTGTGGACCAGAGACCAAGACTGGAAGGGCAGCCCGGCCAGGGGGTCATCAGAGCAAAAGGGGTCACAGGCATCCCCCAGTGGGCATCTCAGGGGTCACCTCTCTCTGGGGACCCAGGCTTGCCTTTCTGGCTAGCTCAGAAAGGGAGTTCTATCTCTCCCTGTGAAACACACAAAAGCCAGGTTGCCAGTATTTATCTGGAGAGTCACAGTTCTGGAAGAAATGTGGCCTAGATATAATGAAAATAGCACTTTGACTTGATTTGGAAAGTGTAGGCATTCATTCAACAAGCATTTGTTGCACTTGGGTGCTGTGCCCGGCCCAGTGCTGGGCACTGGAGACCCAGGCTAAATCAGCCCCACTCTGCCCTGGAGAAACCCACAGTGTCATAGGGAAGATGGACACCCAAGTAGAATCAAGGGTAGAAGCTCTGCTCTGTCCCCAGCTGATGCTCCCCCTGAAAAATGTCAACCTTGTGTTGGCTAAACATAAGGGCCCAAGAGATTGGCACACACATTGTCAGAAAAGGCTGGCAGGGAAGCCATCACCAAATGCACCCACAGCCAGGGTCATAGCCACCTACCATCAAAGACATAGGGTCAGTGCACAGTTTGCAAACCAGAGGTCCATCCACATGTCTAATATAGACTCAAATGCCCACTAGGGGCTCCCCTCCCAGGACCCCTGCCCATCCTCTCTGATTTTGCCCTTGCCAATCTCA
>NW_003852472.1:2693428-2696754 GCF_000181295.1 Otolemur garnettii | reverse complement strand
GGTTCCCAAGTCTACCTCAGTGAGGCTTGGACAGCAGCCACCCCTTCTTAAACTTGAGGACAACAGGGCTGAGGTAGACGGAGTTGGGAAGCCGCAGAGCAGCTGAGGTCAACTCAAGCAGCCTACTTGTCATAGCCCCTCACACCCACCTCTCCTGAGTTCCAGAGACTGTGTGTTTTTGTCTTTCCTTGGAGGGGGAGGGGTTCGGCTCAGAGCCTTGAGTGATGAGTTAAGTGACAATGAATTTGAACCACATGGAGCCTGGGCTTGTGGGGAAAGTGTTTTGGTGAAACACAGCTGGGATTTCATCAGCCCCCACCCCCCAGACAGTACAAAAATAGTCCAGGCCAGGCAGGCTCTGACCCACAGGCCTAGCCCAATTTCGCGGCCCCCTGTCCTACAGAGAGGCTCCGAGTGGCCTCTTTCCCTGGATCTGGGTTTCGTAATCTTTTCTTGTTTTGGTCGCCTGTTTGTTGACTGGCCTGGTTTGTCTCAGAGAATTCGTTCCCTAACAAACTGCCTCTACTGCTTGGCCTCAAGGAAAGAGGGGGAGTCAGGGAGACCCTCACTCACTGTCTGTAATCAGTCTCCCCTTGGGGCTCAGGGAGAGACTGCTGTGGTCACTCTTGCAGCCAAGTGCAGGCAGGGTCATGTATGCAGCCAACCCCAAACCAGCCTGGTTGGTACCTAGAGCAAGGCTGGCCCCTGCCTTCCTGTCAGGCAAGGCCATGAGTGATGCCCAGAGCAAGAGGGGCTGCAGGGACACAGATGTTCAGGCTACTTTGAGGACCAGTCTCCTGTCCTGGGAAACTCAGGCAGGACATATCCTCCAGGTTGCTGACCAGAGCATCCTGGGGACAGGAGTGAACACAGAGCAGGTGGCCATAGGCACTGGTGGACACATGCTTTGAGACCATGGCAAGGGGCAGTAGGCAGGTCCTGCACTCAGGCTGACCTGGCTTGCCCACTGCACTTAGGCATTTGTGAGATGTGAGCATGTCAAAGGACAGTGTCCCAGGGAGGGGATGAGAGACCAGGAGGGGCCACAGGAAGTCTTCCTTGGAAGCCTGCAAGGGTAGCCAGGCTGGCTGGGAGGAAAGCCAGGGCCTCTGTCCAGCCCTAGTCTGGGGCACTGACCCCACCACCCTGTCCCCTGGTACTTAAAGCCTGCCCAGTGGCTGAACCAGGAACTTGCCAAACTCAGGAACATAGAGTCAAGTTCATTTCAGCCTTGCTCAGGCTGTTCTCCTCAGGTCAGGGCTCCCCCAGGGTAGCCAGACCCCTAGGATCTCAGGATAGGCTCCATGTGGGTTTCCCCACACAGTGCTAGGAGGCCAGAACTCCTTGAACATACACAGGGAGCCCAGCCTAGGGATCCCTTTCCCCTAGCCATTGCCCCCTGCCCCAGGGACCCCAGGACCTAGCCTGTCTGGAAAGCCCTGCTGGCCTGGCCTCCTTCCCCAGCTCTCACTTCCAAGAGGGTTTCCGTTCCTTTCAATTGTTCTCCCGACACTGCCCCCTCCCTCCTCTGTGCTAGGCCCTGGGCCAGCCCCTACAGGCCAGCGGGGACACAGGGGCATCATGCTGGGCTATGGGAAGCCTGGCCCCATGCTGGGAGGCTGGGGAATGAGGAGGCTGCTGCTGCCTCCTAGCCCTCCTGGCAAGGGTGGAGATTAGGGGCTCCATGAGGGGTTTGCTGAGACTGGCCTAGGCTAGAATCCTGGCTCTGCCACTTCTCAGCTATGTGGACAACAATTTACCCTCTCTGTGCCTCGGTTTCTGCATCTGTAAAATGGGGGTGATAATGAGATTGTCCAACTAAGGGTATTGTGGGGAGAAAATGGGCTATTACATCACAAGGAGGTCCTCTGTACTAGAGAGGAATAGAAGCTCTCGGTGGTAGGAGAAGTTGCTAGAAGGTGAAGTGGGAAGATCAGTCAAAGTGGTCCAAGGACAAACCAACGGCCCAGAGTGCTCTCTTTCCTCCTACACTTAGGCCCTCTGATAGGTCCAAAGACTGTGGAAGCAGACAGAGAGACACCCCTCACACACACACACACCGAAAGAGGCCCTCAGCTCCAGCCTGGCAGCACCCTCACCTCAGGGTCAGGTGTTCCCCCAGGAGACTAGGCCATAGGAACTGGATCCAACTTCCTGGCCCCTGGCAGCCCCAGACTTCCACCCTCTAGAAGGGCAAGTGGGGACCCAGTACCATCCCTGGCCAACGAGACTCAAATAATGCAAAGCCCATCTCTGTTTGACTTTGGAAGACTTGACAGGGATAGGGGCTCTTTGAGGCAGGGACAGCTCATCTGAAAGCAGGACGGCCATTGTAACTTTTGGACAGAGTCCAGTAACACCACCTCTTAGGGCCTCAGAGTTGTCCCTCCCCCATCTGGTCGCATCTTCCTCTATCTCTGCTCTCTCTGTCTCCCCCACCCACTTCAGCTTGCAAAGAGACAGGTAGGAGCAGTGGTCAAGGACACAGGCTTTGGAGCCAACCTGGTTTGACTCTCAGCTCTGCCATCCAATAGCCAAGTAGACCTTAAGGTTCAGGTTCCCCATTTGTAAAATGGGTTAATGATGACAATGGTGCCTCCTTGACAGGGAGATTAGAATGAGTTAATAGAAGTAAAGCCCTCAGAACAGTATCTGGCCCACAGTGAACATTCAATAAATGCTAGCCCTCATTATTTTTTATTTGTGTCTCCGTCGTGCATGTTTATTGACTCAAATTTTCCGTGGGTAGGGAGGTACAGAAGAAGGCATGAAGCTCTGTGGTTTGAATCGCCTATTGCTCCAGGGCCGTGGGCTGGAGGCTACAGCAATAAACGATTCCTTTCATTTGGGTCCAGTGATGCTCTGATAAAACTTGACCACAGGATGCAGAATCGCCAGCCTCTTCAAACATACCCCAGGCCTCAGAGGCTAGGCCAGCGCCAGAGCTGACCACATGGGCAACAAGGCCCCCAGCCCCAGGCCATGGGCTATGGCATCAGTTTGAGTTCTCAGTGCCATCCTCCTGTTTCCCTCCTTACTCCTACCCACCCTGCCTTGCACACAGAATCTCAGACCTCCACCCCTTGATTGTTTACACCTCCTATCATGGGAGTCCCAGTATCTGAGAAGGAGGCATCACAGAATGATAGAATCATGGAATTATGGGGCTTTCACATAGTGCTAGGAGGTTGTCTAACATAGCCTTGGACTCCTTACAAGAATAACTAACTTCATGTTGCTGACAGACAGCAGCCCCACCAGCTTAGATCCCTCTGTGACAGGGAGATCACTACCACAATGGCTGTGACTTAAGACTCCCACATGCT
>NW_003852472.1:2689748-2693154 GCF_000181295.1 Otolemur garnettii | reverse complement strand
AGGCGCCCACCACAACACCCGGCTATTTTTTTGTTGCAGTTGTCATTGTTGTTTGGCAGGCCCGGGCTGGATTCAAACCCGCCAGCTCTGGTATATGTGGCTGGTGCCTTAACTGTTTGAGCTACAGGTGCTGAGCCTCCCACATGCTTTAGTTGGTTAGGGTCACATGTCCCTGGTGAGGTCAAGTTTATAACTCCATCCAAGAGGAGCCAGTTGAGGCCACCACCAGGCAGTTCCCATGATGTGTCTCTGTCAAGGCAGCCCCTGTCCCTGAGATGGTCTCTTCCAGATGCCTGTCCCAGTTCCCTCAGGTGGCCTGCTTTTCCAGGCTCTCTTCTCTGAGTTTGGGGCCTCCAGGGACACATCCAGCCCCCACCCTTCCTGCCAAGCATGGGTATTAACAGGGACGGGGGAAGAGATGGGAGTGTTCCCAGGAAGTAGCAGCAGGGCTGGTGGCGTGAGGTGGCCTCCGTGACAGGGACACAGCGTAGTGCCCCCACAGTTGGTAGCATCCCCAGCAGCGCCTATGGCATCCAGGAAGGGGTGGGCAGGCAGGTGATCCAGGGGCCCCCAGAGGTTCTTTTAAGCACTGCCAAGGAGCTGCTGGGTGAGTTGGTGCAGAGTGGCAGCTGTCACCACTCCTGGCAGGGGATATGTGTCTAAATTATGTCAAAACTAAGCTATTCCCAAAGCAGCCCCCAGGAGAAGCCCTTTGAGCCCTCTGCACACAGGACCCCCCACCATAGGGGAGGGACTCCAGGCAACACAGGGCTCCAGATCCAGCCACGGCCTGCGTTCCACTGTGGAGACGGGGCGGAGCTGCAGCTAGGGGCCCAGATGGGCCATGTTAACCTGGGAACAGGCTCTTGGGGCCCAGATGCTCCGTATTTCATCGGCTAGCTAGTTTTGGTCTCCAGATGTGGGCCTGGAGTGGGGGTGGGACACAGCTCCAGATGTGTGCACTGTGTGTAGGCATGGCTGCAGGGCCCAGCTGCAGCACTCAGGCCCAGGGACTCACGCTTAGGCCCACTCCAGCACCCCAACCTGAGCCCACTGGCCTGCCTCAAGAAGGGTTCAAGGCTCCCAAAAACTCAGACTCAGAAGCTGGCAGAGCCCAAAGTCACTGTCATTGTGGCAGAAAGGACAGAATCCAAAGGCCTGACCAGGATCACACAAGCCAAGGACAGGCAGGACCCCCAGTAGGAGTCAAAGGTCTGGGGCCCCTCAGACCATAAGCGGCTTCAGAGTGGGGACTTTGGGGCCAGATGCCTTTCTCACCCCACTCCCACACAGGCACTCTCAGACACACACTGCTGAACGACCTGGATGTCCTCGACTATGCAGTGGAAAGAGGCACTCCCCTGACGTTGGAAGTAGGGGTGGTCACAGGGGACAGAGTCCTGTTTTGGGAGATCTCAAAGGATGCATCACATCCTGGCCCTCCATCAGCTCCTGTTGGTCCACCCAGCCAGTGCAGGGGCCAGAGCCCTCTCCTGGTGGAGGCCTCAGGGCCAACTCCAATCCCCAACCCCAGGCACTCAGAGGCCACACAGAGGGGTTCAAAGAGGGCAACAAGGCACAGAAGAAGGAAAGGCACTGCCACCCCTTGGGCAGCACCACAAAGGGCTAGGAGAGCCTCTTGAAGGAGCCAGAGGTGGTGGCTTGCCAGGGATCGGGGCTGCCTCTCCACATGACACACCTGCCTCAGGTATGGGACTGCAAGGGGAAGACTGGAGACCCCTGCATTGGCCCCCCGATGAGTCCTGAGACCCTGGAGCAGCCCCTTCCCACCACTCAGAGGGCCTCCAGCCTGGAGGTCCCTAGAGTCAGCTGCCCACCCCTCTCCATTAGACCCTAGAAGTACAGTCCAGAGGGTGGGGATGAGGACAAAGCACAGGACTGCAGCAAGGCCCCTGTCCTCTAAGTTTTGGTCCCCCAAACTGCACAGTGGCCCCAGCTCTGGACTCTGAGACATGAGGGCATGGTGGCTACAGTGGGCAGAGGTCAGAGGTCAACCCTGCCTGATCACAGGGCAGCTGCCAGGGGGACCAGCTAGCAGAGGCCTCTGGGTGGACAGCAGCCCCTATACTCCACTGATGGGAAGAGTGGACAGGCATAGCTCCCCAGGGACCACTGGGTGCCCCAAGGTTCCTCACCCTGTCTGGCAGCCTGGCCTGAGAGGGAGAAGAGGACCAGCAGTCTGGCCTGGGTGGGGAGTCTGGCTAGGGGAGCTGGGCTGAGGCGAGGATCACTAATAGGTTATGTCAGGCGAGTGCTCTGGGGAGGGGGCCGCGCCTCTTGGCTCTGGCAGCCCCACCTGGGGCCTGAGCCCAAAAGCTGGGGCCAGGAGGAAGCCGCTGGCTTGGTTCTGAGCACAGTGTGAGGGCCAGGGAAGGGAGAGGCAGGACAGGGATGAGCCCCCCACTCCCTGTTGAACCTGGGGCAGAGTGGGGGTAGGTGGTAAACACAGAGACCCTTCTTGTGGGCTGGGGGAGTCCTTTGTAGAAAAGGTTGCCCACACTTACATGTGGCCAGGCTTGGTGAAGAGCAGAAGCCCTCAGGACACTGCAGCCTCAGGAGGCCTCCCTACACTCCTCACTTCCTCCCCTGCCCAGAACCCCACCCAGGCACCAGGATCTCACTTCCAAATCTGAGACCCTGATCCTTTCTCTGCTCTGCCTGGCTCCTGTGCCTGAGTCTGCACCTTGACAGTCCCCATACCACATTCTCTCTGGGGTCAGGATGGGGTCTTTAGCTGGGGCCAGGAATAAACTTCTCTCCTGGGGCTACAGGCTCAGGGGCTGGGGAGGGACACAGACAAAGGGGTGGGAGTTGGGGTTAATAAAGGGCCAGGGACTGGGTCTGGGCCTCTGGGCAGACTGAGGAGGGGGCCTTCACAACCATGGTGGGGCAGCCAGGGCCCTGTGTGTCTTGGCGAAGAGGGACCCCTGGGCCGCCAGGTATGTAACAATTCCAGCCATTTCCTGCCCTATTAATGAGAAAGGGGCTGATATAAATACACGCTCAGCATAAATAAATACAGGCCAGGCCCGGGACTGCATAGCAGACAGATTGCGTGGAGCTGCTGGCCAGCCCTGCAGCCAGCTCCCCCCACCCTGCCTGAGGCCCCCCTACCAGCCCCACTTGTCTTCTCCCAGTAGGCGAGGCCCCCTTGCTCTGGGTCTAAGAGAAGGGGACCAAAGACCCTGGCCCTGGACCTCAGAAACAGATTCCCAGAGCGCCAAAGAAGGCAGCAAGTCTGGACAAGGGAGTGTAAGAGTTGGGGTCCCCGAGTCCCCAGCCCCAAGCAGATATTGCACATACACAGAGCAGGCAACAGCCCTGTGAGGGTTGGGATACTGTAACTGTGTGCTGTTCAGAGGGAAACTGAGGCTCACGAGGTTAA
>NW_003852472.1:2687677-2687988 GCF_000181295.1 Otolemur garnettii | reverse complement strand
CATCCATCCCCTGGGCTCTGGGGTCTCTTGCCTGTTCCTCCACTCACATACCCCTGCACTCAGATTTCCCTGCTGGTTGTGAATGTTCCAGAATACCAGCCAAGTTGACTCTTTGGCCAGGAGCCTGTAGGTCCCTCACCAGTAAGTGTTCTGCTGCTTTGGGCAGGTGGGACCCACTTACAGTTTCTCCTAGGGCAGGCCAGGCTTGCTGCTCAGACTTGGAGGAAGGGCCTACAATTTCACCCCACATCTACAATGGGCCATTTGCAACTCCAATGAAGTTCCTCAGCATCTGGGAACCCAAACAGAGA
>NW_003852472.1:2683312-2687333 GCF_000181295.1 Otolemur garnettii | reverse complement strand
GATGGATGGATGAGTGGCCAAGTGTGTGAATGAATGGGTGGTCTAGTTGCAGCCTGGCTCAAGAGTAACCCCTTCTTAAAGATAGTTTCTAAATCTCTGAAATGTGGGGCCCTGGCGCCCTCCAGAGGCCAAAGACTCTAACTACTAAAGCCTTGGGCACCAATAGTCTTGAGAAAGCTAAAGGTTCTGGGAAACAAAAAAATCTAGAGACCACTGCTGTTTCTGCCCTTGACTCTGTGACCTTGGAAAAGTTCAACCTTCTGAGGTTCAATGTTCTCATGTGGAAATGGTGTTAATCAAATCTGATGTTCACATTGCTAAGAGATTTAAGACGAATTATTTGTAAAGCCTCTGAGCACATGAAAGGTGCTCACTGAGTGTGATTTTCTTCCCAAAGGCAGCTCTGGGCACACTCGCACACACATACACACATGTGCACACACACACTGAACATCCATCCAGCACAATAGGGAACAGAGGCAATGAGACCATAGACTAGGCCAGACCAAAAGAAGCAGATGGGGACACATTTATTCTCCAGGGGTTTCTTGCTCTGGCAGGACTGGCCCAGCCACAGGGGCCAAGAACTCAGGGAGTAGGTGCTCCAGTGAGGGTCCTAAGGGTTCCTGGAGTTCAGCCTCTTGGTCCTGGGCCATCTGGGACGTGTGCTCGAAGGCAGCCTGCAGCAGGTGGGAGGCCAGGCAGGTGATCCAGGTGACAAGGTAGGCCAGGTGCCAGGAGGTGAGCGCCATTGTGCTCTCCACCCACCAGTACAGACGCCTCAGCAGCATCAAGAGCTCCTGCACCGCCTGGTTCTCCTGCAAGGCCTGGAGCAGAGATGTGGCAGGCAGGTGGCCCCCAGGAGCTCACAGGGCTGCACAGCACAGCCCTGCTGTCACGCCCAGTGCCCCGGTCTACCCCAGCCCACCCACCTTGCTGGGCAGCCAGCGCTGGACCTTCTGGCACAGCCTCCAGGTCAGCAGCAGCAGCAGCAGGGCCACCAGCATCAGGCCGTGCAGACACGACAGGAGCAGGTCCGTCCAGATGGCCACAGATAGGCCTAGCTGCTCCCAGGCACCTAGCAGGGCCAGGCCCCAGGCCCAGGCACAGCCCAGCACACCTGCCCATACCAGCCTGGATCCCCGCAGCACCAGCCACACAGGAACCTGCACCAGGACCAGCCCAGCTCGGATAGCCCGGCCCAGGGGGCAGGCTGTGTTTCCTGGGGCTAGGTGGGCCTGCCTGCTGATCGACCCCTGGGCCTCCTGCGCCAACCCCAATACCCAGTGGTTGAAGAGGACGATCTTGAGGAGCAGGAAATTGTAGAGGTGAACCCGATTCTGGACCAACTGCAGGAGGAGGAAGAGAAGATCATCACCCGTGGTCACCTACCTGGGGCATGAGTCCAACTTTTGCTATGGAGGTGGAGCTGCTGGTTCACCATGTGACAGGTCCTCACCCTCTCAAGGCCTCAGTTCCCCGCCACCCAAGGATGATCTTTGTCCACTTTTAAGGACTCCTCTCTGAGGAGGGAGCTTTAGGAAGTGTTTCATACTATATGTGGGCTCCTGTCTGTTGGATTTAAATGATTATTTATAATACTACAGGCTGCAGGAGGTTGAATTATTATTATTATCATTATATAAGGAGCCACATTTTTTTTTTTTTGAGACAGAGTCTCACTATGTTACCCTTGGTAGAATGCTGTGGTGTCACAGCTCATAGCAACCTCAAACTCTCGGGCTTAAGTGATTCTCTTGCCTCCGCCTCCCAAGAACCTGAGACTACAGGTGCCCATCACAATGCCTGGCTAATTTTTGTTGCAGTGGTCATTGTTGTTTAGTAGGCCTAGGCCAGGTTCGAACTTGCCAGCCTTGGTGTATGTGACCAGTGCCCTAACCATTGAGCCAGGAGCTGAGCCAGGAGCTACTACCCTTCTTCCCACACCATGCAGGACTTGAAGCCAGGTCAATTGGGCTAGGCTGTACACGAGTCACCTCCTGGCATCATGAGACCAGCCGGGGGCAAAGGGTGGTGCCACTGGGGTAGGGAGATATGAGAGGGGAGAGATATGGGGAGGGGTGACAAAATGGTCCTACTGAGAAAGGTGAAGGAGGGGGGTTTCCAATTTCTGATCTGGTGAGAGGTTGACCAAGCATATCTCCCATGCGCTGAAATAGAGCACACAGAGTAGGGGTGGGATAGGGAGAGAGCTGTGCTGGAGTCCTGGAGCCAAACCACCCTACCAATCTGAGCTGCCCCCAGGCAGGTGTCCACAGGCCCACACGGCTTGGATCCTGGAGCCTCTTAGGAACTGTGGTGGGAGGCAGCCCTCTGGGATTGGCTGGTGCCCACTCATGAGCTGGATTAACACAGCCAAGGGGTTGCAGGTACTAAGGGAAAGAAAATGACCAAGGGGTCCAGGGAGGAGAAGAATTTGGGTGAAGTAAGGAAATAAGATCTCCCAGACTATAATGCCAAGACCAGGGAGGAGGGAAATCTATTATGTTCCACACAATCCCACAAGGTCAGTCTTATAAGAGAGGAAACAGAGGCTCAGAGAAGTGAAGTAATTTGCCCAAAGTCACACAACTAGAGAGTGGAACAACTGTGTGTGTCTCTCCCCCTTCTAAGTCACAGTAGTAGACTGAGGGGACTCTCTCTCCACAACTTAGCCCACTGAAGGGTTGTGATGGGGAGATGTGGCCCTAACTGCAAGCATGCACATATTTTAAAAAGATGGATGGGGGGGGTGGTACAGTGGCTTACACCTGTAATCCTAGCACTCTTGGAGGCCAAGGTGGGAGGATCCCTTGAGCTCAGGAGTTTAAGACCAGCCTGAGTAAGAATGAGACTCTATCCCTACTAAAAATAGAAAAATTAGCCAGGCATTATGGCACACGCCTGTAGTCCCAACTACTTGGGAGGCTGAGGCAGGAGGATCACTTGAACCTTGAGGAGATTGAGATTGCTGTTAGCTAGGTTGACTCATAGCTCTATAACCTGGGGCCACAGAGGAAAATTCTGTCTCAAAAAACAAACAAAGAAAGATGAATGGGAAGGATGATGCTTAACCCCTAGGAATAACCCTCTACAGAGAAAATTCTGGAACTATAGGTTTGGAGGTGGGGCTTATGGGAGCTGTCAGATTATCCCCAAAGGCAGGCAGGCATTCACCTAGTTCCACTGGGCGGGACAGGTAAGGCTTCGGTCCAGCAGCTCAGAGGCAGCTGTGAAGGGCCTGGTATGTGGTCCCTGCCCCACAGCCCCTAGCCCTACTTACCAGCACTGACAGCCTCATGACCTGTAGCAGAATCCCCCAGAGGCTGGATCTGACTGGAGGGGTGGCCTCCATGTCTGACCTCCCTCCTGTCCTTCAGCTGGGAGAAGATGAGTGACCTCACAGATGCCACAGAGTGGGGGCCAAGTTACCATGGGGACCCAGTTGTCACAAATGGCCCCCATTTAGCTGACATCTGCCCCTCCTTTGTTCCCTCTGAGACCTCAGGCCAGTCTGGCCACATCACAGTCATGGGGGTCTTCTGGCCTCAGGTTAGTTTCCCCAGGAGGTCCTATCCCAATAATTCAAGTGCAAAGAGTTTATTTGGGGAATAGTTACTGCAAGTATTCATAGGAAAGTAAGAAAGTAAGGCAGACTTTCACTTGGAACTCAGTCTGACAGAAGACCCCTGGAAAATGTGCAGAACACAACTCAGATCCACCCCCCACTTAAGGATTATGAAAACTAGGGTGTCAGCTGGACACAGTGGCTGATGCCTATAATCCTACTACTTTGGGAGGCTAAGGAAGGAGAATCACTTAAGGCCAGGAGTTTGAGACCAGCCTGGATAACAGCAAGACCTCATCTCTATGAGAAAATAGAAACATAAGCCAGGCACAGTGGTACACACTAGTACTCAGGAAGCTAAGGCAAGAGGATCAAGCCCAGGAGTTTGAGGTTATAGTAAGTTATGATGATGCCACTGGACTCTAGCCAGGATGACAAAGTGAGACCCTGTCT
>NW_003852472.1:2681486-2682471 GCF_000181295.1 Otolemur garnettii | reverse complement strand
AGGTCAGAAGGCTCGGATGAAGGGCAGATGGTAATTCTGCCCTCCAAGTGGGGGTGGGAAGAGGAGAAGCAGGTTTGGGGAAAGAGGCAAAGAGATCACCAGGACTGCAAAGGCGGTGGCTAAAATTAGGACTCCCTCTTCTCTTTCCACCTCTCTTTGATTTGGCCACTACTATCACCCAGCATCACTATCCCCTGAATTCCACTGTCACTGTGACTGTGCTGTTGCTCCTCAGTTTCATATTCCTCAACCATGTAGTCAGGGCAGGAGCTGGGGCTACAGAGCCCTCACTTTGCCCCATAGCCCCCAAGGGTGACCCATTAGAATGGCAGGCTCAGGTCCCAGTATTTACTCACCCAGTTCCCCTCCCCACCACCCATCATCAGAGCTCTGATCTTGGTCTCCAAGAAGGATTCCAGCAAAGCTTCTTTATGGCTTTGTGCCTGCCCAAACCACAGAAAGGGAGGGACACAGAGGGATCCCAAAAAGCCTGGACATCTAGTGAGGGGAGGTCAGGGGCCTCCCCATGAGTGTTAAGCCAACTCAAGATCTCCCCCTAACCTAACTCCATTCAAGCAGAACCAACAGTGCAGTCCCACCTTACCACCTCTCTTCCTTGCCTTCCTGCCAAACCATCCCTGAAAGCAAAGACCATGAATCCTGCTCACTATTGTGTCCCATGCTTGGAATAGTGCCGTGTTCACAGGAGCTCTGTGATTATTTTAATTTCTAAATGAATGAATAATGGCCCTATCTACCAGGTTACACCTGAGAGCAGCAGGACCTGGCTCCAGGAGGAGCCCCCAATTTAGATTCTTCAGCTGGGAACCCTCCACCTTCTTCCCACTGGCTCCTTTCCCTATTCAGCACTAGGTTCAAGGCCATCTATGCACTACTGTGCTCTGTGCCCTTGGAGGTTCACTTTGCAGGATAACAAGAAGGACCGAATGGGGTGGCCCCATTGTTAGTAACCACTGCCTTGCAC
>NW_003852472.1:2670422-2681209 GCF_000181295.1 Otolemur garnettii | reverse complement strand
GCTAGTGGGTGAAACGACCGAGAACTGATTAGAACCACATTCTCCCCTCTTTATTTCGTGTTCCAATGTTAAAACTTCCCTTTATTTCTAATCTTCTTTTTTCCAGAAGTACACAAAAAGAATTAATATGCCTTTATGCCTATTGGAACTTTTGTCTTTCTAATGATAGCTTTATCCAAGCCACTAATATACGAAAATAATGATTAAAAATGGATGAAAGTCTGAGGGATCATATCCTGGTTTAAGGGAAAAGGATTTGGAGACTGACAAACTTGGGTTTGGGGAACATGATGGGCAGAGTCTCATTCTGTCACCCAGTCTAACATACAGCCCTGTCATTGTAGCTCACTGCAACCAACCTCAAACCTACTGGGCTCAAGCAAGCCTCCTACCTCAATCTCCCCAGTAGCTAGGACTAGAGACTACAGGCACCCACCACACACGGCTGATTTTTCTATTTTTTAATTTTTCTTTTGTTTTGAGACAGTCTCATTTTGTCACCCTTGGTTAAGTATGGTGGCATCATAGCTCATAGTAACCTCAAACTCTTGGACTTAAGTGATCTTCTTGCCTCAGCCTCCCCAGTAGCTGGGAATATAGGTGCCACAACCCAGGCCTATTTTTAGAGATGAGGGTCTCACTCTTGCTCAGGCTAGTCTCTAACTCCTGAGCTCAAGCAATCTACCTGCCTTGGCCTCCCAGAGCCCTAGGATTACAGGCATGAGCCACTGCATCTGGCCTGATTTTTCTATTTTTAGTGGAGAGGGAGTTTCGCTGCTGCTCAGGCGGGTTTCTAACTCCTGAATTCTAGGGATCCTCCTGCTGCGGCCTCCCAGAGTGCTAGGGTTACAAGCATAAGCCACTGCTCCTGCCCAGACTTGGGATGGAACCCAACCTCTGGCTCTGGCTGTGGCTTTGAATAAGCTCCCACCGCAAGTTTCCTTATTTATAACCCTAGGACATACTTAGTAGAACTCACCAGGGAGATCTTGGGGAGAAGGCAACGAGATCCTGCCTGTGACAGCTTTTGGGCAATGCTTGGGCTGGTGAGTAACAGTCAGCTGCGATATCTGTGGATGAAAAGGAATTCAAGAATTTTTTAAAACAAAGCTACAGATTGCTTTAAAATATGGGCAAATTTGTAAAAAAAAAATCACCCAGGATGCAGGAATTTTATTAATTTACAAACCGATGTGTGGAAATAATAATTTTAATTGGGCAGTTCACTTTTGCAACTCAACATAATTTTGAAATTTTAAAGGAACCCAAAACACTACCATATATAAAGAAGGGATATTGCTACCTTATTTAATCCAAAACTTTTTAAACATAAAAATTAATGAACATGCTTTAAAAATGTTTGTAAAGGGAGAAGTTGTCAAATCACCCCATTGTCAAAAAATAGTATTCATCCCCAAATGAAAGTTCTGACAAATGGACAAAAAATGCAATCTTTGCAAGCAACAGATTGGAAAGTCACACCTGAGAGGTCTAAAAATCATCAAAATATGAAAAAAGAGCAATGAGAGATATCATTTTCACCATTATGGATCAGTTTGTTCACTACCAAAGTTTTTAACACACCTGTTTTCTGCCAGCACACCTAGACCTTTCTCTGGAACATTCTCTCATCCTCCCCTTAATCACACTACTTCAGTTTAAACCGGTATTGTAGAGAGAAGTCTAACAGCCACCTTATGGCCCCCACCAGCCACCACCACTGCCTTGGCTCAAGTCACTGATAAACTCCTTGTTGCCGAATCTGAACAATGAGATAAACCAAAAAGCAGTGACAGCCTGGGGGAAATGTTTGCAACTCATCAAGCGGTTTAAAAATCATGATCCAGAATATACAGACTCTCTAAGGGACTCCTAGATATTGATAAGATAAACTTGAATGATCTGCACAAAATTTCAGTTAAGAGAAATAAGCTCAAGAGATCTATTGTACATCATGGTAACACGGTTGATAACAATATAGTGTATACAATATATTGTATGCTAAAAAAGGAGATTTTAAGTGTTCTCACACAAAGAAATAAGTATATGAGGCAAGGCTTGTTTAGCCAGACCACAATGCGTGTGTGTGTGTGTGTGTATATCAAAACATGTTATATACCATAAATATATACAGTTTGTATTAATTAATTTTAAAATAAAGAAAGATGCTGGGAGTGGTGTGGCTCACACCTGCCATCCTAGCACTCTGTGAGGTGGAGGTGGGAGGATCCCTTAAGCTCAGGAGTTCGAGACCAGCCTGAGCAAGAGCGAGACCCCATCTCTACTAAAAACAGAAAATTCAGCCAGTCGTGGTGGCACATGCCTGTGGTCCCAGCTACTTTGGTGGCTGAGGAAGAAGATAACTGGAGCCCGAGGGTTTGAGGTTGCCACGCACTATGACACTGCCAGGGCACAGGGCATCCTGCCACAGCGACAGAGTGAGACTCTATCTCAAAAAAAAAGGGAAAGGAAAATTCAAATGACCCAATGGCACAAGGGCAAAGGCAATTCACAGAAGAGGAAACCAAAAGAACAAATAAATAAACTTAGAAAAAAGAGGTTCAACTTTATTAGTCATCCAAGAGGAATGCAAATTGAAACCACAATGAGATACTATCTCACAATCATTTGCAAAAACAAAAAGGTCTCCAGTACAGCAAGTTGCTAAGTTGATGAGTCTGTGGGATATCCAGAACCTCGAATGCTGCCCATCCTCTGACCCGCTGGTGCCATGTTGGTTTCCATTCTCTGGGTGCCACCTGTTGAATGAAATATGTTGAACAAAGCTGCCCATTAACTACACATGTGAAATTGAAACAGGAAGGCAACAAAACAATAATTACCCTTACTACATGCAACACGCTCTTCTATTTCCTATTAATTCTATTTCACAACCATCTGACTTGTTTTCATCACCCTCCAATGGGTTGCAAACCCCAATTTCAAAAGCACTTCTTCAGAAACATCCACTAGTAAACAAAAGGATATGTGGCAGGCTGTGGCAGCATTTTTTCCCTATCAGTAGAAAAGTGGATAAACAAACGGGTGTATCCATGTGAGGGATGACTAAGCGGTGGTTAAAATGAAAAAGATCTCTATGAATCAACGTGAAACATCTCAAAAACCGAATGTTAAGTGACAAAGGAAAGTTACAGAGTGATAGCTATAGCATGACAGCACTTACATAAGAAAAAATTTTTAAGCCCATTAAGAAATACTGTATGTGGTTCTCAACACCTAATATATGTAGTAAGAATATAAAAATAAGACCTGGAAGGTCTCCTATCCATTCATGGTGGTAGCAGATTCCCTGGGGCAGCAGAAGGACAAGTAAAGAAGTTAAAAGAAACTTTCTTTTCCACTTCAAACATTCTGAAGCAGTAGTGTCACCAAGCTAACCTTTGTTGATCCTGGGTAGTGGATACCTTCTAAAGGTTGAAATAAGCCAGTCAAGCAAAGAGTTGAAGAAAGAGTGATCAGGTCAGAAAAGATCAGTGCAAGGGCCCTGGGGTAGCCTCGGCATGCTCCAGGCCAGTGTGGCAGAGCCAGGAAAAGAGAGGTTAGAAGTGAATGGCAAGGAATTTGGATTTTAGGTTTTAAGCAAGGGAGTAAACCCATCGGATGTATACTGTGAAAATACCACTGTGGTTGGGCATGTTTGGTTAATCATCGAGATTGAGTGACGACACACAAATACACAGGGGTTATGCTAGCCTCTTCTATTTTGTGTGTTTGAAAATTTCCAAAAAACACTTAAGAATCCATGCTATCTCTGGCTACTGTCTGGACAATAAACTGGGAGTGGGGGCAAAGGAGGCACTCCAAGGAGGAGGTTGCTGCAGGGGTGTGGGCCAGGATGGTGGAGGGAGGCTGGATGGCATCAGAGGCAGAGGTGGAGGCGTGATAAGGTGTTTGAGTCCACAGGATTTGCTGATGGACAGAATGCAGGACCAGAGAAAGATGGCTCGGGCAGAGCCCCAGAGTGTAAGGTGGTTCAGAGGTGTTCACTGAGACAGGGGGATTTGGGAGGAGAGAAGATTATCGGTTGGGTTTAGGTTCATTGTCAGAAAAGGCCTGTGGCCTCCACAGAGAAGCTGCCAGTTGCTCAGGTGAGTAGACAAGTCCATAGTTCAGGGGAGGGTCAGCATTAAGAGTCACCAACTTGGGAGTCACCAGACAGTAATAGTATTTATAATCACAGGACTAAATGAGATCACCCAGGAAGTGGGTGTAGATAGAGCAGTCCTAGGCCTGAGCCCTGGGGCTCTCCTAAGTTTGGAGATTGGGAGAAGGGAGGAGGGGACAGCAAAAGAGGCAGGGCAGGAGGCAGGGAACTTCTGTTTCACCCCCAACAGCCCCACAGCCCACCAGCACTATGGCAGTCCCTTCACAGCAGCCCTGACTCTTGCCTAAATAACAGCAACAGAACTTGCAGCTCCTGGGCCATCTTTACAAAATGCAAATCTGACGCCACAACTCCCCATAGCTCATGCAGGGTTAGAAAGCAATTCCACAGCCTGGGAACCACGTGCCCCAAGGCCTGGGTCCTACACACGTCAGCAGCTACACTTGCCACACTAGGCATCCATGCACGTGGATGCACATGGAAGGACACAAGTCTGTACTCCCAAAGACCTGGCATGGTAGCCTACACCAGAGGCCATTCCTCTCCCCCTCCTTCCTGGAGACAACACTTGTACCCACACTTGAACCTGAAAGGCACCTTCCCAGCTCCATCCCCCTGAACCCCCCAGGGAGCTTCTGGGAATCTCCTTCCCCCAGAGAGAGACAGAGAGTTAAGGAAAAGCATCCCCTTTCCTAGCTGGTCCTAGGCTTTACATGTGAGGGCTCTGCCACCATATATGACCAGAAGGAGCCAACACCATGCAAAGGCACAGTGTAGCTCATGAGAGGATGGTGCCTGGAGTCTCTAGAGCTCAGTAGGGCTCTGTACCAGCCTCCATGCTACTGATCGGGGCCTCCTTACTGTAAGAGGAGAGCAAACCCCTACTAATGCAGCCACTTGGGGTGGGTTTCCTGACACCTGCATTCAAATCATCCCCACTGATTCCCACAGCCTCACATTCCTGGCCCTAAAAGTCTTGTCTTCCCCCCAAAACTTGCCCTTTGGCATCTATCTCCCTGTCTTGCTCAAGCTGCTTTCAAGCTGACATGTCTTCACCTTTGTCCACTCACTCTGGCCATAGGATGGCTCCTGCCCCACCTTCAAGGCCACCTGCTATCCTTGGCCTTCAGTTTGTAAATCTGTGAGGTCAGGTGATAGTTTTAAAACATGAATGGATACTTTAAATATTTCCCTACTCCCAAAGTATTTTCTGTTACCCAGCCCTTCCACACCCACACTTTGGCAGCAGCTGGACAGGGGTATCTATTGCCCTGGGAGAGGGTATTTTTCAGAGGGTATTTTTCTGGAGTCCAGAAAAGACTTTTGGACTCCAGAAATTTAAGACTTCAGAGGACTGGAGGATTAGAGGGAACAAAACCAAGCTTGGTGAGTCAGAGAAAGTTCCTGTAGCTAGAACAGTTCCTGTGCCAAGGAGAAAGAATGGAACAGCTGCGTGGACAGAAGTCGGTGGGCCCTGGGACATGTGCCCAGGGGACAGAGCAGCATCACAAGACCACCAGGCTCCACCAGTGCACCCCATAACAAGCCATGTCCTCCACTATGGCCCAAGAGCCACCCAGCAGGAGTCATAGTGGAGGCAGGAGCTGTGGGTGGCTATAACCTTCAGTCAGTGACCAGCACCTCGGAGGCATTGAGGAGCTATGTGGGCCTCCCAAGGGCTTCTCCTGGAGCACCCCAAGCCACACTCTGATGGTCTAGCAGGACTGCCTTTACTTGGGGTGATCACCCTCCCTTGAAGGGTCTCTCTCCAGGACACCAATCAGCATCCCTGCCACCACCAGACAAAGGGATGGTCCTGGCAGAGGTAGCCTAAGATGAAAAGCCTGCACATACATACTGGGAAGATAGAGTTCCCAACTAACGTGGCATAGGTCTGTTTCTGGCTCATTTCTATGATTCCAGTGCCCCCACAGGGCCTGGCCAATAGTACATGTGCAGTAAATGTTGATTGACCTAAACAGAGTATGAGCAGCACAGTCAGGGCCCACCATCCCCCTTCCTCAGCGCCCCCCTCCTCATGACTGTTACTAGCCAGGGATGGCCCCATGCTCCAGGTTGCCAACAGGATGAAGCAGAAGTCACAGGCTACACTTAGGCTTCCAACAAAGCTTCTTTTAAAGGAGTAGACTCCAATGGCCCTTTCCGTTGCCTTTTCCCCTTCCTCCTGATCAGAGGTGGCCCAACCATGGTGGTGACAGAATAAAGATAAATGCCTACCTGTAAATGGCGTCAAAGATGGAGGATGACAAAAACCTGGGTCCCTGATAGCATAACTAGGCCCCTGGACCACACTGCCTAGTCTCAGCTTCGTATACCAGACCTGGAAACCCTCTCTGTAGAAGCCACTGCTCTTTAGGGTTCAGTTACTTGCAGCTGAACACAACGGGGCTCACAGCATGCTCACTGTACACCTCTGGACCAGGACAGGTTTGGGTTTGGATCTTGGTTGGTAACGTCTGAAATCTGGGTTTCTCCACTACCTCCAATCCCCCCAAACTGCTCTTGTCAAGGTCACTGTGCTAATTAAGATAAATGTTGATAGCAATTATATTAGACAAATCCCATTGTGTTAGTGGCTTAACACAATGAAAGTTTATTTCTTATTCATGTTACAGTCCAGTGCAGGTTGGTGGGGAGGGTTCTGCCACACACAATCATTTAGGATCCCAGGAGCCTCCATCTCATAGCCCCACCCAGCTGGGTGACACCCTCTTTTATGGAAAACGTCTGGAAATGGAGCCTTCCACTTCCAACCACATCCTATTGGCCAGGAGTTGCCACACCTACATGCAAGGGAGGCCTCCATGTCCCCATATCCAGTGCTCACCTTTTTTGGAGAGAGAGAGAGAGACAGGGTCTTGCTGTGCTACCCAGGCTGGTCTCAAACTCCTGGCCTCAAGTGATCCTCCTACCTCAGCCTCCCAAAGTACTAAGATTATAGGCATAAGCCACCATGCCTGGCCCCGTGACTCACTTACTAATCCTCATTTTACACCACCTCTCGGCAGCACTGGACAATCCTGGCTGTCCCCCATCTTGTGACACACTGTTGTTGGCATCTTCCCTAACCTTTCCTGGGTTTTCTCCCACACTCCTAAACACTCCTCTTCCTACTTGCCTTGAGGTATGGGGGATCCTCAAGCTGGATCCTGAGTTCTCTACTTGTCCCCCTCTGCATAATTTCACCTTTACCAGTTGCCTCAACCACCACCATTATACTTATGACCCTTGATCGGTCTCCAGCCTGACCTCTCACCTGAGCTCAAGACAGTGGCATCACACAGTCTCCTGAGCATCTTCATCTAGACACATCAGACATCTCAAAATCAACATCTAAAAACTGTTAGCATCCACTTCACCCCAAAACTGCTGCTCCTCTGCTTCCCCTGCTGTGAGTGGCACCACTATCAACCCAAGGTCTCAAGCAGAAAGCTAGGCACCATTCCTGACCATCCCACACTCTGGCCATCATCGAAGCCATGAATCTGAAAATTCATCCATCTCTCTCCCCAGCCATGACCTCTACCCAACTAGATACAGCTACCACCACTGACGGCTTAGACTGTTTCAGCAGCCTCCCAAATTCTGCCTGTCCTTACCTTGATCCCTACACAGGTCTTCTAGATCAGTGCTTTTGAAATTTCAGCTGCATAAAACTGCTTGGGCAGTTTGTTAAAACACAGAAATTCTGAGTCTCACTCCCAGCAATTCTGAGTCACACTCCCAGCAATCAGACTCTGATTCAGAAGATTTAAGGCAGGGTAAGAATTTTTGCATTTCTGACAAGCGCCCTGGGGGATTCTCCTGGAGGAACCCCAGCTTATCTTGAGGCTGATGCTGCAAGTCTGCGGATCATACCTTGAATGCTAAGACTCCCTGCACTGTCCAATAAGGTAGCAATTTGCAACATATGGCTATTTAAATTATTAAAACAAAATAAATTGTACAATTCAGTTCCTCAGTCACACTAGCCACATTTCAAGAGCACATAGGCCACATGTGGCTAATGGCTACCCTACGGAACAGCGTGGATTACAGAACATTTCCATCATCCCAGAGCATTCTACTGGACAGCATTGCCCTAGACCTTGGTGAGAGGTGTAAAAATGAAGAGAATTCAGAGACTCTTCACCGCCTACAAGGTCATGCTTTTAGAAAACATGAAGAACGTCGAGAGCCAAGGGGACAGTTGAGAGAAACCGGTAGAGGTGTTGGTTCCTTACGGTGAAGGGGGCGTCCAGGGCCAGACCTCCCAAACCCAGACCCCACCAAGACGTCTGGGAAGTCTGGGCTTTCCCCGGGCTGGAGAAGGGTCAACATTGGCTGGTTTAGGGGGCGAGAAGCCAAAGCTTTCCTTTGATTGGATATTTTCTCTTAACGGAAAGCCAAGCATAGAGTGTGGGGGCGTGGCCAGTCCGCCCAGGCCCCGCCCCGAGTTCCGGTGCCGCCTCTCCCACGGCAGGTCTCGCCCGCGGTGAGTTCCGACCCCTGATCTTCTTCCAGACTCCCCGCCTACCATTCTTCCCCTGGCAGGGAAGGAAGGTGGCGGGGGCAGGTCCTCCTTCCTGCCACGGGGCACACCCCTCCCCCAGCACTACCCTAACCCCAGCCCGGCAGTCCCTGCGCATAGTGTAGAAGTTCAGACCCCCCCCCCCCGCACATAGTGTCCCCGCCTGTAAAATGGGATTGCCCTGGTGGCCTGGCAGCCTCCTCTGCAGTTCTTGTGGGGATGGGAGATTGAGGTGGGCCCTGGGACCGTGTTCCCACAGGAAGATGGCTCAGGAGGAGGGTGTGAGCCTGGCCGAGGTGCGGGCGCGGGTCGGGGCCTCGCATGGCATCACCGACCTGGCTCCCAAGCTCCACTTCTATGATAGCTGGGCTCCGGACTATGACCAGGTAAACCCGTTGGAGTCCTCACCTACGCTTGCCCAGCCTCGATTTTTCTGCCTGTCAAGTGGGAATGGTTAGCCTCACTTCCCTGGCTATGAGAATGAAATGAGACCTGGTTCGAACCCTACAGCCCTGCCTGTTCCCTACCAGCCCCACACCTCTGGATTGACAGCCCCTATCAAGCCCAAGACTTCCCTAGGGGGGCTGCCTGGAGGAGGTGCCATTGAGGGGTTATTGTGGACTAAAAAGAGAGCTGCCAGTGAAGATGGTCCCTGGAGGCTGCGGGCTAGTTCTGCAGTCCTGGCCCCTTGGCAATGAGAAGCCACTCATGCCTGGGTCTCCCTCTCACTGTAAGCACAGCCCAAGCCCCCAACACACACACAGCTCGGCCTAGCAGACTCCTGGACCACCCCAGATGAAAGGGCCCCCAAACACTAGAGCACTGTATGGTGTTTCGCTCAGCACTTTGTCCCTAGGATGTGGCCACCCTGCAGTACCGAGCCCCTCGCCTGGCAGTGGACTGTCTCAGCCAAGCCTTTCCAGGCCTTCCCCATGATGCCCTTATCCTAGATGTGGCCTGTGGCACTGGCCTGGTGGCTGCTGAGGTAAGGAGCCCCCCACATCCCCTGCCCTCCCCTCAGCCCCACACTTGCCCAAATCTCCTATCACCCACAACTCTGCCACACCCCTCTGACTCACGATACTGAATGCAAGTGCTACATTGGCTGCAGGCCCCATTGTTTTCCCATGGTACAGGGACTCACCTGGAAAGTGGCATGATGTGAACCGTAACTGAGTCCCCACCTTTTCCCAGCTGCAGGCTCGGGGTTTCTCCCAGCTGCATGGAGTGGATGGGAGCCCAGGGATGCTGGAACAGGCCCGAGCCCGCAGCCTTTACCAGCACCTCAGCCTCTGCACCCTGGGCCAGGAGCTTCTGCCCAGCCCCGAAGGTACCTCCCTCCACTCCACCCTAGCACACTGAGGCCCACTTTTGTGGAACCCCTTCTCTTGCTGAGCCCTCCACTTCCTGATCCAGCTGCAGCCCAGGACTGGGCCATGCTTACCATATCCTCCCTGGGATCTGGGTCCTGCAGACGCAGGGTGCAGGGCTTGTCCTTATCCAAGCTTACCCATAGGACTCTGTCCTCTAGGGTGATCTGAGGCCACACCATAGACAAAGCACCACACCACATTCCCATACTGCCCCACAGGGACCTTCGATGCGGTGCTGATGGTAGGTGCCCTCAGTGATGGCCAGGTACCCTGCACTGCGATACCTGAGCTTCTGCGAGTCACTAAGCCAGGTGAGGAGCAGCCCAGCCAACTACCTCCCATGCACCTTCCCTTCTCCACACCACATATACAGGCCTCGGAATCCCTCAGGCCAGGTAAGCAGCAGGATCCTGCCCAGGGTCACACACAGCCTTACCTAGCATCCCAGCTACCACCTGCCAATCCAGGGCCACACCTCAGCTGCCAGTGTCCACAGACCCAGGAACACAGGCAGGACAGACAGGTGACCTTGTCTATGGGCATCTAGGAGCCACTCTACTCTCCTCCTTTCCAGCCTATTTCCTGGCCTGCGAGCAGGGTGGCATAATCCTGTGATCCTGTCCTCTAGGATTACAGCAAAAATTGGGTGAAATCATGTCTCTAAGGCCTTGTAGTAGGGCTTTGCTCAGTCCCCTCTTCTTTTTTTTTTTTTTTTTTTTTGAGACAGAGCCTTAAGCTGTCCCCCTGGGCAGAGTGC
>NW_003852472.1:2665920-2670301 GCF_000181295.1 Otolemur garnettii | reverse complement strand
GTTGTTTGGCGGGTCTGGGCTGGGGATTCGAACCTGCCACCTTAGGTGTACGTGGCTGGCGCCTTAGCCGGTTGAGCTATAGGTGCCGAGCCTCAGTCCCCTCTTCTGCCAGCTTCCTCACTAGTTCACAGACTGCATTAGGTGAATCTTTTTCTCTTTTTCTCTTTTCTGGTCTCAGTTTCCTCATTAGGGAAATAGGTCACTCAGGTGAGATGATAGTTGTGACCACTTTCTGTGAACTCTGCACCTGGGGATGGGGTCCAGGCCCTTGTGTTTGTGGTGCCCTTACCATGTGCTTGCCCTGGACTAGCCTCTGCTCTGGCTGAAGGCATAGACCCTGTCCTCTGGGGCTCGATCACCAATCCACTGGGCCCAGGAAGGGGCCAGAGAGCAAAGAACCAGGGCAGGGGTGGCCCCACAAGGGCAGTAAGTGCTTGGTGCTCTGAGCACTCAGAGAAGAGAGGCATTGCTGGGGCCTGGAATGAGAAGTCATTCTGTTCATGGAACAGCCTAAGTGAAGTCACAGGGAAGAAAAGAGAAAGACCAGGTGTGAGGACCGGGAGGTGCTGACTGGCGCAGGGAAGGATCAGGAAATCAGAGAGGTGAAAATGCTTTCTCTCCCTTCCCCCTTCACATACCCTACCCCACACCCCACCCTTTCCCAGGCCCAGCAGGGTTATGGCTAAGCCTGGACAGGCCTGGGCAGGCTTTAGCCTCAAGGAGCCCTGGAGACTAACAGATACAGTTATGTCAGTGGGGTCAGCTAGAGAGGTAGAAGTTGGGCCCAGGAAGCCCAGAAATTCCTACTGCCTGAACCAGCAAAGGCTGGACTTTCCAATACAACATGTGCTTGCCAGACTCCTTAGCTGGCCAGGTCCTGCCTGCCCACAGGTGATGGGCTCTCCTGCTCCAGAGCCTTTTTTTTTCACCATGCCCCTCTGCCAGCAGCACCCTGCTTCTCCTTACCCCTTCCTCCAGGAAGACTTCCCAGACCTGTCATTTTCTCCTAAGTGCATCTGAGGCCACACTGGGCACACTTGTAGACTGAATTTATAAAATGCCCAGCATAGCCACTAAGCTCTGGCTGAATAGATGAATAGCTTTGTCCCCTTGGGTCCTGGACCTGTAGGGTGACCCAGAATAGTCATCCCCTTCATCCTCTCTGGGAAACTGAGGCTCAAAGAGGTAAAGGGAGTTGCCCAAGGTCCACAGCCCATGTGCTTCCCTCCTGTGAATCCAAACACAACCACACCCTCTAGCAGAGGACTGGGTGAGTGGTAAGGAGGGAACCCCCTCAGTCCAGGAAAGGAATTCCCAGTGTAAAGGATGCTGGCGTCCTGAAGGGTGCAGAGAAGGCTCCAAGCTGAGGAAGAAAGGGGGACTGTGGGCACCAAAGCCACGAAGATGGAAAAAGGCTGGCTTGGGGACAAAGCAAAAAGAATTTTTGGCCTTGAAGACATAAGCAGGAAGGGACACCCCTCCCTGGCAGGGCCAGGCCTGGGACTGGCTCCTGTGCCTCCCCTACCTCATCTATCCCTCTCCCCCCAGGTGGGCTGGTGTGTCTGACCACCAGGACCAACCCTTCCAACCTTCGATACAAGGAGGCACTGGAGGCTACCCTGGACGGGCTGGAGCAGGCCAGGGTATGGCAACGCCTGGTGGCCTGGCCCGTGGATCGCTGGGAGCTGGCTACCTCTGAGCTCGAGGTGGGGCCCAACACCTTGACAGAGGGCTTCATCTCCGGCATTGTCTACCTGTACCGAAAGGTGGAGGTGACCCAAGTTGAGGGGGTGAGATCCAATCAGCAGCCTCCTGTTGGCCTCTGACCCTCCATGTAGCTTTAGCCAGGTTTACCTGCTGGGCCTCTGCAACTTCAGCTGTAACACAGGGCCACCATGCCAACCCTGCCCCTCAGGAGTGCTTGGCCTATTAAATGAGCCTCAGAAGGGATAGAAGTCTTCTTGGCTGTCAGTTCTCTCACCCCAGGAAAGAGCAACATCTGTCTAACTGGGTTCAACAAGTGATAGAGGGCCCCAGAGTGCTGAAACCTCTCACCTCTAACTGACAGACAAGAAAACTTAGGCTGGGCAACCCAGAATGTGCACATGGTACTCAGCTGTGGCAAAGCAAGGTCCAAAACCAAGTAGTGGCCAAGCCCCATGCCCTGTCCTGGACAACCCCTAGACTTGAAGCCAGAGGTCCCAAGATATAGGCCTAGTCCCAGGCCTCACAATTTCACGCACTCAGGACTCAATTTCCTCATTGAGAAAGGAGTCAGAATGCCAAGCTCCGGGTGTGGCATGAAGGCTTCTGTCAGCTGAGGAAGGTGAAAGGGCTTTGGTGACTGTCAGCATCTTGGGGACATAAACAGGGCCAATGATTCCTCCATCCAGGAGCGTGGGAAGGCTTCATGGGGGAGGCTGAGAGCTGGACCTTCAGGACAAGCAGGATCCAGAGGGGTGGAGAAAGGGAAAAGGACATTCCAGGCTGCGAGCACGGATAGCCTGAGCAAAGGGCAGGAAGTGGGACCTGTGGGGTGATCCAGCCAAGATGCACAGACCAGTATTGCTGCCCATACAAGGGTGAGGGAGGAGAGGGCAGGTGCCCCATCCTTAGAGCTAGATGCTCCCATGTGTCCTCCCTCCCAGAGTCCCCAGCCCTTTCCCCGGTCCTGGGTATATCCTATCTCCTGTATACAGGATTTACCCTCTAATAAATGAAGGGCTTAGGCAAAGTGATTCCAAAGGTTGGGGCCACTTCTAATTTTTCACAATTTCCTTAAACCAGTTCTTCAAGTGCTCATGTCGTGGCCACAACACGGTGGTCCTGCCCCTTACTAACCCTGCCCAGGCTTCTAGCCCTACTTCACCCACTCCACAGCTGAAATCAGAGACAATATCAGTCTTCCTGTGCACAGGTTCTATTTATTGTAGAAAATAATAATAATTACAGTGATGAATAGATCTTAAATTACAAAACAGAAACCACATAGAAGGCAGGGAAAACCCTGGGATTTCCTGGAGTAGGACTATTCTCCCCTCCCTCCTGCCCTCCCCAAGCTGGCCAGTGTCCTTGGCAGGGCAGAAGATTCCGAGGGGACAGTCTCAAGGGCCCAGGGTCCTCCTACTAGGTGGGTGGGTCCTGAGGCAGCAGAGCAGGAGCTGGAAGGGTTGGGGGTGCCTGGGTTGCTTCTCTGACTCCCTCCGCCACCACCCCCAAACCAGTTTGGACCACCTTCATCCTTCCCCCGCAAAACCTGTCCATCCACTCTGCACTCCATGGAAGGTGGGTGGGTAAGGCCCCAGCCATACTCATGGCCACAAATTGCCACAGGCAATGCACAGCCTAGGCAGCACTCACTGTCCCACCCAGTCGCACAGGAGTGCCTGAGAATAGGACAAACAGCAGCAGAGGAGCTAGAGTCTCCAAAGATGCATGCAGAGGGGGTAGGGAAGGTCAAATTGGGATGGTAGCAAAGACTGGCATGGGCAGAGAGCCTATGGTCAGGGTCAAGCTGTCCTGGCCAGCAGAAGCCAGCTGTCCCATCACCACCTCTCCCCTGTACCCACAGCCATTCAGAGGAGGGTGGCGGCATCCATTCTTGCTCGTGGGAGGAGGCCTTAGGAAGGTGTCCTAGATGGGCCAGAAGGAGCTGAGGACTGCTGACCAACAGCCTGGCTTAGTCTCCTGTTTGCCCAGTCCCCAACAGCCAGACTGTCCTGGGGTCACAGGCTGCGCTGAGTTCAGTCCAGGAAAAAACAAAGCCAGAATTCCAGAGCTGAGCAGAGGCACCTTACACATAGTTGCTGGCTGCTGCGGACCGGGCGGCAGAATACTTGGCTGAGTAGGGCTTGTCGGTACGAGGTGGGCAGTTGCAGCAGAGCAAGGCTCCCCCGAGCAGCAGCAGGCCTGAGGCGGCCCAGCCGATGTACAGTGATGCACCCATCTCCCGCTTCTGTCCAGAGGCCACCAGTGGGTTGTAGAAGTCACGGATGATGTTGTGGGCCGTCCAAGACACAGGAACCATCACCAGCAAGCCAGCCAGCAGGAATACCACACCAGCCACAATCATGGTCTTGGCCTTAGCGCTTTCATCCTCCACGCAGTTGGTGCACTTGCCCCCCACAATGGACAGCAGCACGCCCAATGCGGCCACAATAATGCAGATGACGATGAGGGCGCGAGCTGCCTGCAGGTCTTGTGGCAGTGCCAGCAGCGAGTCGTACACCTTGCACTGCATCTGGCCGGTACTCTGCACCACACAGTTCATCCACAGGCCCTCCCAGATGGTCTGCGACGTGACGATGTTGCTGCCGATGAAAGCCGTCACGCGCCACATGGGCAGCGCACAGCTCAGCATGGCGCCCAGCCAGCCCAGCAC
>NW_003852472.1:2654632-2665725 GCF_000181295.1 Otolemur garnettii | reverse complement strand
GGACCTGGAGAGTTAGATGCACAAGCCTGACAAGTGAGACCAGACCAGTTCCTTCCTGCCGCCGGTGTTCTCAGACTGCAGGTTGAGCAGTTATATGACTGTGGCAGAGAGGCGGGGCAGAAGGAGGGGTTTCAGTCACTTGGGCCTCCCCCTGACCAGTTTCTCTGGATTCCTGAGCTCTGGCCAACAAAGGCACTTTTAAGCCCCAGCCCTGGGCCCCTGAGTCACTATCTAGTCTCAGAAGAAACTGTCCTCTCCCCTTTCCCCCAGGCCGGTACTGAGGTCAGCTGGGAGACAGACACTGAGTCATGGCCCAGGGGCACCTAGGTGTTGGGATGGAGCAGCCAGGCCCAGCCAGGTTCCTGGCCTGAAGACCAGGGACCCCACACCCAGGGCTCCCTCATTCTAGGTTCTGGTGGGAGGCCAGAGTGGGGACCCTCAGGGAGAACATCTGAGGAAGAATTCCTGGCAGTGCCCCAGAGAAACCTTGCCTTAGTTATTGTTGCCCTTTTCCTTATCACTTTCATCGCTAGCATTATCACTACTGTTTTTATTGCTATCATGTATACACAGGGCCTCACCAGCAATCTTCTTGACACTGGCCAGATGAATCAAATGTGGGGGAATGAGGGGCTGGGACTCTTGGATCCACCACTAGCTGTCCCCCATCTCTCACCTGGCTTCCCTACCAGGTCAGAGGAGGGGGACTTTGAGATGATGCACTCTCATGCAGAGAGAGACAGAAGCCTGTCGCCTATTCGCAGGTGTTTAGGCCAACAAGTTCTATCCCCACCCAGGCTGAGCCTGCTTGGCCAGAAGTGGGTGGGGAAGCTCACCAGGAGCAAGCTGTGGACATCATCAGGCCAGGAAATGGGTGTTTACTCTGTGAAGACACACAGAGCCCTCCGATAAAGCCAGGATGGGTACAAAGTCCCATGAGACTTCAAAGGAAAGGGAGAAACTCAGGCCAGGGTGGGAGTGGAGTGCTGGGGCAACTGGGCAGTGAGGTGAGGGGGCGCTACATTCTTGGATTATGCTACAGAAAGCAATAAATTGACACATAAGTCACCACATGAATGGGTCCCCCAGGGAGTTGTGGAAGGCAACTCAGAGCCTTGTAAGGAAAGTCTCATTGAGGTGGGATGGAGAAATGTAGCTTGGCCTATGAACAGGTCCCCTGGGGAGTTGAGCAAGACAAGGGGAGTAGGTGAAGGAGGACACTGGTGGAGAGGAAGCAGGAAGGTGCTGGGAGTGCCACCGTGGGGAAACTAGGAGGAATCCAGTTCAATCAGAGATGGGGGTGGGGTGGGGGGCTGGGGGCAGAGTCGAAGGGTCAGAAATTTCTGCCTGGAATGTCACCAGACCCTGGGAGAGTGGAGGTAGGGCAGAGGGTCCAGGATCAGGAGGGTTCAGGGCAGGGGCTGAGAGGACCTAAGGGGTCATCATGGTGAGCCAGAGTGTTGAGGGCGCATCACAGTGGGATGGAGGGACTCTCTTGCCCTCTTCCTGGTCATATTGTGTCTCTCTCCTCACCACACTGGAGAGCTCTACCCAGGGGCTAGGGCTCTAATGCATCCCTGAGCTCCACCATCATCCAGCACCTGAGGTGGCTGTCTCCAGTTTGGGCCTAGACATTCATAGTCCTTGAGCTCCTAAAGGCAGGAAAAAAGTGTGCCAGGATCTGTGACTGGAGCCATCTGTGAATGCTGGGCACATGGGAGGGGTTAGAGACAGGTCTGTTGGCAGTACAATCTAGCACACTCCACCCATGATAGAGATGGGCAAATTGAGGCCTGTTATTGTAATTTACTCTACACACATCTGTCTCCCCTACTGGGCTAGGAGTTCCTGGGGGACAGGAGTAATGCCTCGTTCAAACTCAGTGCCCAGCACAGGGTTTGGTACGTCACAGGTGTTCAAGAAACGTTTGATGATGGAAGGAAAGAGGCATTCTCCGGTTTCCAGCCACCTTCCCACACTTTCACACACCCCCCAAAGCCATTCACAACAACACAAACAAGGAGGTTTCTGCTTGGACCACACCTCCCTGGAACTTTCCTTACAAGGCTCTGAGGAATTGCACACAAAGATAATCACCTTTGGTGATTGACAATAAGTGCTTTCCTGCCAGTGACCTCATCACAGCCTCCTATCAATAAGCAGGTCAAGGAATCTTATTGCCTTGGCTCAAATGAGTAAACTGAGGTATCAAGAGAGCCAGGGTTTGCCCAGGATGGGTGGCCCCTCCAGCATGGGAGCCTGCGTACCTGCCATCCCAGCCAGGCAGACCTTTAGCTTTCTGTGGAGAGATGTGAGTTGGTCAGATGGCTAGATCTCCCTCCCAACACTTCCTCCCCTTTCTTTCCTGGGACACAGCCAACTGGCATTTAGGGAAACAGGAGTGGGGGAGGAGAAGCACTAAGCCCTAGAACATTCCACCTGTGGCCCAACAGAAGTGACTAAGAAGCTATTCTTTCTTGTGGGGCCCAGGCTACCTCATGAGGAACAAAGAGCAGAAAGGCTAGGGGAGAGGAGGAGGGTGGGGTGGGATGGGAGGAGGGAGAGGGCCCCAGGCACAGGCCAGGAAGTCCGCAGGGAGCTCAGGTGGGGTGGGACCAAGGTGTGAAGGAAGGACAGGAGGGGTGTCCCTGGGGAGCAGTGAGTGGCTCAACACATGAGTGGAGCTGGAGAGATATTTGTTGATCTTGAGTTTTGCCAAGGGACAGTTGGCTTGGTCTCACCTACCTGCTGCTGGAAAAACACCAGCAAAGCTGAGACACTTTTCTCCACTCTACTCTGACTCCCTGAGCCCTAAGGTGGAGGAAGACAAGGAAATTCACCTCCAGGCGTGTGTCTGGCCCTCTCCCAAAATCTAAAACAATCTGTTTTTGGTTTTTTTTGAGACAGAGTCTCAAACTGTGGCCCTGAGAAGAATGCCATGGCGTCACAGCGATCTCAAACTCTTGGGCTCAAGTGATTCTCTTGCCTCAGCCTCCCAAGTAGCTAGAACTACAGGCGCCACCACAACACCCAGCTATTTTTTGGTTGTAGTTGTCATGGTTGTTTGGCAGGCCCGGGCTGTATTCAAACCCTCCAGCTCTGGTGTATGTGGCTGGCGCCCTACCCACAGAGCTATGGGCACCAAGCCTAAAACAATCTTTTACTAGAACACCTTATAATGTGTCTTTTATTATCACCTTTGTTTTGGGATCAGGGAGTGCAGGGTTGGTGCTTATTTTATTTTTCTTTTTCACCACACACACTGTATAATTTCATACTAGTAGAATTGTCACATATATACTGATTTTTATCAAGCATGGTTCCCTCCCCCACCAGATCAGCTCACTCATCTCTGCTCACCCCATAAACCAACCATCTACTTACTGCCAGCCTATGACCATATCCCAGCCTTGCTTCCTCTTTTTTAAAATGCAGACATTTGTACCCTTTCCCCTATCAAAAACAGGTGTAAAGGGAAATAAGGATATGACAATGCTTCATGAGCTGCAAAGTTTAGGACCAAAGCTAGGAAGTTTGGTATCCACAAACCATGTATTTTTTAAATTTCAGATTAATGTGAGGTACAAATGCATATCCACAAACCATTTTACCAGTCATACCCTGGGGAAGCCAATTCCATCTCTGAGTTCCGACTTCCTCCTTTGTAAAACGAATACAGAAGGAGATGAGGATGTGAACACGTTCTGTGAGTCAGAAAGTTTAGTAAGAATAGAGAAGAGAGAAAACTTTCCAACAAAAGATCAGCTGTTGCTAAGCCCTGGTCCTGCTCACACCAGGCAGCAGCTGTGATTTCTCAGACCTCTGTCTCTAGAGCTCCCAGGGCTCAGCCAAGCTCTTAAGCACAACATACACATGCACCTTGTACCGAGCCCAGCTCCCCCAGAGTCCCTAGCAAAAGGGCAAAGACAAAGTCTCCCTTCTCACCCTAAGCCCCTGCTGCATTCTGGGCCCAGGCTCTGTTTTTTATAGGGCCTATGCCCAGCCCCCATGCTCCTCTTTGGCAGCCGAAAGGATCTCAATGGGGCAAGCAGTTCCAGCTTTTAGAAACAGGAAGACGAAAGCCAGGTAAGCCAGTGTCCACTTAAAATTATCCCCCCCACCAAATATTCAAATATTGATCTCTAGCAAATCAAGCAGCTTTTTCAAAAAAAAAAAAAAAAAAAAGGAAACGGCCTCATTCTGAGCTTAAAATAGTCATTTAGTATGCAAGTTCCAAGTTGGTTCAAAACTTTATTTTTTCAGGAACTCAGTAAGCACTCAACTGGAGAACAACTCCACTCCACACAGAGAAATTAAAATTGTAAGACAAAGTAGCAAACATAAGCCATGTCACACCAACTGGGTACCCACCCAAAGGAAAATAAGTCATTCTGGCTCAGCGCCCGTAGCTCAAGCGGCTGAGTTGCCAGCCACATTCACCTGAGCTGGTGGGTTCAAATCCAGACTGGCCTGCCAAACAACAATGACTGCAGCAACCAAAAAATAGCCAGGCACTGTGGCAGGCACCTGTAGTCTCAGCTACTTGGGAGGCAGAGGCAGGAGAATTGCTGGAGCCCAGGAATTGGAGGTTACTGTGAGCTGTGATGCCACCACACTCTACCCAGGGTGACAGCTTGAGGCTCTGTCTAAAAAAGAAAGAAAAAGAAAATAAATCATTTTATCCAAAAGACACCTGGAATGTTTATTACAGTGTAATTCACAATTACAAAGATGTGTAATCAACCCACTTGCCCATCAATTCAGAGAGGATTAACAAAATGTGGTAAATATATACTACTCAGCCATTAAAAAGGGTGAATGAATGCCTTCTGCAGAAACATGGGTGGAACTACAGACCATTATCTTAATAAGTCTCTTAAGAATGGAAAAGCAAACACCACATGTACTCCCTAATAAATTGCAACTAACTGAGGGGCACGCAAGTGCACAGAGGGAAGTAAAAGTCCCTGGAAATCAAGCAGTGGGGAGGGAGGATGAGGGGAGAGCCAAAAACCTATGCAACAGGTACAATGAACACTATTCAGGTAATGGGCATACTTATAGTCCTGACATAAGCATTGCAAAACCTATCCATGGAACAAAAACATGTAGACCCCCTTAATATTTTGAAATAAAAATTTTAAAACATTTCTTTTTAAAAAAAGAAATTATGTTTGCTCATTTCTGCTTGTCACATAATCTCACAAAGCCACTGACTCTGTGACAATGACATGCAGTTCTCTGGAGAGATGCTTTGAGGACAAAACAAGATAGAGTACAAGGCCCTCACCTCCTGTGCCTGGGTCATTATATTTTTTAAAAATATAAAAAATTGACTTTTCTTGCACACAGGTAATGTCCAGTGGGGTTGGGCATTCGGTCTCTGTAGTCTATAACCAGAGGTGTCCTTGCACCCAAGCTTTGGTGTAGTTCTGCTTCAGCGTAACTTCAGAGCAATTCTGTGATTGTGCACATACCACATCCCCATCATCCATATGTAAGCAGTGGTCCGAAAATACTGTGCAGTCCATAGTCTTCAGTGAGACATCTAAAGAAAACTAACTTTCTTTTTTTTTTTTGAGACAGAGCCTCAAGCTGTCACCCTGGGTAGAGTTCTTTGGCATCACAGCTCACAGCATCCTCAAGCTTTTGGGCCCAAGAGATTCCCTTGCCTCTGCCGCTGCCTCCGCCTCCCATGTAGCTGGGACTACAGGCGCCCGCCACAACGCCTGGCTATTTTTTGGTTGCAGCCATCATTGTTTGGCAGGCCTAGGCTGGATTTGAACCCACCAGCTCAGGTGTATGTAACTGGTGCCTTAGCCGCTTAAGCCACAGGTGCAGAGCCAAGAAAACTAACTTTAATTCTTCAAATGCTTGATTTGTTTTTCCCTTTGGTCAACAAGATCCTGTCTCTTTTTGAAGTCCCTGAGCTCAGAAGTGTAAGTCTAGCCCCAGGCTAAGTGGCCAAGCCCCTGGTCCTCAGCCTGGCAGCCCCATCAGTGTCCCACCCACCTACCATCCCCCAACCGGCCACACATCCACCCCCACACCCGCCACCTGCCCTTGACCAGGGGTAATGACAGGCCTGGATGCCCAGCCTGGCCGCCCAGCCTGGCCAGACCGGCTGAGCAGGTGCTTCCCCAGGCTGGGCCTCACATGGGCTGGGGGGTGGGGGGTGGGGAGCAGTGGCCATGTCTGGGGGTGCCTCCAAGGAAGAGAAGAAAGACCACACTCTGCCTCCCAGCTGGATTACCAGAGCCCAGCACAAAGGGGGCGGGGGTGGGGTGGTGGGGTGGTGGAATGGTGGTAGTGGAGGGTGTAGCTTGAAGGGAGGGGGTTTGAGGAGTGAGCTTAGTTAGACAAGGCTCAGGGGAGAAAGAAGGCTGTGTGAAGGGGAGGCGGCTTACAGAGAAGAGTTGTTAAATTACTTTCCTCCAAGTTAGTTAACCCAATTTCAGCCTCAGTCAGTTTCAAAATGTCCTATTTTTGGCCATGACCTTGACCTCAGTTTCTACCATCTCACTCAGCTACCCAGCCTTCACAGGCCACCACTCCCCTTCCAAGAGAGGAGCACTCCAGAGAAGTCCACTCCAGACCCCAGATGTCAGCCCTCCTCTCCCACCCACCTCCATCCCTCCCTCCAGCTTCCCCACCCCCACCTGCTCTAACTTCAGAGCAGCCCCTGGCAGTGGAGGGAGAGGACAGAAGGGGCATGGAATCCCTGAGGAGCCTCTACTCTGATGGAGGAGCTCCGCCTGTCTGGCCCTATCCCTCTCCCTCCTCCACTAGGCTGCCTCCTCCTGCCTCTTCCTGGGCTTCTCAATGCTCAGTGTTTGATCACCTGCCTGGGTGTTGAGAACCTGCAGCCTCAAGGCCACAGGTAGGCCCTTCAGATCGCCAAGTGTGGCCCCTCAACCAAATCCAAACTTTACAAATCCCTGTGAAGTTTGGAGTCAGTCAAAAGGCTACACTCTACGACCCAGAAGGCCACTCAACAACCCTCAGGTCCCTGCCGCTGCCAGGAAATCGTGTTATCTTCTTATAGTACAATGCAGGGGCATTCATTACCATACTATTTTAGAGATGAGAAAGCTAAGGCTTTAGGAAGGTGACATTTCAGGGCCATCAGAATGTTGACAAGACCAGGAGAATGTTGTCACACCCAGCTCAGTGTCTGATTCTGGTGCTTATCCTTTGCCCCTGTTCCCTCCTATATCACTTTCATTTTTTTATTCTTTTGTGAAGGATACCACACTTGGCTGGGCCCAGGCCTGGGCATGCAGCTCTGCAGGGAATCGGAAGAATTTATGTGGGTACTTCCAACCCTCCAGCCTGGGAAGGCAGCTCCATGTAAATTCGGGGAAGAGAGCAATCAACCCTACCCAGGGATAGGGCAGGCTTCCTGGAGGAGGTGACAAGTACAGAGGAGACAAGAAGGGGACAGAGCTCTCCAAAAAGGGAAGTAGCAGACCCAAAGACCTGGAGCCTGGAGGGGGGAGTAAGCTTGAGGGGTCTGGAGCTGGAAAGGGGGTAGAGCCAGGGCTGGAAGCAAGGTGGGTACAGCAGAAGAGCCTCAAGAGCCCAACCCAGCAGCTCAGGGACTAAGGGCTAGGGAGGTCACTGGGCCAGTGTGGTAGATTAATGGGGGGGGGGGCTGCCTTGCTCTGGGGAGGGTGATGAAATCTCAGGACAGGAGAAGCAGGGCTCCTTGGAGGGTTTCCCCAACCCTGGACTACTCCGGACCTCCTGAGGAGGCCTCTCTGGCCCCAGCCTAGGATAGGCCTTGTCTCTATCCTGCTTCCTCTCGGAAGATCAGACGATGCTGAAACCCAGTAACCTGGGCAGGGCACACACCTGATGACAACAGTTTACAGAGAAGCTGTCTGCTTCTGTGATACACCAAGCGGTGAGAGAAGCCAGCAGGCAGACTGGGGACTTCCAGGTAGGCAGCCAGTGACTCAGCAGTGACAGGGCCAAGGACAAAACCCAGGAGTCCGAGGATCACAAGCACCACCTTGTCCCACCCCCAGGTGACTCAGAGATCCTATTACCCCTCTCTCCTTGTGGAGGCCCCAAGCTGGGTCTCTCCTGCTCTATATCCTGTGACCAGCCCCCCCAATCTCTCTCACGTCTCCTAGCATGGATGAGTGGACACCACCCATGCCTTTTCCTGCCACACACAGATCCTAATCACTTCCCCTCCAGGGGGCAGGAAGTCCAGCTGCCAAATGTTTGCACTACTGCCAGGTACACCCACTGACCCCACCAGCAGCCCTCATTCCCTGCTGGCTCCCAGCTCTGCATTGGTCCAGGCGCAAGGAAGGGCACACTGCTCTGGACTGCCCCATTCTCTGAGGAGCAGGAGGTGGGCAGGGCAGGAACAGCTGCCCTATGGTTAGGCTTCAGCTTTCTAATTTTTTAATGCTCTTTTTATATCAAGGCTTAACCCACATGGCCTGAACTTTCGAAGTGTGACTAAGAGCTCACCTGTAGCACTCAATTCCTCTCTCTTCCCATCCTTCCCTCCATTCACATGCCTCTCCTTCTCCCCAGGGACTTGCTGGCTACCACCCAGTTGGTATCACTACCCTCCAAAAACCTCTCTATCTCCACAGCCACACCCAGGCCAGACACAAGATCCCAGGACATCAGGAAGACCTTCCTTTGTCCCATGAGCCATTGCCAAGCTCTAGCTGCCACGGAAACCTCTAGGCTCCTCTAGGTTTCCCTAGGAAACCTCTAGGGACTCAGTGGCCTGGCAGCCATACCAAGGAATCAGAAATCATTAGTGGGCAGAGCCCCAGCCAGGAGCCACAGAGCCATCCACTAAAAGGTGTCACCTCCCAAGCACCTGCAATTTACTTATTTATTGGTTAACTGCTATTGTCTGTCTCTCCTTGTCAGGCTGTCAGTTCCAGGAGGGGTGTCTTTATTCTGTCCCTGGGGGTAGTGCCTGATGCATAGTAGGAACACACAATAGGCACTTTCTCTGACACCCCACACTCTCAAAGCCTGTCATGCTTGGCATCAGGCAAGGGGAAAGAACAAATACGAATTGGCCAAGCAAGTCCTCCCCAGACACATACTCCAGCCTTTGTTTGCTGAGCTTCCTGGCTGGTCTCCCCTGCCGGTCACCTCCACACGTGGGCCACATGAACCTGCGACACTCAACTCACCCTCTCTGCTCTCCCACAGAGGCCTCCCAGGCACCCCTCTGAGTGAACTAGGAAGCCTGACTCCCTGATGTGGACATTGAACTGAAGGCAGAGTCAGGCTCTGCCTTCTTCTCCTGTTGCATATCTTGACATTCTGCCTGGATGCCAAGTCCTGAGTCACTTGTCTCTTATCACCAAGCTCTCAGCACCCCATGTTCTCTCTCAAGCCCCCAGGCCTTTGCCATGCAGAGGCACCTGCCCAACATGCCCATTCATCATTTTACCACATGGAAATCCCCTCTCCATTCTCCAAACACCAGCTCTGAAGTTATTCTGGGACTGCATCTGGACTCTCCCAAATGTTTGTGATCACACCATCAGAGCACTTATCACACCATGTGTAGTGGCTCCCCACCCCATTCCCACCCCAAATGGGCTTTGAGTTCCTCAAGGCCAGAGACAGCAATTTATTTTCCTCTGATCACCCTGTGAACAGCCTGAGTGAACCACAGAATAGGCGTCAGTGACCAGCTATTGAATTGGTCTTCTGAATTATTATTTTAATGATGACTGAACAAGAGTAAAAAAGAAAACTGATACTGATATAAGTAAATGATTGATTGAATAAAAATAAATAAATGGAGGAGAAAAAACAAATCTCCAATGCAGAAAAATTTCAAAAAATGCATGTAGATACTTTGCCCTCCTGGAGGAGAGAAAAATTTCCCACACCTTAAGTGCAGGCAGTGTGTGGTGACCCCCCTTCCAGAGGGCACAGTATGGGAAGGGGAAGAATAACTTCATAGTGGAAATATCTGACAACCACTCCCCTAGCCAGGTGATCAAGGTCAGCATCAAGTCGAAAGTCATATGGATAACCTGTATTCTTGATAGGATGTGAAGAAAAAGGCACTTTCTCTGTGATATTTTTCTCCTAAAAACCTATAATCCCAGTTTGACCATGAGAAAGCCATCAGACAATCCCAATAGAGGACATCCTACAATATTTCTCAAACCTATGAAGACATCAGTGCAAGGGAATTCTGAGAAACTGTTGCAGCCAAGTGCCATCATCACATGTGATGTCCTGGATGGGGTTTGGTTCAGCAAAAGACCATTAGGAAAAGCTTTGGAAATCGACATATGTAAATAAATATAAATACGTATGTAAATACATGTCATGTGGTGTCATGGATAGAATGTGGGAACAGGAAAAGGCCTTCAGATAAAAACTGTGGAATCAGTACAGAGGGTGCCAAACAAAAGTATACACATTTTAAGAAAGAAAAAAATGTATTAAAATTATAATACTCAAAACAATAACAAAAGATAAATACAAGTCACATTAAGACCTCTTGTAATTGCAGAAGTTAAATGTGATTTAAGTATTACAAATTTAATGCAGTGTTTTCCTGTCTTAAAATGTGTATGTATTTTTTGGCACCCTTTGTATATAGGGTTTAGTTAGTAATATTGTTATTAATATTGATATCAACTTCGGTACCTTAACTGAAACGAATGTGCAACATTAATGCAAAATGTTAATAATGGGAAGACAGGGTGTGGGGAGATATGAAAATGCTGTGTACTATTTTCTCAAATTTTTTGTAAATCTGAAACTGTTCTTAAAAATAAAGAAGGGAGGAAGGGAAAGCTGAGACTAAGGCCACCTCCTCCAGAGAGGCTCCCTGGTTCCTGCTTGGCCAGTGAAGGGGCTCAGATCCAGCAGGCCAGATTCAGCACTCAACCCTGTCTCTGACAGCCAGCATCTCATTCGTAAGAGAAGCATGCTGAAGTATTAGATAGCCGATTGACATGGTGTCTTCCTCTAAATCTCAAAAGGCTTAGGAAAAAGAAAAATGTATAGATAAAGAGTGGGGAGAGTGGCTCGGCGCCTGTGGCTCAAATGGCTAAGGTGCCAGCCACATACACCTAAGG
>NW_003852472.1:2651931-2654297 GCF_000181295.1 Otolemur garnettii | reverse complement strand
TAGCATATAAAAGTTGGTTGGACGAGTCTGGCAACTTTTCTGTAGGTTTTGGATTTTTCAAAATTAAAAAATTGAAAGAAAAATTAAGAAGATGCCAGTTAGGTGAGTGAGGAGGAACCTACCTTCCAGGTGGAGCAACCATCTATGTGAAGGCCCTGAGGCATGGGAGAGCTAGTATAGGTCTACAGGTCTGGAGGCAGGGCCAAGAAGGTGGGCAAGGTGAAGTGGAGGGGCCAGAGAGGCTGGAATCCTCCAGATGAGCTGCTGGGAAGAACTAAGTACTGCTGAGCTGGTCCAGGGACAGCAGGAGGACAGTATCAGTAGCGGGCAATCAGCAAGGCAGCAAGCCTTCCTCATTCAGCCCATCCCACCACCCTATAAGCCAGCCCATCCTTGCCTAGGCCCCAGAGTCACCCAAAGAGTAGATCATCTGGCTGCCCAACCTTCCCCACAGGCACACACATGAGGTTGTCCTGGCCCCATGTCCTCAACCCCATACCCACCGGAGCCTCAGTTCTCTGCTTTCCCTCCAGTGTCTGACCCTGCCTGTACCCTGGGCTTCCCTGCTTATGGGAAAGTGGTTTCCCCAACTCCTTCTAACAGCACTTTGGATGAGTCTGGTACAAAATGACTCTCCCAACTCCCTTCTCTGTGCTCTGGAAGGATTGAAGAGCTCAGACTTCCTTACCTTGGAAGGCAAGGCCAATACCAAAAATAATAACTACCCAAATGTTCATGGCAGCTATTCACAATAGTCAAAGGGAGAAACAACACAAATATCCATCGACAGATGAATAAACAGAATGTGCTCTATCCACACAATGGACTATTATTCAGCCACAACAAGGAATAAAGTGCTAATCCATGCTACCACGTGGGTGAACCTTAAAAATATGCTAAGTGAAAGACATAATAAAAAATAATAAAGCCAGGGTGGCGCCTGTGGCTCAAAGGAGTAGGGCACCGGCCCCATATACCAGAGATGGCGGGTTCAAACCCAGCTCTGGCCAAAAACTGCAAATAATAATAATAATAATAATAAAGCCAGACACAAAACATCACTAATTGCACGATTCTATTTCTATGAAATGTCCTGAACAGACAAACCCATAGAGACAGAAAGTAGATTCCTGGCTTAGGGTGAAAGAGATACTGGAAAGAGAGTAAAGGGTTTGGAATTCCTCTTTGTGGCTCTAAAATTGACTGTGGTGATGGTTGCATTACTCTGAACATATTAAAAGCCATTCAATTGTGAGGTTTGTTTGTTATTTATTTACGTATTTATTTTTGAAACAGTTGCACTCTGTTGCCCTGGGTAGAGTGCATCATAGGTCACAGAAACCTAGAATTCTTTTTTTTTTTTTTTGTAGAGACAGAGTCTCATTTTATCACCCTCGGTAGAATTCTGTGGCGTCACACAGCTTACAGCAACCTCCAATTCCTGGGCTTAGGCAATTCTCTTGCCACAGCCTCCTGAGTAGCTGGGACTACAGGTGCCCGCCACAATGCCCAGCTATTTTTTTGTTTGTTTTTAATTAACCGGCTATTTTTTTGTTGCAGTTTGGCTGGAGCTGGGTTTGAAACTGCCACCCTCGGTATATGAGGCCAGCACCCTACCCACTGAGCCACCGGTACTGCCCAGCACCCTCAAATTCTTGAGTTCAAGCAATCCTCTTGCCTCAGTTTTTTCATTTTTATTAGAAATGGGGTCTTGCTCTTGCTTAGGGTGGTCTCAAACTCATTAGCTTAAGCAATCTGCCCCCCTTGGCCTCCAGAGTGCTAGGATTATAGGCATGAGCCAACATGCTTGGCTGAAGTTTATTTTTTTAATTAATCAATTAATTAATTTTATTTTTTAAGACAGAGTCCCACTCTGTTGCCCTGGGTAGAGTGCTGTGGCTCAAAGCAATCCTCTTGCTTCAGCCTCCCACATAACTGAGACTACCTCCCAGAGTGCTAGGATTACAGGTGTGAGCCATCGTACCCAGCCTGTTTTTTTAATTAAAAAAAAAAAATGTTTAAAGAAGGGCCAGGCGCAGTGGCTCATGCCTATAACCCTAGCACTCTGGGAGGCCCAGGCAGGTGGACTGCCTGAGCTCACAGTTTGGAGACCAGCCTGAGTCAGAGCCAGAGCCAGACCTGCCTCTAGGGAAGCAGGGGCGGAAGTAGGGGGAGAACGACTTGTGGCAGATGGCGGGAGGGAATGAGGAAGGATCTCACCTAATGTGCACATTGTGAGAGTGTATAACACACCCCCTGGGTGAGGGGCTTTTCTACAAATGCAACTTTGCCCTGGAAGTAAGAACAATGTAACGTAAATATTGTACCCTCATATTAATTTGAATAAAGTTATAAAAAAAAAAGAG
>NW_003852472.1:2650977-2651853 GCF_000181295.1 Otolemur garnettii | reverse complement strand
TCTCCATTAGTAAGAAAATGAACCTTACTTCTAGTAACTGAAAAAAAAATAAAAAAATAAAAATAGCCGGCTATTGTGGCCGGCGCCTGTAGTTCCAGCTACTTGGGAGGGTGAGGCAAGAGAATCACTTGAGACCAAGAGTTTGAGGTTGCTGTGCCCTCTGATGCCGCAGCATTCTACCAAAGGCCACAAAGTGAGACTCTGTTTCCAAAAATAAAAAAAAAATGTTTAAAGAGACTGGATGTCGCTATGGTGACCAGACAGGAGGGCAGTAGCTATTCATAGACACAATCCCACTACTGATCAGCACAGGCATTTTGACCTGCTTCCTTTCCAACCCCTGCAGATTCACACCCCTTCTTAGTCCCCTATTCCCAGGAGGTCATCTTTTTTTATATTTTGTTTTAGACAGAGTCTCAATCTGTTACCCAGGATAGACTGCCATGGCATCAGCCTAGCTCACAAGAACCTCACACTCCTAGATTCAAGCAATCCTCCTGCCTCAGCCTCCTCATTAGCTGGGACTACAAGAGCCTGCTACAATGGCTAGATAATTTTTCTATTTTAGTAGAGACAGGGACTCACTCCTGCTCAGGCTGGTCTCAAACTCCTAAGTTCCAGCAATTCTCCCACCTTGGCCTTCTGGAGTGCTAGGATTACAGGTATGAGCCACCATGCTCAGACAGAGGTCACCACATTAATGCCTAACACCCTATTGTCAGAAATCACTACAGCCCAGAACTACTAGGCTCAAGACATCCTTCTACCTCAGCCTACCAAGTAGCTGGGACTACAGGTGGGTGCTACCGCACCTGGCAAATTGTACACTTTAATGGGGAACTGACACGAATTGTATTTCTTTTCTTTTTTTTTTTT
>NW_003852472.1:2646859-2650756 GCF_000181295.1 Otolemur garnettii | reverse complement strand
TGTTGTTTGGCGGGTCCGGGCTGGGGATTCCAACCCGCCACCTTAGGTGTACATGGCTGGCGCCTTAGCCGGTTGAGCTATAGGCGCCGAGCCACGAATTGTATTTCAATAAAGCTGCTTCAAAAATAATAAGTAGCACTTCTTGAACGCCTGCCTGCTGTCAGGCAGGCCCGAGGGACAGTCTCTGTTAACCTTTAGGACAGTAAGGCTTCATACACGGAAGTGACTCACCCTGAAGCTAGGATATGAAGCCAGAAATGTTGGCAACCGAAGCCAGCCATGTAACCACACCAAACACCAGATCTATTGCGATTCCAAGATATTACAGAGCCCCAAGCATTCTGGATTAGGGGAGAAACTCAGAAGCCCACAGACCGGGTCTTCGGGCTTCCATGGACACGCAGGGGCAGGGCTGCGAGTGACGGGTGTAGGGACACAGCAGTGGAGTGCAAATTCAGTGTGCCTATGCCCCGTGACTAAAAACAAAAAAAAACAAAAACTGGGTGCCCCGCCTCCCAACCACAACTCCCTGTACAGAAGGTGTGAGGATGCAGGAGGCAGCTCCCCGCATTGGTGCTGGAAGTGCTGGGAGTCCCCACCTCAGGTTAAGGGCGGTGGCCTACTCGGAGTCGCCCCCTCCTGTTTGTCCGGGGAAACTGCGACCTCTGGAGTGCCCTAAGCCGGTGGATAGAAATTTTGAAAGTCGCGCCCGCGCCAACGGCAGGTGGAGAGTGTGGAGGAAGAGTTGTAACAGGCTGCCAAGGACAGCCCCAAAGTGGCTGTTTATATGGAGAACCGTAGGTGGGATTTACAAATTCTCTAGACAAACTGTTCATCAGGACGAAAAGTAAAATCTGCCCCTCCAGTGCCATGTGTGCGGTCGAGGTGGGGGTCCTTCCCAGGGTCTGGCTAGGAGGTCTTGACGGCTGCCGGGTCCCTGGGCCGAGCCCTTGGATGTCTGCGGAGGACACAGCGAATGGGCTGAGACCCCCTGGGAAAGGCTAGGGAGGCGGCCACCCGGGGCTTAAGACTGATCGGTCCCTGGAAAGCTTGGGAGGCGGGTGGCCAACCCAGGGGTATGGGAGGGCCCCCCAGTGGAGGCTAACGTCACTGCAGCCCTGGGGCAGCCAGCTCTGGGGGGTGGTGATGCGCCAAGGAAAAAAGGAGGTGGGGGAGGCAGCAGCTGCTCAGAGCCCCCAGTTGATGGGATCCAGAGTCGCAGTCCCCTCCTCTTTCGCCTCCCGGTCATTCCGCTCAGTCCCAGCCAAGCCACCTGGTCCTGGGAGGGTGACAGGACCTTGTTCCCAACAGAGTGGAGGGAACAAGGAAATGAGGGCTCAGGGAAGAGTGACAGAGACGGAGAGTGGGAAGAGACTCGGAGAAAGAGACTGGGAGAGGAAGGGTTCAGGGCGGGGCCTGCGGACCCAACTCAGAGGGGTGGGGGCTCCTGAGGGAGGGGTCTCCAAGTGGGCAGAGGGGCTGAGGACACAGACTAGAGGAGCCCAGGGACAGCCTGAGGTGTGGGCTCTGGCTTCTGGCCCCAGGGAAGGCTAGGTCTTGTCTGGGCTGGGCCCCATCAGGGCAGCGCCCTTGGCCCAGCTTCCAGGCAGCCCCCGGGCTCAGTTTCAGCAGGTCTGGCTGAAAACCGAAAAAACTGAGCTTGGGCAGGGCCTCTTTATAGCTCCAGGTGAAACCTGGCCCGGGGGACAGGGAAGAAGTTTTCTCTGGGGCAGCAGTGGAGAAGAAGGGGTGACTCACTCCTCCCTTCCTGGCTGTGTGACACCTAAGAGCCTGGTAATTACCCAAAAGCAGCCAACCTGGCCAGGCTGAGAGAAAACAGTGCCGCCACGCCCTGGAGACTCTCACCTCACCTTCCCACTGTCACCCACACTGAGGGACAGGCCACGCCCAGAACTGAGGCGGCACAGCATGAGAAACACACACCCTCTCACACAAGCATAAACCCACCCTACATGCCAAACATGCCCACCCCATCCGCAGAGGCACGCACACACTGAACCCCAAACCAGTTCTGCTTTTCAGGTGGCCAGTTTAAGAGGCCCCTTAGGAGTTTCAGAAAACCAGAAAGAGATGGGGGCAGTAGAAATGGAGGGTGGGGAGGGGGCACACACCTCGGCCCTTCTGCAGGGGAAGGAAAGCACAAATTGAGAGTTTTTTGTTTTTTATATATTAAAAACATATATATATATATATATAGTTATTTTATAAATATACACGCAAATAGGCTCTGTCTCAAACAGGGTCTGGCTAGTGCACAAAGAGGTCATCATAGCTCAAGGCAACCTCAAACTGCTGGGCTCAAGCCATCCTCCTGCCTCAGCCTTTGGAGTAGCTGGGACTATAGACACACGCCATCAGGCCCAGCTAATCAATATTTCTTTCTTTGAGAGGGAGTCTCACTCTGTCACCCTGGGTAGAGTACTATGGAGTCATCATAACTCACAGCTACCTCAAACTCTTGGGCTCAAGCAATCCTCTTGCCTCAGCTGCCCAAGTAGCCGGGACTACAGGCACCAGCCAGATGCCCAGCTAGCTTGTTGGTTTGTTTTCTATTTTTAATAGAGACAGGATCTCAGTCTTGCTCAGGCTGGCCTAATTATTCTTTTTGCTTGGGTTGGTCTAGAACTCCTGGCCTCAAGCGATCCTCCTTCCTTGGCCTCCCAGAGCGCTAGGATTACCAGTAGAAGCCACCATGACGAGCCACAAATTGAGTTTTAACTGACCCAGGGCCAGGCACTCTATGGTCCCAAGGATCTGAGGTAGGGATGACTATTCCCATTCTCCTGAAGCTCTAATAAGACATTTCTTGACCTTGAGCATCCAGCTACCCCTACCCTGCCTTTGCTGACTCCTGCTCCCAGCACTGTTGCCCTACCTTAGGCTCCTGCTCTAAGAACACATATAAATCTTGGTATCCCAGCCCAGATGTGTAACAAAAGCTGGCTGGAAAAAATCACTTCTCCAGGAAGTGCCTGGATGCCCAGCACCTGCCCACTTTGGCATTGCTGTCAGTGCAGCCCAGCACCTGCATACACAGCTGGAGCTCCCAAGATACAGCTTGCTGACTTGTTTGACAGCTTCCTGTATATGTGATACTTCTTATTTTTCCCTTAGGCTGAGGCTTTCCAGAACGGAACTTCTCCCCCTTCAGAAACATCTCCCAAAGCGTGGCCTTAAATCTCTAATCAGACCATGGCCTTGGTATGGAAGATAGCAGGTGTGCTTAATTAATATGGTTAAAAGGGGTGGCCTTGCACATATTGCAAAAATAACAGGAAAATACCGAATCCTGCAATATCCTAGTAACAGTTAAAGATCAATCCTATAAATTCTCTTGCTAGATTATTTTGACTGAAAATAACAAAAATAATAATGTCTAATGTAAGCCAAAAAAAGTGTGGGAGTTGAAGGGAATAGGATGGATTTCATATATATGTAATATGAAATAAGTTAATTTTAAAGAAAAATATATTCAATGATACTTTTTTATTTGTATAAATTTATAGGGTACAAGTACAATTGTTTTTTCTAGAGACAAGATCTTGCTCTCTGTTGTTTAGGCTGGAATGCAGTGGTACAATCATAGCTCACTGCAGCCTGGAATTCCTGGGCTCAAGTGATCCTCCTGCTTTAGCCTCCCATGTAACAGGAGGATCACCTGAGCCCAGGAATTCCAGGCTGCAGTGAGCTATGATCAATCAATCTTTCTTTCTTTCTTTCTTTCTTTCTTTCTTTCTTTTTCTTTCTTTCTTTCCTTCCTTCCTTCAGACAGATTACAGGTCCATACCACCACACTCAGTTAATTTTTTAAATTTTTTTTTTTTTTTTTTGAGACAGAGATTCAAGCTGTTTACGGGTCCATACCACCACACTCAG
>NW_003852472.1:2642080-2646433 GCF_000181295.1 Otolemur garnettii | reverse complement strand
TGGGTTTGAACCCACCAGCCTCGATGCATGTGGCTGGCACCATAACCACTGTGCTATAGGCGCCGAGCCAACACCCAACTATTTTTTAGAGATGAGGTCTCACTCAGGTTGGTCTCAAGCTCAGGCAATCCACCCGCCTGGGCCCCCCAGAGTGCTGGGATTACAGACGTGAGCCACCGCATCCAGCCAATTTTTAAAATTTTTCTGGAGACCAGGTTTCATTATGTTGCCCAGGTTGGTCTCCAATTCCTGGCCTTCTACTGGGATCACAGGCCTAGGCCACCGGGCCTGGCTGCAGTACAATTTTGTTATATGCATAGATTGCACAGCAGTGAAATCGGGACTTTTAGGGCATCCAGCGCCCAAATAACATCCATTGTACCCATTAATTTCCTATCATCCACCACCTTTACTCCCCTTCTGTGTCTTCACTGTCTAACTGATATTTGTTAAAACACAGTAAGGAAGACTTTAGTCAGCACCATCTTACTAGGCATTGGGACCACTGCATCAGGGTCTTACTGTGGGGAAAGAAAGCCTGAGCTCAACTCTGAATACAGAATAGGCAAGTGGGAATTGACAACCAAGGAGCTGTATGGGGGGGCGGGTTAGCAGGTAGAAAATTACTAAGAGGAAACATCAGGGGTGAGAGGGATTCTGGCTAAACCAACCTAACAAGATTCTTGCTGAAGACAGGCTGGGGTGATCAGACATCACCAAGGGGATGGAGGAGGAAGAACCTGATCAGATATAGAAGATAATGACATACCGAAGATGGGGGTTAGCGGCAGTGGCTCGCACCTGTAATCTGAGCACTCTGGGAGGCCGAGGTGGGAGGATTGCCTGAACTCAGGACTTAGAGATCAGCCTGAGTAAGAGTGAGACTCCATTTCTAATAAAAATAGAAAAATTAGCCAGGCATTGTGGTGGGTGCCTGTAGTCCCAGCTACTTGGAAGGCTGAGGCAAGAGATTGCTTGAACCCAGGAATTTGAGGTTGCTGTGAGCTGTGATGACATCACTTTACTACACTAGGGTGACAGAGTGAGACCCTAGCTAAAAAAAAAAAAAAAAAAGATGAGGGAGGGGGTTCTTGCCAAACTGACTTAGCAGGGAGGGTTCTTTGCTTAAACAGCATTTTACTAGGAAGTGTGCAGATGGGTCTGGTAGAAGGTTCAGAAGCCTGACGAAAGTTTGGCCAAGTAAAGAATCTTTGTCTTCCCTTTTGTTCAAGAAAATAAGAGACACTCTTCTTTCCTTTGAACAGTGTAAGTCCATTTTTTGTTGTTTTTGTTCGATCTCCTATTGTTCATTAAGGTCCAGCTGAAACATCTGCTGGGACTCAGTAGCAGAGGACATCTACAAAGTATGAGCCATAAGGCCTTTAACAAGGGAAGCTTAGTTTCTATGAAAACAAAAGAAAAACAAAGGTTAAGTTAATAATGCGGGCAAACTAGAAACTCAGTTTCTGAGTCCAGAGGGCAACCAGTCAAGATTTCCAGATGTTAGGCCTGAAGCCTCTTCAGATGGGGTGAGGCCAGGCATTGGCAGTAGGACAGATTTTCCTGGTTTTTAGTTTGGAGGCCATGAAGTTTTCTTCTCTTTTCTTTTTTTTTTTTCAGTTTTTGGCTGGGACTGGGTTTGAACCCACCACATCCGGCATATGAGGCCGGCACCCTACTCCTTTGAGCCACAGGCACCGCCCAACCATGAAGTTTTCTATACATAAACCATTCTGGTTATTTCTCTATCAAGGTGACTAGCTTCCACTTGCAAGGCTTCAGGAAAAGAGTAGTTTTCATTTCAGTGATCTCATACCAAAAGGGCAAGAAAAAAAATAGAAATATTTATTTAGCCTTTCAAAAAAAAAAAAAAAGAAATATTAGACAGTTGTAACTAAGTAATGGAGGAACTAGAATTCGGGATCCAGTCCAGATAGTAAGTGGATTTTTCTCTCTTTTTTTTTTTGGAGACAGAGTCTCACTCTCTTGCCCTGGGTAGAGTGCTGTGGTGTCAGCATTGCTCACAGCAATCTCTGTCTCTTGGGCTCAAGCAATCCTCCTGCCTCATCTTCCTAAGTAGCTGGGACTACAGGCACCTGCTATGACCCTCAGTTATTTTTTTTATTTTTCGTAGAGACGGGGTCTCACTCTTGCTCAGGCTAGTCAGAAACTTGTGAGCTCAAGCCATCCACCTGCCTCAGCCCCCCAAAGTGCTAAGATTACAGGTGTGAGCCACCACACCCAGCCACAAGTAGATATTAATAGTAAAAGCTCAAAGAAAATAATCAGAGCTGGAATGTAATCTAATATTAGGTGCAGTACAGTTTTCTTCTGAAAAATAATTTTCCTCTCTTTAGTCACCCCCATTTCTAACAAATATAATCAAAGTAAAACCAGTTTGTTTGCAAAGTAAGTTTAATGTTATTAAATTTTGCTTATTTGCCTAACCACAGCAAGAATAGTGATTGACCACATAAGCCTTTTTAAAGTTTGCTTTGTTGGAACTTTTGATAAGGAATCTCAGATTAGACTTTTTAAAAGCCTCTGGAGGCTGAGAAGCCAAGAACTCACTACGAAACTTAGCCTGCAGTACTGATAGATTTGAGTGAATTCCTTCTTCTCCAGGCCTCCAAAACATGCTGAGTTTCCTGGACTGTCAGGAAGTGATACTCTTTACCCTCATTTAAGGCAACCACGTCAACCCTGTATTCAAGGTACTAGGCCAGTTTTTCCAAGGGAGAATTTATTGGCTCCATAAAGTTAACGTTAGTTCCTTAAAGCCACCTGTCATAACTGAAAAATATGACATTCCAGTCAAAGTCTTAGTAATATAACAGGTACTTCCAATTGTGTCCTGTTGCAAAGAGAATAGGTTCTTATTCAACTTTCACAAACGACCATATTGCCATAAAAATAAGAATACTCACAAATTGTTTCTGAATTCCCAAGGGATTAGGCAGCATGAGACAGTAAATGTTTCAATTTGCATTCACTAAAGTAAACTTTATCACATTGCTTAAAAGTGATAGCTTAGAAGGAAAAAAAATACAAACCTTTCTTAAATCTAGAAAACAAAACATTCAAAAAGCCAGCAATGTTTCAAACAAAAAGCCATTAAAAAAAATTAGCCTTATCAATTCATTCAGCCCCATGTAGTTAACTCTTGAGCTGGTTGATTTGGGGATAGCAGTTTCATGAAGCCATCAGTTTCATTAGAGATCTAGAAATTCTTACCCAATCTGATGGTATGATCTTACAGTTATCAGAAATCTGTATTCCAGGGTACTTGTCATAGTCTTCTTTATGAATTCCCTTGATAAAGAAGCAATTTTGAACTGATTGCAAATGTTTTTAGAGAAGAGTTAAAGTAAAAAAAATAACTATTTTTTTGTCTTAAAATAGCCATGGTTAAAGATATGATAAGAATTCTTTTTTTTTTTTGAGACAGAGTCTCATTTTCTTGCCCCTGGTAAAGTGCTGTGGCGTCATAGCTCACAGCAACCTCAAACTCTTGGGCTCAAGCAATCATCTTGCATCAGCCTCTGAAGTAGCTGAGACAGCCACAGCGCCTGGCTATTTTTAGAGATGGGGGTCTCACTTTTGCTCAGGCTGGTCTTGAACTCCTGAGCTCAAGCAATCCACCTGCCTCAGCCTCCCAGAGTGCTAGAATTATAGGCGTGAACCACCTCACCTGGCCCATAATGAGAATTCATTGTAATAATGACACAACTGACAAGTAAATTTGGTTACTTCTGTGGCATGCAACCTTTTAGTGTAATATGCAAAGTGTGACTGATAACATCAGATTTCTATAAATTTCATATTATTTCTGGAATACATATTAATAACATCCAAACAAATTTAACTCTAAGAAGGTCAAATATATTTCTTATTTGACAATGCTTCTCATATGATTTAGTATATTAAATAAGCCCAATTAGCTTATTATTATTATTATTATTTCTTTTACAAAGTAAGAGACACATCCTTTGAGCTTTCCAGGGCCCTACCTAGAAAAATTCCAAAGTTAATTTGAGGTCAAAAAGTTTTAACTTAAACCCAGACGATGTAGTACATACCTGTAATCCCAGCACTCTGGGAGACCAAGTTAGGAGGATCCCTTGAGCTCAAGAGTTCAAGAGCAGCCTGAGCAAGAGCGAGACTCTGTCCCTACTAAAAATAGAAAAATTAGCCAGGCATTGTGGCAGATGCCTGTAGTCCCAGCTTCTTGGGAGGCTTAGGCAGGAAGATCATTTGAACCCAGAAATTTGCAGTTACCGTAATCTAGGCTGAGGCCATGGTACTCTAGCCTGGGCAACCAAGTGAGTCTCAGTCTCAAAAGAAAAAAAAAAA
>NW_003852472.1:2638476-2641873 GCF_000181295.1 Otolemur garnettii | reverse complement strand
TGGATTCAAACCTACCACCTTAGGTGTATGTGGCTGGTGACTTAGCCACTTGAGCCATAGGCGCTGAGCCAAAAAAAAAAGAAAGAAGTTTTAATTTAGAATTTAATTTTGAGAAGTTTGTTAGAAATGTCAAAATATTTAGAGTATTTAATTAAATATAATCTTGGTTATTTAATCTAAGTGACAATAAAAAATTTTAAAGGCAAATACAGGTTAGACAGTTGAACAAAAACATAGCTCTTTTTTTTTTTTTTTTTGGCCAGGGCTAGGGTAAGAACCTGCCCTCTCTGGCATATCGGGCTGGCACCCTACTCATTTGAGCCACAGGTGCCACCCAAAACATAGCTCTTTTAATATTGAGAAGACTTAGTTTTCTTTGGTAACCAAAGACCTAATAAAAGGGACAAAAGCAAGCACATGAAATTATTTTTATAAAACATAAAAAATCTTTATTTCCTAGCCAATTATTTATAACAGCCCTTCACATTCTCAAACCAACAGTCCAAGAAAACTTTATCATTGTAAGAGAAAAGACAAAATTATACTTTGACATCAGTGTACTGCTAGAACTAATTATAAGTAAATCTATCCAATCTTAGCCAGCTTTGGCCACATAAGATTTCTTTTCCATGGGTGGGTCTAGATTTTTAATGAATATCTATTATTCAATTTAATTTGGCACAACTTTAAGGTTGGAAGTTATACAAAAAAGATTTTTGAAACTATTTCTAAGCAGGCATAATTTAAAACATAAATGTTTTTGAAAACTTCACTTACAAACTTTTATTCCACTTATATTCATCTAATTTATTCATTTTCAACAATTATGTTCAAGTTGCTGATGAAAAATTTCATAAACTAAGCAAAGTTAGCCACTATTTTAAAGTATTTTTTTTGGCCCAGTACCCATAGCTCAGTGGTTATGGTGCCAGCTACATACCCTGGGGCAGGTGGGTTTGAACCTGGCCCAGACCTGCTAAACAACAGTAACTACAACAACACAACAACAAAAATGACCAGACATTGTGGTGAGCGCCCGTAGTCCCAGCTACTTGGGAGGCTAAGGCAAGAGAATCGCCTAAGCCCAAGAGTTTGAGTTTACTGTGAGCTGTGATGCCACAGCACTCTACCAAAGGCAACATAGTGAGACTCTGTCTCAAAAAAAAAAAGTAATTTTTCTCTTGAAAAATCAGGAAAGAAAAAAAAAAGAAAAAGAAAACTCAGGCAATCAATAATCAAAAATATCACAAAAGCAAAGAAACTTAAAGGTTAAATAGGTTTTTTCCTCTCTCTCTTTTTCTTTTATTTCCATGATGGACATAACATCAAGCAATTAAACAATTCATTTTTATAATACATTCTGCTCTTGGGCTGGATTTATAGTTTTATGGCCTAGAACATCTATTACAGACAACACAAACCTGTCTAACCAGCAAATCCAGGCAAAAATGTATGTCTGTATTTAATGCTGACTATTCTGGAGACTGTCCTATTTTTATTTTACCAATAAAATTTTTTTTTGAGACAGAGTCTCACTTTGTAGTCCTCAGTAGAGTACCATGGCATAATAGCTCACAGCAACCTCAAGCTCTTAGGCTTTAAGCTTTTCTCCTGCCTTAGCCTCCCAAGTAGCTAGGCCTACAGGCACCCACCATAACACCCGGCTATTTTTTAGAGATGGGGGTCTTGCTCTTGCTCAGGCTGATCCTGAACCCATGAGCTCAAGCAATCCACCTTGGTATCTCAGAGTGCCAGCATTACAGGTATGAGCAACCGTTCCCAGCCTATACCAACAATTTAAAAACTAGTTTTATTTACCAAAGATTATCCTAGACCATGTAAATTTAAAAAAGGAACATTTGGATTAGTTTTTATATTCCTGGGAATTTTAGAAATATTAATTTCTCTTTTTTTTTTTTTTGTTTGTTTGTTTGTTTGTTTTTAAAACAGAATCTCACTCTGTCATGCTGAATAGAGTGCCAGGGCATCATAGCTTCCAACAACCTCAAACCCTGGGGCTCAAGAGATCCTCTTGCTTCAGCCTCCCTAGTCACTGGGACTACAGGTGCCTGCCACAACGTCCCGCTAGTTTTTTACCAGAGATGGGGTCTCACTTTTGCTCAGGCTGGTCTCAAACTCCTGAGCTCAAGGGATCCTCCCACCTTGGCCTCCCAGAGTGCTAGGATTACAGGCATGAGCCACCACACGAGGCCCTTAATTTCTTTGCGTACTCATTTATCTTTAAGACAACTTGTATTTAGTTCCATAATACCCTTGGAGGTAGAAAAATATCACATATACATAACATACAAACATACAAACATACATGCACACACATGCATAAACATACAGACAGATGTAACCAGATCGTATGGCTTATCATCTTAAAAATTTTAGTCGTGAGGCAGTAAAACAGGAGAATACAAACTCATTGGCTTATCTCCAGTTTATAAATTTATCCAAATTATGTTTCTGATAAAAATGGAACAAGCCAAGATTACCTACCCAGTAAGGGCTAAAGGTTTTAGGTTTTTAACAGTATTTGTGAAGAAGGCTTTTAAAATTTTCAACTGCCTAGTTTACAAACAGTTCCTTCTCCCCCTCCTCCCACCTCTCTCTCCCACCTTAGGTGTTTACTGGGTGGAGTGGGGAGAATGCCTGAGTCCCTTGAGAGCCCCCAGTGAAGGGTAGGGGGCTGAAAGCTGAAGTGACTGAGGCGACAGAGTGGGAAGGGGAAGGACAGGGGGTCATTGTTGGCAGAGCATAAAGTCAACGGGTTTGAGAAGAGGATTTTCAGGTGACAGAGAACCAGGACCCAACAGAGAGAATAGAGTCGTTGCAGAGGGCCAGAAAGGATTCCAGACCAAGGAGTCAGGAAGTAATTTCTACTCAGAACAAAGATCCAGGAAGAAGACCATCCAGCCCAGGAGGTAACTTTCCAAAGAAGCCTTGGACTCTAACCTGGCTTCAGAGTGTGTGTTCATAAAGAAAAGGTCAAAATCTGTCCTTATAAGGATCCAGGAGGAATGGATCTTTGTCTGGAGGAATGGTTCAGGGGTCTGACTCCCTGATCCATCAGTCAGGAATGAAGACAAAGGCTTCAGAGGTGTGCACTTAGGGTCCTCGGAGAGGGACATGGGGGTTTAGTGATGAATCTAATCCTACATGAGTCAAGGCACCATAACTGTTAAAGAAAAAATTATTCAGTAATACTTGTTTAAAGCATGGTAAGGAAGACTATTCAGGATCATCATGATAGGTATAGGGACCACTGCAACCAGCATCTTTTTTTTTTTTTTTTTTTTTTTGAGACAGAGTCTTACTATGTTGCCCTCGGTAGAGTGCTGTGGCATCACAGCTCGCAGCAACCTCAAACTCTTGGGCTTGGGCTTAAGCG
>NW_003852472.1:2634516-2636620 GCF_000181295.1 Otolemur garnettii | reverse complement strand
AGTGAGACATCTTTTTTTTTTTTTTTTTGGTGTCTGACACTACCAAGTATTGGTAGAGCTGTGTAGCAGCAGAAGCTCTCCGCCACGATACCGGAGATGTCAATGGGTACAATTTTATTTTTTACTTTTTTGAGACAGAGTCTTACTTTGTTGCCCTGGGTCAAGTGCTGTAACATCATAGCTCACAGCAACCTCCAACTTTTGGGCTTAAGCGATTCTCTTGCCTCAGCCTCCTGAGTAGCTGGGACTGTAGGTGCATGCCATAACGCCTGGCTATTTTTAGAGACGGGGGATCTTGCTCTTGCTCAAGCTGGTCTCAAACCTGTGAGCTCAGCTCAATCCACTTGCCTCAGCCTCCCAGAGTGCTAGGATTATAGGCGTGAGCCACCTCATCCAGCCAGGGTACAATTTTAAAGATTCCTCCGGCAATGTCTGGTTAAGTGTAAGCTGCATACACCCTTCCACTTCTAAAGAAACCCTCATGCACATGCACTAGGAGGACAAAGAGATGTATCCCATCATGGTTTGTAATAACAAAGCAATTAGAAGTAATCCAAATGCTCAGCCAGAGAAAAAGCAATATAAATTGTGATATATTCACACATAGGAATACTACGCAACTATGAGGAAAGAATAAACCAACACAACATGTGGAACAGCATGAATGAATTCACAGGCCGTATAGTGAGTTGAAGAAGCCAGATGCAGGTGAGTACACTCACTGTCTGACTCTATTCATGTAAAGATCAAAAAGAATAAAAGTAATCATGAGTGATACAAGTTAGAAAGTGTCCGTCTCTGAGGAGAGTGACACTGACTGGGGAAGGGACGCCAGGGAACTTTCCGAGGTTATGGAAATATCTTGACTTAAGTGGTGGTTACAGGAGTGTTCACAAATGTAAACATTTTATCAAGCTACACCTTTAAGGCAAGATTGTGCATTCTGGCCGGATGCAGTGGCTCACACCTGTAATCCTAGTACTTTGGGAGGCTGAAGTGGGAGGATCACCTGAGGCCAGGAGTTCCAGAGCAGCCTGAGCAACAATGAGATTGTGTCTCTACTAAAAATACAAGGAAAAAAAAACCTAACCGCACGTATTGGCACAATCCTGTAGTCCCAGCTACTCAGGGTGAGGCAAGAGGGTTGCTCAAGCCCAAGAGTTTAAGGTTGCTGTGACCTTTGACACCACAACTCTCTACCCAGGGTGACAGAGTGAGATTATGTCACACACACACACACACACACAAAAATTATGCATTTTAAGGACCTTACCCAATATATTTTTTATCTCCAAAAATGAAACTGTACAGTAAAAGTCACCATAAAAAATGGTCAAAGTTGGAAGGCTGAGGCAAGAGAATCTCTTAAGCCCAAGAGTTTGAGGTTGCTGTGAGCTATGACTCCATAGCACTCTACTGAGGGTGACAAAGTGAAACTCTGTCTCAAAAAAAAAAAAGTCAAAGATAAACTCTAATCTGGGAGAAAATATCTGTAACCTTTATAACCAATAAATGATTAGCATCCCGAATAAATTTTATAAGTCAATGAGAATAAGACAAATGGTCCCATAGAAAACTAGTCAAACTCTATCAATAAGTAGCCCATGGAAGGAACATCGAATGAAATATAAACACAGGAAAGATACTCACTATCATTAGTAATCAGAGAAATGCAAATTAAAATGAGATGCTACCCGACACCCGCAAAATGACAAAAATCTCTCCAATGTGCTAAAGGGGCTGTGGATGGGTGCAATAATTTTAGACAATCATTTGACAATATCTGGTGAGGTGGAAGGTGACCAAACATTTCCACTTCTAGAGAAACGCTCACACATGTGCACCTGGAGGCATTTGCAAGGACGTGGGCCACATCTTACTTGTAATAGCAAAACAACTGGAAACCATCCAGATGCTCATCAAGAGAAGGGATATAAACTGTGTTCCACAGGATGGACTAGCACACAGCAGTTAAAACGAAGTAACGAGAGCTTCTCATATAAACACGGATACATTTAGAAAGCATAGGTGGCTCATACCTGTAATCCTAGCACTGTGGGAGGCTGAGGCGGGAGGATTGCTTGAGCTCAGGAGTTCGAGGCTT
>NW_003852472.1:2628514-2633790 GCF_000181295.1 Otolemur garnettii | reverse complement strand
TTTAGAGACAGGGTCTCGCTCTGGTTCAGGCTGGTCTCAAACCTGTGAGCCCAGGCAATCCACCTGCCTTGGCCTCCCAAGTGCTGGGATTACAGAAGTGAACCACTGTGCCCGGCCAGGTGTTTCTTATATTGTTCTTTGTTCAAGGAAGGAGCCTACACCATCCAGGGGGTTCCCTCCTTGCCTATGTCTGTACCTGCTACCATGCAGCCCCCCAAGGAGGAATTCGTCCTTGGGCAGAGCTCACAAAAACAGGAGATTAAACTCCCAAGAGTTGTTCATGGAGTATTCCACCCCATTTTTGCCTGTCAGTTCCTGGGTCCACAAGTAAACATTTCTGATCCTGGAGACCTAATTCAGGTTTTGTGTTACATTCACAAAGCACACATGAGATCCAGCTTTGTGAATAGGAAAGGAAAAGGGATTCTCTACCCACTCCTATGCCTTTGGAAAGATGTTGAGGAAATCCAAATATGTGGTATAGTGCAACACAGATGAAAACCTCCTCTCCTCGCCTCTCTTCTCACTTCACACCCAGAACTAGGTCTAAGCCAGTCTTCTATAAACTGCCTTCAAATCCTCTCTCCCACACCCAGGCTGAGAGCTCTGTTCCCCCTCCCCTAGCCTCCCAATCCCAACTCAACACTTTATTGCACATAATCCTTTCCTCTTATTGCTCAGATCCTTCTGAGAGATCTCAGAAGGGAGGAAATCCAATGCAATTAGAGGATCCTCTGTAGCAGACCAGGGTGGAGGAAGTCTTTTGAATGCACCTGTGTTCTGGCTCTGGGAGAAACAGAACTGCTTATAAAAGCACCTGCAAGGCAACCAGTCTCCCAGGTGGGGCCAGGGCTGTCTTCAAAAGGACATTTCATCATCTTGTAAGGCCAGATGCTTCCAGAGGGTGGGGTTCATAATAAGAGCAGAGACTCTCAAGATATCACCACATACTTCTTCTCTCGTAAGGAAATTTATAGATAAGACGCAAAATTGCAAGATTCAGAAGAACAGCCTGTGAGGTATTAGTAGGTTTGTGAACAGTGGCACTGGCAGAAGCATGAGAGGGAAGGAAAGAAAATCCAAACCCCAAATCAGCATCTATCTGCGTGTGGAGAAACTGGGGACCTGGTCACAGCAGAAGGAAGGGGTCACAATAGGCTGGCTGGTCCCCGCAAGGGGAGTGTCATATTGGACTCAGAATTGATACTGTTCTGTAATCAGTGGGCTCTGGTGCCAGCCATGGTGAGAAAAAGTCCCACATGGCCTCCCACCCTGCCACCATGGCCCCTGTAGTCACAGCCCATAAACCAGGCACTGCAATAGCTGGGGAACAAGGCAGCTGCCTGATACCAGCAGGGCTGCTCTCTGGCCCACAAAGTCATCCGAGCCCCTAGAGCAGAGAGACCCTCCTTTGGGTTGGAGCTGAGGACACAAGGTGCTGTGGTGCTGCCCTGACCGGGGAGCGTGGCCTTTGTCAGCGATAAGGCAGGAACCACAAACGGTTGAGTAACTGCTGATACGGCCCTATCTTAAATCAACTTCTTTCTCACTGGGCCTCGAAAGCTGCTTTGTTTAACTTTGTCTTGTTTGGATGAAGATATGATAAGGTGCTCAAGGTTTAAATAAACTTAGAAGTCAACAGAGTCTATTACCCTGGAAAGGAAGCTTAGAGAGATGAGGACACGTGCCCCGAAGAGCCTGGAAACAAGGTCTATTATTGCCCCCCATCCCTGTCCCCCCGCAACATTGTGCCCTGCAGCCCAAGCCTCAACCCAAACTGAGGTTTCCTTGGGTTTTGTTCTTTTCCTTTTCATTTTCCTCATTCTCATTCACAGTAAAGGACGCAGAAGCAAAACATTGAACTACAAGGCTAAGCCAGTAATCTCAAACTCGATGGTTACAGGAGCTGAACAGGTAAATTAAATGTGTACAATGAACCAGGTAAAAGGCAATAGGTGGGGAAAAAAATTAAAAATAAATTTTAAAAAGGCAATAGGTGGATATGATATTGTGATATAATAAGAGATATGTATTTGGTCTCTGCCCTAGTTCTTAAGACAGAACTAATATCCTTGTAGACAAATGTTAGGAGCATCTTTCATTCTAATGAAGCAACTCTTGGTGGCTTGCTGGCAGCCTCACGATGAGGCCTGGTTGCCACGGAAGCAACCGTGTGATTAGAGGGCTGAAACTTTCACTCCCAAACCCTTCAGCCTCTGGGGAGAGGAGAGAGGCTGAACGTTTAATTGATCACCATTGGCCAGTGATGCAATCAATCAGGCCTATGTAATGAAGCCTCCGTAAACCCCCAAAGGACAGGGTTTGAGAGTTGCTGGATCACAAAACATAAGGACCTGCCTGGAGGATGCCATGGGGGTGGGCAGGGAAGCCCCTCACCCTTTCCCAGATACTTTGCTCTATGCAGCACTTCCATCAGGCTGTTCATCTGAATCCTTCATAATATATCTTATAATAAATAGGTAAATGTAAATAAAGTCTTTCCCTGAACTCTGTGAACCACTCTAGCAAATTAATCCAACCCAGGAAGGTCATAGGAACCCCCAGCTGTAGCTGGTTAGTCAGAAAATTACAGGTCAGAACCTGGGGGCTTACCGTTGGCAGCTGAAGTGGGGGCACCTATGGGACTGAGCCCTTAACCTGTGGGATCTGAGGCTGTCTTCAGGAAGACAGCATCACTATTGAATTGAATATGACATGCAGTTGGTGCCCATAGGAGAATCAGTCATTGGTGGGGAGAAATCCCCATACATCATGGTGACCACAGGAGAAGTGTTCTGTGTTGAATGTTGGCTGTAAGAATAGAAAAAACAGGCTCAGCACCTGTGGCTCAAGTGGCTAAGGCACCAGCCACATATACCTAAGGTGGCGGGTTTGAATCCAGCCTGGGCCCGCCAAACAACAATGACGGCTGCAACCAAAAAATAGCCAGGCGTTGTGGCAGGCATCTGTGGTCCCAGCTACCTGGGAGGCTGAGGCAGGAGACTTGCTTGAACCCAGGAGTTGGAGGTTGCTGTGAGCCATAATGCCATGGCACTCTACCCAGGGGAACAGCTTGAGGCTCTGTCTCAAAAAAAAAGAAAAGAACAGAAAAAACAGTTTGATTTGTCCTATATCAAACCAAACAGCAGGGGACTTCCACTTATGAGTAAGTACTTCCACTTGGAGTAGATGACAGTTCTCTATTTCTTCTACTAAATATATCTAAAAACCCCTGGACTTCACGCATAAAACAAAAGAGGAGACTGAAAGAGGAGAGAAGAGGCCATGTAGGGACCCCTGGATCCAGGGACAAGTGACAACCTTCCTTGGCGGTGGCAGCTTCACAGCTCAGGTCACCTGAGAGGGCCTGTGAATGAACTGCATGGTGCAGGGGACTGGCCAGATGCAGTGCAAGTTGTAAGACTTGCTGCGGGCACCGCTACAGGACCTGCAGGTACTCTTATCATCATACTGGCTGCCTGCTGGCCATCTCTAGGTTGCTCACAGTGTATGGTGAGTTTCCTGGGTTTTCTTTTCCCCTCCTGTATCCCAAACCTAGAACTAAAGAATCAGGCAACTGGAAACCACCAATGGGTACAAATAAGAAAAAGAGCTCAGACTCGGCACCTGTAGCTCAAGTAGCTAAGGCACCAGCCATATACACCAGAGCTGGCAGGTTCAAATCCAGCCCGGGACTGCCAAACAACAATGACAACTACAACCAAAAAATAGCCCCGCATTGTGGCGGGTGCCTGTGTCCCAGCTGCTTGGGAAGCTGAGGCAAGAGAATCACTTAAGCCCAAGAGTTGGTGGTTGCTATGAGCTGTGACACCACAGCACTCTATCCAGGGCAATAGCTTGAGGCTCTGTCTCAAAAAAAAAAAGAAAGAAAGAAAAAGAGCCCAAATAAAAGCCTGCTGTCTTTAGTCAAAGGACAAGGAAAGGGACAGCCTAGCAAGACAGAAAACTTATAGCCAGCAACTGCTCTACTCCAGCCAAACATCATAGAAAAAAACTGTGGCCCTACCCACACCCACAGCACCAAAGACCAGGTAGGGCGCTTAGACTTCCACCCCCAAGACTCTGTGATAAAGTGCCCCAACACTTCCAAGGAGATGGCATCACAACTCTTGCCCCACCCACAGTATCAGGGGAGACCACATAGAAAGCCTGGTCTTCTGCCCCCACGCGGTAGTAATCAGGCACCACCCCCCACTGGGCAGGTGTCAGAGGAGGCCACCCCTACCCATGCTGTTTATGGAAACCACTGGGTGAGCCAGAACTCCCACCTCTGCCCAACAATAATGAGGATCTACCTTCCTTCCCTGTCCCAGGTATTAATTAAGGCCAAATGAGGAACCTGGACTTCAACTACTATCCAGCAGTAATGAGGACACTCCTCACTCTTCTCCTGCCAGAGTGATGTCAGAATAAAACAGAAGGTGGAAATAAGATCTAGTGCCCAGGATTCAATTAAAAATCATTCATTGTATATGTTAAGAATCAGGAAGAGGTCAGGTGCAGTGGCTCACACCTGTAATCCTAGTACTCTGGGAGGCCCAGGTGGGTAGATTGCTTGAGCTCGGGAGTTCGAGACCAGCCTAAGAGTGAGACCCCATCTCTAAAAATAGCCAGGCATTGTGCAGGCACCTGTAGTCCTAGCTACTAGGGAGGCTGAGGCCAGAGAATCACTTGAGCCCAAGAGTTTGAGGTTGCTGTGAGCTGTGAGCTGTGAGCCACAGTCTTCTACCAAGGGTGACAAAGTAAGACTCAGCGGGGTGGGGTGGAACAAACCAGGAAGATCTCAAAGTGAACAAAAAAGGTAATGAATAGATGCCAGCACAAACATGGCGGAAAAGTTAGAATTACCTGACAAAGATAATTTTAAACTAGCCATGATAAAAATGCTACATTTATGAGCAGTTGTGAACATGCTTGAAACAAATTTTAGAAATAGAAACACTCAGCAAAGAGATAGAAAGTCTCAGTAAAGGAATAAAAGACATAAAGAAAAACCAAGTAGGTATTAAATAGAATAACTGAAATAAAGAGCTCAGTGGATATGTTCTCCAGCAGAATGGAAGGGCAGAGAGAAGAATCAGTGAGCTAGAAAACAGAACAATGGAAATCACCCAATCTGAACAACAAAAAGACACTAAACTGAAAAGAAAAAATTAGCAGGCTCGGTGCCTGTGGCTCGAGTGGCTAAGGCACCAGCCACATACACCTAAGGTGGCGGGTTTGAATCCAGCCCGGGCCCACCAAACAATGATGGC
>NW_003852472.1:2626021-2628357 GCF_000181295.1 Otolemur garnettii | reverse complement strand
AAAAAAAAAAAAAAATTAACAGAGCCTCAGGAACCTATGGGACTAAAACAAAAGACCTAATATTTGTGTCATCAGAGTCCCAGAAGGAGAGGGAAAGGATGGCAAGGCTAGAAAGATATTTGAAGGAATAATGGCTAAAAGTGCCCCCAAATTTCCCAAGAGACATAAACCTACAGATTCAAGGAGCTCAGTGAACCCCAAACAAAACAACCCCCAAGAGATGCATGTCAAGAGGCCAGCCATGGTGGCTCATGCCTGTAATCCTAGCACTGAGAGAGGCTGAGGCAAGTGGATTGCCTGAGCTCACAGGTTGGAGACCAGCCTGAGCAAGAGCAAGACCATATCTCTAAAAATAGCCAGGCATTGTGGCAGGCACCTGTCGTCCCAGCTACTTGGGAGGCTGAGGCAAGAGAATTGCTTGAGCTCAAGAGTGTGAGGTTGCTGTGAGCTATGATGCCATGTTACTCTACCAAGGGCAACAAAGTAAGACTGTTTCCAAAAAAAAAAAAAAGGTGGTGGCACCTGTAGCTCAGTGGGTAGGGCACCGGCCATGTACACCAAGGCTGGCAGGTCCGAACCCAACCCAGGCCAGCTAAAAAGACAATGACAACTGCAACAACAACAACAAAAACAGCTGGCACCTGTGGGTCCCAGCTACTTGGAAGGCAAGAGAATCCCAGCTACTTGGAGGCAAGAGAATCACTTAAGCCCAAGAGTTGGAGGTTGCTGTGAGCTGTGACCCCACAGCACTCTACCCAGGGCAACAGCTTCAGACTCTGTCTCAAGAAATAAATAAATAAATAAATAAATATAAACAAATACTTAAAAAGAGAGAGAGAGAGACTGGCACTAGCATAAAGATAGACATATTGGCCAATGGAATACAATAGAAAGCTCAGAAATGCACACACACAAATATGGTTAAATGATTTTCATCAAGGGCATCAGAACCATTTAATGGGGGGAAAGGATAGTCTTTTCAATAGTACTGGGAAAACTGTATATCCACATGCAAAACAAATGAAGTTGAGGCCTTACCTAACACCATATGCAAAAATTAACTCAAAATGGATCAAAGACCTAAACATAAGAACTAAAATTATAAAACTCTCAGAAGAAAAGTTCACAACATTGGATTTGGCAGCTATTTATTGGATATGACACTAAAGCCATAAGCAACAATAACAACAATAAATAGATAACTATGACTTGATTAAAACTGAACACTTTTGCGTCAAAGGACACTATCAGTAGAGTAACAAGGCAACCCATAGAATGGGAGGAAATATTTGCAAAGTACACATCTGCTAAGAGATTAATATCCAAAATAGAGGTATTCTAAAACTCAGCAACAAAATTTTTAAAAACTGCTTAAGTCAAAAAATGAGCTGAGGACTCAAATAGACATTTCTCCAAAGTAGACACATGTATACAAATGACCAGTAAGCACATGGGAAGAAGTTCGACCCCACTGATTATTAGGGAAACGCAAATCAAAACTGCAATGAGATACCACCTCACACTTACTGGGAGGCCTGCTATGAACAAAACACACAGAAAGAACAAGTGTCGGTGAGGGTTGTGGAAAAATTGGGAACTTTGTGCATTGTCCCTGAGAATGTAATATGGTATATCCGCTATGGAAAACAGTATGGCGGTTCCTCAAAAAATTAAAAATAGGATCATCATATAATCCAGAAATTCCACTTCTGAGTATGCTACACATACACAAGAGCATTGGAAGGAGAGTCTCAGGACATTTATACTTCCATGTTCATAACAGCACTGTTTACAACAGCTGAAACATGGAAGGGACCATCAACAGATGAATGTAATAAATGCCTGTAACGGAATATTATTCAGCCTTTAAAAAAGAAGGAAAATCTGACATATGCTACAAGATGAACTTTGAGGACATTATGTCAAGTGAAATTAATAAGAAAAAATCTGCCTGATTCCACTTGACAGGAGTCAGAGTAGTCAAAATCATGGAGACAGACAGCAAAAGGGTGGTTGCCAGAGGCTGGGTAGAGGAGGGTAATGGGACATTATTATTTGGTAGATACAGAGTTTGATTTTGCAAGATGAAAATAGTTATGGAGATGAATGATAGCAACAACTACACAATTTATAAATGTTTCAATTCCACGGAACTGTTAAAATAGTTAAGATGGTAAATTTTATGTTATGTGTACTTTAGCACAATAAAAAAATGTTTTAATTACAATGTGTTATAAAAAGAGTACTATGGCTCGGCGCCTATAGCTCAACTGGCTGGGGCGCCAGCCACGTACACCTAAGGTGGCGGGTTTGAATCCCCAGCCCGGACCCGCCAA
>NW_003852472.1:2622214-2624926 GCF_000181295.1 Otolemur garnettii | reverse complement strand
GCACCCACCACAACACCTAGCTATTTTTTGTTGCAGTTTGGCTGGGGCCAGGTTTGAACCTGCCACCCTCAGTATATGGGGCTAGTGCCCAACTCACTGAGCCATAGGCAACGCCCTCCTCTTGAGTTTTCTAAATTATATTTGAAAGTTGAAGCAAAAATTGTAACACTGTCTGATGTTAGTGTGTGTCTGATGTAGAGAAAATATTTCAGGTTTTTTTTTTTTTTTTTTAGTTTTTGACTTGGGCTGGGTTTGAACCCGCCACCTCCAGCATATGGGGCTGGTGTCCTACTCCTTAGAGCTACAGGCGCCACCCAAGAGAATATTTTAATATATTAGAAATGAGAGAGTAAAGGGACATAAATGGAGGTTGAGTTTCTATACTTCATTAGAACTGGTAAAATGATGACAGCAATGGACTGTGATAAGTTATATACATATAACATAATACTAAAAATGTGATACGAAGTAACTAGGTCAAAACCACTATAAACAGGCTGGGTGCAGTGGCTCACACCTGATAGATTCATATTACTGACCCACCCAGGTAGAACTAACCTGCCCAGGAAGGACCCCTTTCCTAGGAAGCATGTCCCTCCCAGGAAATAGTAAATGGACCAATCCCTGTCTCTGACCCCTTTTCCCACCCACCTGCCCAGGTAGAAATCCCCATCTGCCATTGCTCAGGTGTGGAATTTCTTTTCTGATTTCATCCCACCTGCATCCAGGTGGAGCAAAGGCCACATTGACCACACACAACCGACACTCCATTTTTCCTTTGTTTTGTGCCTCAGAATAATTTTTCATCTTTGGGTCCATAACCTCTCATATGGTGCTGTGACATGGATGGGGAGAAGCCCCTTTGGGGGGCCAAAGCCAGGGTTTTGAGAGGCTGAGGCAGAAAGATTGCTTAAGGCCAGGAGTTGGAGACCAGCCTGGGCAACATGGTGAGACCCCCATCTCTACCAAAAGTGTAAACTAATTAGCCAGGTGTTGTGACATTGTACCACTGCACTCCAGCTGGGGCGACAAAAATTTTTTTAACTTGGGTGGTGCCTGTGGCTCAAAGGAGTAGAGCACTGGCCCCATATGCTGGAGGTGGCGGGTTCAAACCCAGCCCCAGCCAAAAACTGCAAAAAAAAAAAAAAATTAACCTTTAATGAATCCCCAACAATAAAAATAAAATAAAATAAACAAAATAAAAAAATTGTTTTGCAGTTTTTGGCGGGGGGCTGGGTTTGACCCGCCACCTCCGGCATATGGGGCTGGCATCTTACTCCTTTGAGCCACAGGTGCCACCCATAAAAAAAAATTTTAAACAATAAATAAGTCAAAATGGAATTCCATACTTGGCACCTGTAGCTCAGTGGATAGGGCACTGGCCACATACACCAGGGCTGGCGTGTTCAAAACTGGCCTAAGCCTGCTAAACAACAATGACAACTATAACAAAAAACCAGCTGGGCATTGTGGCGGGCACCTGTAGTGCCAGCTACTTGGGAGGCTGAGGCAAGAGAATCATTTAAGCCCAAGAGTTTGAGGTTGCTATGAGCTATGACGCCATAGTACTCTACAGAGGGCAACATAGTGAGACTCTGGCCCGCCCCCCCCCAAAAAAAAACCACCAAAATAGAATTCGAAACATGTTCAAGTAGACCCAGACATAGTGGTACACGCTTGTATTCACAGCTATACAGGAGGCTGACATGGGAGAATCACTTGAGACCAGGAGTCTGAGGCTGTAGATGGTCATACTTATGAGTAGCCACTGTAGCCTGAGGAGCATAGCAAGATCTCATCTCTTGAGGGGAAAAAAGTTCAAGTAACCAGGCGGCGCCTGTGGCTCAAAGGAGTGGGGCACCGGCCCCATATACTGGGGTGGCAGGTTCAGACCCGGCCCCGGCCAAAAACTACAAAGAAAAAAGTTCAAGTAACCCTTGGGAAGACATATGAAAAGAAAACAGAAAAACAACCAAACAAAACCAGAGAACAAACAGAAAATAAATAGTAGCTTAAGGCTTAACATTAATAATTACATTAAACATAAATAGTCTCAATACACCAATCAAAAGAGATTGGCAGAGTGGATTGAAACGCATGACCCAACTATGTGCTGTGTAGAAGAAATTTACTTCAAATATAACAATTTAGATAGGTTAACTGGAAAACAACATAGTATGCAAACATTAATCAAAGGAAAGTGGGAGTAGCTCTATTAGTATAAGATAAAGTAGACCTTAGAGCAAAGAAAATAATCAGACACATAGAGGGACATTATACGATGATTTAAAAGTCAATCTACCAAGAAGGCAAAGCAATCCCCAAAGTGTAGGCATCAAACAACAGAACCAAAAATATGTGAAGCAGGCAGCGGGTAGGGCGCTGGCCACATACACCCAGGCTGACAGGTTGGAACCTAGCCCGGGCCAGCTAAAACAACAATGACAACTGCAACAAAATAATAGCTGGGCATTGTGGTGGGCACCTGTAGTCCCAGCTACTTGGGAGGCTGAGGCAAAAGAATCTCTTAAGCCTAAGAATTTGAAATTGCTGTGAGCTGTGATGCCATAGCACTCTACCTAGGGCAACTGCTTGAAACTCTATCTTAAAAAAAAAAAAAAAAAGAAGTCAGGCGGCACCTGTGGCTCAAAGGAGTAGGGTGCCAGCCCCATATGCCGGAGGTGGTGGGTTCAAACCCAGCCCCAGCCAAAA
>NW_003852472.1:2606695-2620471 GCF_000181295.1 Otolemur garnettii | reverse complement strand
TGGCAGGTGCCTGTAGTCCCAGCTACTTGGGAGGCTGAGGCAAGAAAATCACTTAAGCCCAAGAGTTGGTGGTTGCTATGAGCTGTGATGCCACAGCATTCTACCAAGGGTGACATAGTGAGACTGTCTCAAAAAAAGAAAGAAACAGAAACAGAAAAAAGGACTTACTGTATAACTATGATAATCAAGATTGTGTGATATTGGTAAAAGGATAAACGCATAGATCAATGGAGAGCCACACAAAGATATCCAACTGAGTTTTGCCAAAAATGCAAAAGCAATTCAATGGAGATGGGTAACTTTTTCTACAAATGGTGCTGGAACAATTAAACATCTCATAGGCAAAAACAAACAAACAAAAAGAAACTTGACCTCACATAAAAATTAACTCAAAAAGGATCATGGATATATACAACATAAAACTTTTAGGAGAAAACCTTTGGGATCTAGGGCTAGGCAAAGAGTTCTTAGATCTGACACTAACATCACAATCCATCAAAAAAATTAAGTTAGATTTCATCAAAATTTAAAGCTTTTACTGTGCAGAAGGCCCTGTTAAGAGGAGAGAAAGATAAGCTTTAGGGTGGGAGAAATATTGCAAACCATATATGAAACAAAGGATTAGTATCTAGTATCCATAAACAACTCTCAAAACTCAGCAGTTAAAAAAAGCACCCAATTAGAACACTGGCTAAAGACACCAAAAGACATTTCAATGAAGATATACAGCAGCTGAATAAGGTTGCTGTATATCACAGGCAAACATGGTTAACATGATTAGTCAACAGGGAAATGCAAATTAAAACCACAATGAGATACCACTACATACCTATCAAAATGAAGTGAAAAATAGTGATAATACCAAAATGCTGATGAGGACAAAAAGAAACTGGATCCTTCATGCATTGCTGGTGGGAATGCTAAAAGGTTCAGCTACTCTGGAAAACAGTTTGGCAGTCTTTAAAAGCTAAACATGTAACTGCCATGTAACTCAGAAATTGCAGACTTATGAAGACTTATGATCACATGAAAACCTGTGCATGAATGTTTATAGCAGCCTTATTTGTAACAGCCCCAAACTGGAGATGACCCCGATATCCTTCGACTAAAATGTATACATCTATACCATGATACTATTCAACTATAGAAAAGAACAATCTAGTGATGTGTGCAGTAGTCTGAATGAATCTCCAGAAATCATGTTGAGTGAACAAAGGCCAATCCCAGGTTATATACTGTATGATTCTATATAGCTAACTTACTTTCTTTCTTTCTCTCTCCCTTCCTTTCTTTCCTTTTTTAAAAAACTATTTTATTTATTTATTTATTTGAGACAGAGTCACCCTGGGTAGAGTGCTATGGCTTCCCAGCTCACAGCAACCTCAAATTCTTGGGCTTAAGTGATTCTCTTGCCTCAGTCTCCCAGGTAATTGGGACTACAGGCGCCCAACATAAGCTGGCTATATTTTTGTTGCAGTGTCATTGTTTAGCTGGCCCGGGCTGGGTTAGAACCCACCAGCCTGGGTTTATGGCACCCGGGCTGGCACCCTACCCACTGAACCTCTTTTCTTTCTTTCTCTTCCTTCCTTCCTTCCTTCCTTCCTTCTTTCTTTCTGTCTCTCCCCTTCCTTCCTTCCTTCCCTCCTTTCCTTCCTTCTCTCTCTCTCTCTTTCTTGATAGAGTCTCACTCTGTTGCCCTGGGTAGACTGTGTGGCCTCATAACTCACTGCAACCTCAAATTCCTGGGCTCAAGCAATCCTCTCGTCTCAGCCTCCTAAGTACCTGGGACTACATGCATCCACCACAACATCCAGCTATTTAGTAGAAATCGGGCCTCATTGTTACTCAGGCTGGTCTCAAAATCCTGAGCTCAAGCCATCCACCAGCTTCAGCCTCCCAGAATGCTAGGATTACAGACATTCTTGAAATGACAAAAATACAGAAATGGAGAACAGGGGCTGGATGCAGTGGCTCATACCTGTAATCTCAGCACATTCAGGAGCCAAGATGGGAAGATCCCTGGAGACCAGGAGTTCCAGACCAGCAACATAACAAGAGCCCATCTCTACAAAAATACTTTTAATTAGTCAGCATGACTACACACACTTGCAGCTGAGGAAAGAGGATCATTTAAGCCCAGGAGTTTGAGATTACAGTGAACTGAGATTGCATCACTGCACTCCAACATGGGTGACAGAGCAAGATCCTTTCTCTAAGGAAGGGAGGGAAGGAGGGAGGAAAGGAGGGAGGGAAGGAGAAAAGAAAAGAGGTGGGGGGAGGGAGAAATGGAGTACAGATTAGTGATTGCCAGGGCAAGAAGGGGTTGAGGTTAGGTGGGAAGTGGGCATGGGTATAAAACAGAAACATTAAGGATTTTTGTAGAGATGGAGAAGTCCTATGTTTTACCAATGTCAATATTCTAGTTGTGTTATGGTACTACCATTTTGAAAAATGATATCATTGGGGGAAAAGAGATAAAGGCTACAGGACGTACCTGTATTTTTTTTTATAATTGTGTATCAATCTACAATGATTGCAAAATTAAAAGTTTATTTCTTAAAGTTAAAAGTTTAATTAAAACAAAAGAAATCAGTAGGGAGTACCAGTAGCAACAGGACTATGCATACCCCACCTAAAAGCGTTCCATTTCATTTTTTAGAAAAACTTTGTGCTGATCAAACACAATTTTTTGCAGACTAAATTCCGCCCTTAGGCTGCAGTTTACAACCTCTGGCCAAGCACCAGGAACATAGTTCAGTGCTATGATCAAATGAAATTGAAAACAAAGTTTAAAACACACATTTAGTGATTTGCATTTTTGTTCATTCTCATCCTCACACACCCAGACAGACCACATACAAATACTGCCCACCCACACATACACACAGAGCCTGCCACAAATGCCACACTCAGTTATCCAAATCAGTCACATGCTGCCCACCTATCTACAGTCATGCACATTCAACACCCACACACCATACAGCCATACTGACACCCAGACGCTGCAGTCAGACAAAAGATTATGCTTCCCCAAGGACTTGGTGACCACAGTGTCTGTAGATGGGCTCCCTGTGCAACCTCCCCCCTGGGCTCCACATGGCCTGTCTCCCAACAGGGCAACAGAGTACCCCAAACCCCACAGGCCCTGGATTCTTCTCCTCCATGCTGCACACAATTCAAACCTCTTCCAACATTAGAGACAGCAGGACTCAGACCCTAGTAGACATTGACTACTGGGGACAGGAGAAAGACAATGCTGCTATAGCCACAGTAGGGAGAACTCTACTTCTTGGAGTTTGGGCACCAGATGCAAGATAGGGAACAAGCTAATCTCCTAGCTGTGGGTGCTGTACTCTCAGATCCTCTCTTTCGAGCCCTTTGCCCCTTGGAATCTCTCTATCACACACACACACACACACACACACACACCATTCTACCCAAACACACCCAGTCATTTCTACCAGCTCCTGTCCAGCTTCCAATGGGAAGCCCTCCGGGACCAGCCTAGCCACAGAATTCCCTTCCCTGTGGTCACTTATCTCAGGGGCTCATTCTTGGAGCAGCTGCCTCACCGTGGGTCATACTGCTGCTTTTGGACAAGAGGTTCCGGAGTGAGAGTGGGGGTCCAATATGTCTCCCCCCCTTCCACCAACTTAGCACCCTTCCCATTCAAAGATACCTGCATGCCACCCTGTTGGGCAAACACATTCAGGTGACACGCTCACAGACACACACCCTGCAGGCACCAAGCACCACAGCGATTTTCATCTTAACAGCTTTATTGAGATGTGATTTCCACATAACCCCCCAAATCCACATCTTCTCATTTAGGATTACTGCCAGTGGGGTGACAGAAGCCTGGGGCGCTGCTCAAAGTTCTGCAACCATCAGCACAATCAATCATAGAACATTTTCATCACCCCCAAAAGTAAACCTTATACGCATTCCAGCAACACCCTCACTCCAGCCCCTGACAACTGCTGACCTACTTTTTGTCTCTATAGATTTCCCTATTCTCGATAATTTTTGTAAACAGTATCATACATTTGATGGTCTTTTGTGACTGGGTTCTTTCCCTTACCATAATGTTTCAAGGTTCATCCATGGGGTAGCATGTTTGAGTACATGTTCCATTTTATGGCTGTTCCACTGTATGGATACACCTCATTTTGTTCATCCATTCATCAGTGGACTAACATATAGGATTTGTTCCACTTTGGAGCTATTATCCATAATGCTGCTATGAACATTCCTGTATAAGTCTTTTGTGTGAATGTATGTTTTCATTTCTTTGGGTAAATGCCTAGAGTAGAACTGCTGAATCATATGGTGACTCTATGTTCAACCTTTTGAGGAACTGCCAGACTGTTTTCAAAGGCAGCTGTACCATTTTACCTTTCTACCAGCAGTGAGGATTCCAATTTCTCCACATCCTCACCAACATTTGTCAAATGACTACTGCCATACTTGTGGGTGTGAGGTAGTATTTCTGTGTGGTTTTGTTCTCCATTTCCTTAATGATTAATGATGATAAGCATCTTTTCATGCACTTATTTTGGCCATTTTGTAGCTTCTTTGTCTATTCTAAATGTCTGTTCAGATTCTTTGCCCATTTTTAAACTGAGTTATTTGTCTTTTTATTATTGAGTTGTAAGAACCTTGGTAGATACTGGGCAAAAAGCTGATTGGAGCTCTATTTGCCAAGAACCAAAGTCTTATTTGCAGAGTCTCTGAAGTTTGGCCCCTGGGCACGAAACTCTGTCCTTGCCTCCTCTGTGTGCAGCCCTGCTCAGCAGCTCACTTAGGCTCAGAGATAAGCCCCCTAACTCAGAACAACCCTCTCCCACAGATAAGGAAACTGAAGCTTGAGGTGGGGAAAGGACTTGCTCAAGGTCTCATGACCCTTGAGAGCGGAGCCAGGCTCAAATTCAGATCTGTCAGACTAAACCCCACCCTCTCTCCAAACAATTTCTCTGCACATTTTCATGCTGTGCCTGGCTATTTTCTGCATGACAACACACTTAACATCGCTTCCATTCTCACCACAACCTGTGAAGTGAGTCATATGAACATTATTCTCTTGTTTTACAGAGGAAACTGAGGCTAAGAGGTGTGACGTGACTTTCACTAACCTTGAAGCCAGCAAGAGTCAGAGCTCATGGCACCCAACCCAGGCACAACTGGAGGCCAGTGGGGGCCCACTCTATGGCCGAAAGCATCTGACCTCAGTCCCCACCTAAACCCAGCCACACTTCCTGGGGGTTCCACCTTTCTTCTGGCCCAAAGCCACCTCCAGTCACCAGGAAACTAGAGTAGCCAATAGTCCACTGAGGAGGACCTGGGCAATACAAACTTCCTCTAGGGCAGCCCCACCCAGCACCAGCTGGGCCCTCTGGCCAGGCACTCCCAGGTCTGCCCAGACCCTGCCCAATAGGCCCAACCCAAGACCTTTGCTCCCGAAAGAAGGAGGACCCTAGTTTCTATGGGTCTTGAGCTCTGTTTACCTTACTCTTCTGTCACCCAAGGGCTTAGGCATATATAGAAGAAGACACAATCTACATGATTTGAGAGATATGGGCAACACAGACAATTCCCTAGGCCCAGCACAGTGGGATCTCTCATCTCACTGAAAGAGTCCTTGGTTTGTACTAGAAGGCAAAGATCCCTTAATTCAGACAACACAGTATCCCTTTATCAGTCATTTATACCAGTAGCCTCCTAGGTTGCTGATCTACAGCAGCCAAGGTTGTTGAATTAAGGGAAAATGATGTCTTTACTTCATTTAAGTTACTAAATCAACTATCTCTTGAGTACTTAGCAAGGTTCTAGGCACAGGGGATGAGCAACATTTTTGCCCATTTGGGGATATAGTGGATGTCCCAGTGGAGCTGACAGACTGGAACAGAAACAATTTAAAATAAATAAGTTTTAGCGAACCTTCCTGGCACAAAAGAACGGTAAATGTTTGAGATGATGTATTAATTACCCTCTGATCATTATACAGTCAGTATATGTATCAAAATATCACCTTGTGCCCCATGAATACCTACAGTTATTGTTTGTCAATTTTTAAGTACAATGAGAAAATAAAATAAAAGTAAATAAGAAAAATATAAAAATTTAAAGTATGTCAAATGGTGTTAAAGGCCAAGAGAACCCAGGCAAGGTGTCTCACACTTGTAATCCCAGCACTTTGGGAGGCTGAGGCAGGAGGATTGCTTGAACCCAGGAGTTTGAGGCTACAGTGAGCTGTGGTGAACCACTGCACTCCAGCCTGGGAGACAGAGTAAGACCTTGTCTCTAAAACAAAACAAAAACATAAAAAAAAAAAAAAACCAGACACCAAGGGGAATATACAGTACGAAAAGGGGACAGGTCATTGTTGGGTAAGAAGCTGCAGTTTTAAATAGGGGGGTCAGAGAAGGATGCACTGAGGGCAAAAACCTAAAAGGGGTTAAGGGAAAGACATGTGGATACCGCAGGAGGATCCAGTGCAGAGGGGACAACCAGCACAGGGACCCTGAGGCAGGATCTCCTGAAAGCCAGGAGACCCCAGCGGCTGCAGTGAGAAGAGAGAAGAGAGAAGCAGGGGGTGAGGGCAGCCCGCACAGAACCTCAAAGCCAACTCTGAAGGGCTCAGAGCCAGGTGAAGGATTGTCCAGGTGTGGGACCAAAGGCTTTACAGGCAACGTTTCTGACTTCCCACTTTTGCCTGGGTCAAGCCGCTTTCACCCCACTTAATTAAGGTGAACCCCAGCTCCGATTGGGGCTCAAAGGGATTGAAGACAGGGTTCAGGAAGGGAAGTGCTGCTCAGCTAAAGTCATCCAGGCTTATGGCTAACGATGGGAACTGAAGGGGGCTACAGACGAATCTTGGTTCAGATGGGCTCAAGGGTATCTTCGGGTTGCTTCCGGTCCCAGCACCTCCCAGGCAGTACAACCCCACCGTCCTGAATCAGGCCGGGCCTGCGCAAAGTGCGTGCTGCCTCGGAGGCTGGAGCCATCTGGGAGCAGGTGCACAGCTCCAGAAGAAGCCGCCCACTCCGGCAAACAGCTGCGGCCACGCCCACAGGGGGACCTGCCAGTCCGGCCTGGGTGGTTGGCAGGCCCCCATCCCAACGCTGCCCGCACCAAAGGCGCCGAAAATGGCAAGGAGGGCAGTCAAACAGTTAGTGATTTGCACCCCCAACTCCTGAAGCATCCCTTCGCCCAGTTTACCCCGGAGAATTCGTCTCTGAGCAGCTGGGGGACAAGGACCGAAGGGTGGGGCGTGGGGGGGTTCAGGCCCCGCCCCGTCTTGGTACCCCCACCCCGGCGCCATGCGCCGCTCGGGGCCAAGTCCTTCCTCCCAGGACGCTCTGTGAAAGTGGGAGGGGGGTCCACGTCACTGTCCCCTGGCCCGAGAGAGCGCGGCTCCGCCCCTCCCGCCCCCGCCAGTGCGCTGGGCACTTAGCTAAGACTGCCGGGCCCCAGCCCAGGGCTAGCAGAGTCGCCGCCGCCCTCCCACAAAGCCACAGGCAGGTGCAGGCGCAGCCGTAACGCGAGCGTTTCAAGCCAAGCCGTTAGCGAGCCCTCCGGGCGGCCGTCGGTCCGTGTGTCCTTTCGTCCCGGCGTCTGTCGGTCCGTCGGCGAGCCGCAGCTCTCGCCCCTGCCCCTTGTCTCCCCGCACCCGGAGCCGCCCGGTGGAGCGGGCCTTGCCGCGGCAGCCATGTCCATGGGCCTGGAGATCACCGGCACCTCGCTCGCCGTCTTGGGCTGGCTGGGCACTATCGTGTGCTGCGCGCTGCCCATGTGGCGCGTGTCGGCCTTCATCGGCAGCAGCATCATCACCGCGCAGATCACCTGGGAGGGCCTGTGGATGAACTGCGTGGTGCAGAGCACTGGCCAGATGCAGTGCAAGATGTACGACTCGCTACTGGCACTACCTCAGGACCTGCAGGCGGCCCGCGCCCTCATCGTAGTGGCCATCCTGGTGGCCGCCTTCGGGCTGCTCGTGGCGCTCGTGGGCGCCCAGTGCACCAACTGCGTGCAGGATGACACGGCCAAGGCCAAGATCACCATCGTGGCGGGTGTGCTCTTCCTGCTGGCCGCCCTGCTCACCCTGGTGCCGGTGTCCTGGTCGGCTAACACCATCATCCGGGACTTCTACAACCCCCTGGTGCCGGAGGCGCAGAAGCGTGAGATGGGCGCCGGCCTGTACGTGGGCTGGGCAGCCGCGGGGCTGCAACTGTTGGGGGGCGCGCTGCTCTGCTGTTCCTGCCCACCGCGCGAGAAGAAGTACCAGCCCGCCAAAGTCCTCTACTCCGCACCGCGCTCCGCCGGCCCTGCACCGGCTGCGAGCACAGCCTACGACCGCAAGGACTACGTCTGAGGAGGCAGACGCAGGAGACACCACCACCACCACCACCAAGAGCTGGAGCGCCCACCAGTCCAGCCTACAGCCCTGCATCGAGGATGCCAGGAAGCCCACTCTCTGGACTGGAAGGGGCCATCTCAGTGCCGCTGCCCCAGCTGCCACCTCTCTGCGGGTTGGGGAGCCAACTGCGGGACCCCAAAACCAACCCGCGTGGACAGTGAAACCTCACCCTTCTGGAGCGCGGGGCTGGGGTGCCCGCCGATACTTGCCTGCTTTGTCGAGCCCCATCGGGCCGCTGCCCCAAAGCCCGTCATGGGCAGGGATCGGTAGCCATGACATGGAGCACTTAATATTTTTCAATAAAAGCATTTCGTTTTGCAGTTACTGGAGCCTCCTTGTCCTGAGCGCCCCCTCAGAGGTCGGCCTTGGCTGGATCGGCTCTCCTGTTGCCCTGCCGGGATGGAGTTTAGAGGGAAAATGGAGTTGTAAGCTGAGCTTGGTCACTAGGTGGTCACTTGCCTACTCACTGCCCATTCGGGCAATGAACTAAAAACAGCCTGTATGGCCAAGACCCAATCCAGAGAGCACTTCCAGCAGGCTGTGGCCGGGGAGGTGAGGGGAAGGTGGCAGGATGTGCCATTTGGTTTGTACTTGGAGCCTGCATCTTCTGCTGTGTGCTGTGCATTCCGAATCTCTGGGGTACAGTGGGAAAGAGCTCATTCCATACCATGATTTCCCATTTGGAAAAGACAAACAAAAAGACCTATGGTTTTGATAAAACACAACCACCCAAAGTAAAGCTGGCAAAATCTCTTCACCTGAAAGAGAGATGAGAGAGGGATCATCTTCTTCCTGGGACCCTCAAGGGAGGACAGGGAGGACTAAGAAGGGGTGTGAGACACTCTCAAGTGTCTCACAGGAGCTTGAGGTAAACAATGTGGAAACTGCACTGGCTGTTGAAGAAAACCCAGGAAGTTCAGACGGGAAAGGGGATGGAGCCCAGGCCCAGAGCGTGGTAGTAATGGCCCCTATGCTTTGAAAGGGTGACAGATTCTTCATGACTGGATGGAGCTCAGTGCTAGCCAGGAAGTAGCGATGGGCCAAGCAGAATCTCTTACGTGGAATTATGGACCTTGTACCTTACTCTGGGTATTAGGGAGTCATGCAAGGGGAGTACCTGGTCAGATTTATGTTCTAAATCTCTACAGCAGCCCCCATGGAGCTGGGAATCCAGGAGAGATAAAAGTAGGGAGACCATCTAAAGCAGTGGCTCTCAACCTTCCTAATGCCATGGCCCTTTAATACAGTTCCTGTGGGTCCGCAACCCATAGGCTGAGAACCACTGATCTAAAGGAAATAGCCCATCCCAGCGGCATGAGATCATGGTGGCCAGAAACAAAGCGGTGCCAGGTATGTGGTCAGAACCTGCTGGGGGCTGTTAAAGAAACAAGATGAGCAGCACCTGAGAGCCATGGAGATAGGCAGAGTGAGGGAGAGGGAAGATTCCAGGGAAGGATCTTGGAATCAAGGAATTTCCGCCTTAGGTCATTGTTTGGAAACCACTCTCCTTGCCTGCAGGAATGGTGCCATTCACCACAACAGAGACTAAGATGAGGGGTTCAGTTTTGACTATACAGAGATTGGCAAGCCTGTGGGACATCCAGGTAGAGGCATCCAGGAAGTAGAAGAGAATATAGAGAGATCTGGTAGACCTGGAAGTTGGTAGCATACAAATGGCAACCGAAACCAGGGGAGTGGATGAGGTCAGTTCAGAAACCAAAAGAAAAAAAAAAAAGGAGTTTCAAGGAGGCAGGTGTTGGCAACAGTATCTTAGGCTACAGAAGTGGTCAGGCAAGATGAAATCCTGGGACTGGTCATAGTATTATGAACACCAAGGTGGCCACTGGTAGCCTTAGCAAAAGGTATGGGGGCTGAAGCAGTGGATGGGAAAGAAAGCAGTGGGCGAGAGATGAAAGCAGCCGCTATAGACTCTGTGTCTAAGAGGTTTGCTTAGAAATGGATTTATGGGCCAAGCGAACAATTCAAGAAGGAGCAAGGATCACACAGGTATTTGCTATGGAGATTTAAAATTATTTCTAAATTATTGAATTTGGAACATTTTGGGCTGCAGCAAAGCTAAAGCAAAAGGTCCCCATGGCAGCTAGATTTCTTAGAACACTCCACTTAGATCCAGAAAAATTCTCTAGTTAAGAAACACCCACATGTTGTCACCTCAATGGGCCTAAGAAAGAGGAAGTGAGTTAATAGTATGTGTACCTTAGCTTAGGTCACTCTCTAAGATTCTAGGAAAAGACAGGGTGTGTGGGTTACTCTCTCCCCTGCGGGCTCCCCTGGGATACGATTTAGGAGAAGTGAGCTAAGGACTGAGGGTCTGTATCAGCTGCCACCTCAGCAGTCTCTGGCCAGGGGAGCCAAGGAACCCTAGAGACAGGAGCAGGGTTACTCAGTTTCCATCAGCTCCAAGAGGGAAGCATGGACGAAATCCCTCCCAGCCACACTCTGAGCCAGCCACTCCCATGGCCCACCTCATCATCCCCAAGAAGAGGAATTTGGTAGGGAAGGAAGACAGACTCAATCCTGGGCATGGGTGTGTAGGTCTTCCGAGTTTCAGACTCTCCCCTGTCCTTCAGTCTCTCTCCTGGGGCCTCTTGGAGGGGACTAGGGAAGGAAGTATTGCACCCCATCTTGTCCCTGCACCCTACATGCACACACATCCTCATTTGGCTCTGGGGTCTGTCCTAACTCACTTTCTTTTTTATCCTTTCCTGGAGTCTGCGCCTAAGCAGAGATGGTGAAGTTTGCAGACCATAAGCTGAGGAGGGTCCCAGGTCCCAGGGAATCTTTGGACAGCTGGAAAAGAGAGAGGCATTTAGTATCAAGGAACACACCCTGACCTGGGAGTCAGGAAACCTGATTTCTAGATCCAATTTGGCTACTGCTCTCCTGTGTGGCTCTGAGGAAATCCCTTCCTCTTCCAGTTCAAAGTGTCTCCACCATTTAAAAGAAGGGACTGGACCTGATGACCCACAAGGGCCCTCTAACTTGTCCTTTCCACCCCTGTCTTGTCATCTCCTACAGAGGAAAATTAGCCAGAACTAAAGTGACTATGTAAAGAGTGCAGTTCACTCCTCTGAGCCTCAGTTTCCTCATCTACAAAATGGATATAAAGGCAGGGCAGGCTGGCTCATGCCTGTGATCCCAGAACTTTGGGAGGCCAAGGTGGGAGGATTGCTTGAGCCCAGGAGTTTCAGACCAGCCTAAGCAACACAGCAGGATCCCATGTCTACAACAAATAGAATTGTTATTTGGGCATGATGTAATCCCAGCTACTCAGGAGGCTGAGATAGGAGGATTCTTGAGCCCAGGAGTCGGAGGTTGCAATGAGCTATGATGATATCACTGCACTCTCTCTGGGGTGATAGGGCAAGACTCTGTCTCAAAACAAATAAACAAAAAAGGTATAATATTAGTCCTGGGCTGTGTTGAGGCTTAGCTGAACCATCCTTTAGGTTCCCATGCAGCCCACTGTCTCCCCATCAGCACACGCTACATTACCGTACATTGTGGTTTGGTTTCTTGTCAGACTTCCCTACCAGAAGGTCAGTTCCCAAGGTCAGGGACAGTGTCCTCAGTTTCTGTCTGCAGCATCCAGTGCCAGCTGGCTTGGCAGGCTGGGCAGAAATACCCATGGAATGAAGGTGTGTCTGCTTGTATGAAAAGCACCTTGCACCATGCTAGGCACCAATAGGAGTTCACTTAATGCAAATTTGGATCTTTCAACTTTTGGTATATTCAGCCAGGCAAGGGCCTGGGAATATGAGAGAGATGCTCATGTCATGAGAAAGTCCCTGGTTTTCTTCAAACGCCATAGCTGTGAACCCCCTGCCAGGCCCGGGGGCTGTCTCACCCACCTCCCACTGTGGTGCTACAGCCACCAGCTCTTGCCACACCTGTTCCAGCTCTTCCTCCTGCCAGACCAAAAGCCAAGTGCTTTATCAAATAAACAGCATTTATTGTGGCTCCCTCAAGGTCTGCGGCAGGCCTGGAAGAACAGACAGTACCTTCCTTCTCACTCTCCTGCCAGGGTTCCATGAAATGTTACTTATGCCAAGACAAGTATGCCCTGCAGAGCCAGCAGGGAGAAAGAGTGGAAGGTAAGGAAGTCTGGCAGGAAAGACCAGTGGCACCTGGTGCTCCCTGAAAGACCTTGACCGAGTAAGTCACTGGCTGCCTCTGGCTTGTGTTTATAAAAGAAGTGACATTTTCCCTGCTGCCTTTGATCCCATAAGAACTCTGCAAGGTGGTCATTACACAATGTGGCCACCAAAGTCCACAATGTGATGAGACTGGGGCTCCAAGCACTGCCACCTCCTGTCAGTGACCAGCCCCTAGCTTGTCCCCTCCTCATTATGTCTAGATGTGTCCCTGTCTCTTCTTCTTCACTTTCACTGTCATGACTCCAGCCAGGCCACCACCATACTTCTGACAGCCTCAAGAGGGTCTCTGGTCTCTAGGCTCTCTTTCCACACCCTAGAACCCAGCTATACCCATTCCCAAGCCATTTACCTCAGAACAATTTCAAATCTGACCATGTCACTCCCCTGTCTAAAAATCCTTCAGCACCCTAAAAGGCCCTCTACCCCCAGATGGTGTTTAGGATCATGCCCAGATTCTGTGACATGCCTTCAAACCACTTCAAGGGCAGGCTACTCTTGTCTCTCAATTTCTTTTGTGCTTTCCAAATTGCCCCACCTCTTCCCCTAACCACTAAGTCTAAGAGCACTAGTCATCTTACCTTTCACCCCAAATCCTGACTGGGCATAGTGGCTCACACCTGTAATCTTAGCACTTTGGAAGGCTGAGGTGAAAGGATTGCTTCAGCCCAGGAATTTGAGACCAGCCTGGGCAACATAGTGAGACCCTGTCTCTACAAAAAACACAAAAATTAGCCAGCACGGTGGTGCCTGTGTGTAGCCCTGGCTACTTGGGAGGCTAAGGGGGGATGATCACTTGAGTCAGGAGTTTGAAGTCACAGTTAGCTGTGGTCCTGCCACTGCACTCCAGCCTAAGCAGCGGAGCAAGACCCTGTCTCACACAAAAAAGAAAATCCCTGCACTCTCTGGACCCTTAACCTCAGCAAAAGTTCTCTCTTCTTGACACAGGTTCCCCAGGTTTGTCTCAACCCACTTGGCAGTCTTAGAAGTTACCTTGTGTCTCAGCTGAGGGTGTGTTCCCCAACACCTGTGCATCCAGGACCATAATGTGTTGCTCGTCACACTAGTCCAGGATCACCTCTTCACTTGCATTTCTGCTATCTTCAGACCACGGGTGTCAGGCTTTCTTTTTTTTGATGCACTTCGGAAGAATAACTATTCTCACATCACATGACACAAACACTT
>NW_003852472.1:2605298-2606390 GCF_000181295.1 Otolemur garnettii | reverse complement strand
GTGGCTGGCACCATAACCACTGTGCTATGGGAGCCAAGCCACGCATACTTTTTGTGATATCCAACAATGCAGATAAGCAAAAAAATTGCTTGCAATATCAGCATGTATCCCAAGGCCTACAAGTTGGACTCTCCTGCTCTAGACCATCAACTCTGATGAGGAGAAGCCCATAAACATCCTGTTGACCTTGGTATGCCCTGAGCCTAAGAGAATGTCCAGCATTGAGCTGCTGCTCAGTAAAGATGAGGTTTGCATCCATGGTACACTTTGAAGGGGAGACTAATTGTGTCTTATGTGCAATTGAGGAACAATAGATTGATTCCAGAAGAGTTCAAAGGTCACAGAAAGACTTTATAGATGATGGACGTGGTGGCTCACGCCTATAATCCTAGCACTCTGGGAGGCTGAGACCAGAAGATCCCTTGAGTTCATACCAGCCTGAGCAAGAGGGAGATCCCATCTCTACTAAAAACAGAAAAGTTAATTGGGCATTATAGCAGGTGCCTATTGTCCTAGCTACTTGGAAAGCTGAGGCAGGAGGATTGCTTGAACCCAGAAGTTTGAGATTACTGTGAGCTAGGTTGATGCCAAGGCACTCTAACCTAGGCAACAGAGGGAGATTCTGTCTTAAAAAAAAAAAAGATAGAAAGAAAAAGAAAAAAACACATAGAAATAACAAATGTTGGCAAGGATTTGAATCCTTTGTGTAGTGTTTGTGGGATTATAAAATGGTGCAACTACAGAGTGTCCCTAAAGTCATCATACATAAAGAAAGCCTGGGGCTGGGCTCAGTGGCTCACATGTGTAATTCCAGTACTCTGGGAGGCCAAGGCAAGTGGATTGCCTGAGCTTTGGAGTTTAAGACCAGCCTGAACAAGAGTGAGACCCTGTCTCCAAAAAAATAGCTGGACATTGTGGTGGGCACCTGTAGTCCCAGCTACTCGGGAGGCTGAGGCAAGAGACTCACTTGAGCTCTAGAGTTTGAGGTTGCTGTGAGCTATGATGTCACAGCACTCTACCAAGGGTGACAAAGTGAGATTCTGTCAAAAAAAAAAAAAGCTAAATGTACCTTTATTTACAAAATATTCATTA
>NW_003852472.1:2604268-2605032 GCF_000181295.1 Otolemur garnettii | reverse complement strand
CCAGGAGTTGGAGGTTGCTGTGAGCGTGATGCCATGGCACTCTACCCAGGGGGATAGCTTGAGGCTCCGTCTCAAAACAAACAAACAAAAAAAAATTTACAAAATAATCTCTATGTGTTGGCCACCTCTTTGTAAAAATCTTTAAGGAATATTTTATTAAAAAGGTACATTTAGCTATAATTTCTCATTTAGCTATAATTTCTCATTTTCCCTACACATGGCAACTTTAGGTGGGACTTTGGAGACATCCTGTATCCTTTTGAGACATCCAAAATTAAAAATGTAACTACAAATGACCCAGCAATTCCACTTCAGGGTATATATATACCTAGAAGAATTAAAAGCAAGATTTGGAAAAGATATTTACCCCTCCCGCATTCATAGCAGTAGTATTCACATTCGCCAAAAGGTAAAAGCCACTAAAGGTTACTCTAGTGCATGAATGGACAAACCAAAGGAGGTCTATATATACAATAGAACATTATCCAGCCTTAAAATGGAAGGAAATATTGTCACCCACTACCACATGGATGAACAATGAGGACTTCTCAGATTTGTAAAACAAAGAAGTTCTGAAGATCTGTTTCACAACAATGTGAATACAATTAACATTACTGAACTGTACATTTAAAAATAACTAATGGACGGGTGCAGTGGCTTACACCACTAATCTGAGCACTTTAGGAGACCAAGCCAGGAGAATCAGTTGAGGCCAGTAGTTCCAGACCAGCCTGGGCAACAACGAGACACTGTCTTTAGACAAA
>NW_003852472.1:2602340-2604239 GCF_000181295.1 Otolemur garnettii | reverse complement strand
TGGAGGCTGCAGTGAGGTATGATGACACCACTGCACTCCAGCCTAAGCAATACATCAAGACTCTGTCCCCCCAGAAAACCAAAACAAAAGGAAAAAAAACCACTGTAAGATAGTGAATTTTATGTGTTTTTTACCAAATAAAAAATTAATACGGGGGTGGTGCCTGTGGCTCAAAGGAGTAGGGCGCCAGCCCCATATGCCAGAGGTGGCGGGTTCAAACCCAGCCCCGGCCAAAAAAAAATTAGTACAGGCATACTTCAGGGACATTCAATGGTTCAGTTCTAGCCAACCACATAGAAGCAAATAACACAATAAAACAAGTCACGTGAGTGTTTGCTTTCGTGGTGCATATAAATATTATGTTTACATCATATTGTTAGTATGGTGTAATACTAAGCATAGCAATAGCGTTAAGTTTAAAAAATGTATATATCTTAATTTACAAATAATTTATTGTTAAGAATGCCAACAATCATCTGAGCGTTCATCAAGTCATAATCTGGTCTTGCCTCAATGTTAATGGCTGCTGACCAGTCAGGGTGGTAATTGCTTAAGGTTGGGGTGGCTGTGACAATTTCTAAAATAAGATAATGAAGTTTGCAACATCAATTGACTCTCCCTTTCATGAAAGATTTCTCTGTAGCATGGAATGCTGCAATGGTATTTGATAACATTTTACCCACAAGAGAACCTTTTCCAAAATCGGAATCCATCCTCTCAAACCTTGTCACTGCTTCATTAGTTAAGTTTATGTAATATTCTACATCCTCTGTTTCATATCAACAATGTTCACGACATCTTCATGAGGAGTAGATTCCATCTTCAGAGACCATTTTCTTCGCTCATTTGTAAGAGGCAGCTCTTCGTCCAAGTTTTATCACAAGATTGCACCAATTCGGTCACATCTTCAGGTTGCACTTCTAATCCTGGTCCTCTTCCTATTTCTACCACCTCTGCAGTTACTTCCTCCACTCAAATCTTGAATCCATCGTAGTCATCCATGAGGGCTGGAATCAACTTCTTCCAAACTCCTGCTGATGTAAATATTTTGACCTCCTCTTATGAATCATGAAAGTTCTCACTGGCATCTAGGATGATCAGTCCTTTCCAGGAGGTTTTCAATTTATTTATCCCAGATCCATTAAAAGAATCACTATCTATGGTAGCTATAGCCTTATAAAATATATTTCTTAAATGATAAGACTTAAAAATATAAATTACTAGGTCGGGCACAGTGGCTCAAACCTGTAATTCTAACACCCTGGGCAGCCAAAGTGGGTGGATTGCTTGAACTCAGGAGTTTGAGACCAGCCTGAGCAAGAGCAAGACCCCATCTCTAAAACTAGCCAGGCATTGTGGGAGGCACCTGTAGTCCCAGCTGCTTGAGAGGCTGAGGCAAGAAGATCAGGTGAGCCCAAGAGCTTGAGGTTCCTGCGAGCTATTGAAGTCACAGTACTCTACCCAGAGTGACAGAGTGAAGACTCTGTCTCAGAAAAAAAGAGAAAAAATATATATATATATATCTTACTCTCTCTATATAAAATGTATAAACTCCTTGATCCACAGGCTGTAGAATGGATGTTGTGTTAACAGGCATGAAAATAACCTTCATCTCCTTGTACATGTTCATCAGAGCCCTTGGATAACCAGGTACATTGTCAACGAGCAGGAATATTTTTGAAAGGCATCTTTTTTTCTGAGCAATTGGTATTAACAGTGGACTTAAAATATTTCGTAAACCATGCTATAAACAGATGTGCTATCATCCAGTCTTTATTCTTCCATTTATAGAGCACAAACAGATTAGATCAGCAAAATCTTAAAGGCCCTGAGATTATCAGAATGGTAAATAAGAATCAGCTTCAATTTAAAACCAACAGCAGCATTAGCCCCTTAAAA
>NW_003852472.1:2599531-2601433 GCF_000181295.1 Otolemur garnettii | reverse complement strand
AGAGAGAGAGAGAAATTTAGGACTTGCTATGGATTAGGCTTTGGCATAAAGGAAAGTTGCGGCTGGTTATCTTCTATCCAAACCACTAAAACTTTCTCCATATCAGCAATAAGGTGGTTTCACTTTCTTATCATTTGTGTGTTCACTGGAATAGCACTTTTTCCTTTAGGAACTTGTCCTTTGCATTCACAACTTGGCTAATTCCTTGGCACAAGAGGCCTAGCTTTCAGCCTATCTCTGCTTTTGACATGCTTTCCTCACTAAGCTTAATCACTTCTAGATTTTGATTTAAAGTAAGAGGCATGTGATCTTCCTCTAAGTTGAACACTTAGAGGCTATTGTAAGGTTATTAGTTGGTCTAATGTCAATACTTTTGTATTTTAGGGAATCAGGAGGCCAGAGGAGGAGGGAGAGAAAGACAGGAATGACAATTGATCGATGGCCATGAGAACGCATACATTTATTGATTAAGTTTGCTATCTTCTATGGGCTCAGTACACGGCCCCAGACAATTACAATAGTAACATTAAAGATCACTGATCACATGGTGGGGAAAAGTGACTTGCTTCTGTAATCCTAGAACACAGGAAGCCCAGGCAGGGGCGGGGGTGAAGGGGTAGGGGGTGGATCCCAGGCCCAGGGATCACTGGAGGCCAGAAGTTCAAGACAAGCCTGAGCCAAGAGCCAGACTCCAGCTCTACAAAAAATAGAAAAATTAGCTGGGGGCCAGGTCCAGTGGCTCATACCTGTAATCTTAGCACTCTGGGAGGCTGAGGTGAGTGGATTGCATGAGCTTAGGAATTCAAGACCAGCCTGAACAAGAGTGAAATCTCCCTCTCTACTAAAAGTAGAAAAACTAGGTGGACATGGTAGCAGGCGTCAGTTGTCCCAGCTACTCAGGAGGCTGAGGCAAGAGGATCACTTGAACCCAAGAGTTTGAGTTGCTGTGAGCTATGATACCATAGCACCCTAACCAGGGCAACAGAGTGAGACTCTGTCTCAAAAAAGAAAGAAAAATGAGCGGGACATCATGGTGTGGGATTGTAGTCCTAGCTACTTGGAAGTTAAGAGAACCAGAGAGCCTAGGAGTTTGAGGTTGTTGTTAGCTATGATGGTGCAACTGCACTCTAGCCCAGACAATAGAGGAGACTCTGTCTCATTTAAAATAAAATTTAAAAAAATCACCAATCACCATAACAGATAAAATAATAACAAAAAGTTGAAATATTACAAGGATTACCAAAAGGTGACATACAGACACGAAATGAGCAAGCACGTGCTGTTGGAATTATGGTGCTAATAGACCTTGCCAGAAATGTCAGGGTTGACAGAAATCCTCATAAAAAAACACCAACATCTGTGAAGCATAATACAACAAGGTATGCAAATGTAGAAAATAATAAAGTTCAAAGACTCAAAAGAGATAGGAAGACTATACTGCATCAGGTGTAACAGAAAAATGGTTACCATACCTTATACAAAATGTTCCCAGCACTGTGGGAGGCTAACGCGAGAGGATTGCTTGAGCTCAGGAGTTCGAGACTTGTCTGATTGAGAGTGAGACCTTGGCTCATTAAAAAAATGAAAAACCCAGCTGGGCACCAGAGCAAGTGCCTATAATCCCAGCAGCTTTGGGACGCTAAGGCAGCAGGATGCCCACAGCCCTAGTCTGAGGCTGCAATGAGTTATTATGCCACTGCACTCTGCTCAGGGTATAGGGTGGGACTATTTCAACAAAAAGCAAGGCAACAAAAAGTTCCTGCAAATCAATAAAAGAAGGTATAGTAATTTAATATAGAAATGGGAGAAAGAGCAGAAGCAATTATAAAAAGAACTATTTGTGGCTCGGTGCCTATAGCTCAACCGGCTAAGGCGCCAGCCACGTACACCTAAGGTGGCGGG
>NW_003852472.1:2575109-2584145 GCF_000181295.1 Otolemur garnettii | reverse complement strand
ACATTACAAAATCTCAAAACTGCAGATGCTGGCATAGATGTGGAGAGAAGGGAAAACTTTTACATTGCTGGTGGGATTGCAAACTAATACAATCTTTTTGGAAGGACGTATGGAGAGCCCTCAAAGAACTCAAGCTAAACCTTCCATTTGATCCTGCAATCCCATTACTGGGCATCTACCCAGAAGGAAAAAAAATCCTTTTATCATAAGGACACCTGTACTAGACTGTTCGTTGCAGCTCAATTTACAATCGCCAAAATGTGGAAACAGCCTAAATGCCCACTAACCCAGGAATGGATTAACAAGCTGTGGTATACATACACCATGGAATACTATTCAGCCATTTAAAAAAGATGGAGACTTTACAGCCTTTGTATTAACCTGGATGGAAATGGAACACATTATTCTTAGTAAAGCATCACAAGAATGGAGAAGCATCAATCCTATCTACTCAATTTTGATATAAGGACAATTAATGACATGATGGGGGTGGGGGAAGGGGAGAGCAGAGAGAGAAAGAAGGAGGGAGGGGTGGGGGAAAGTCAAAGCAGAGAGAGGGAAGGAGGGAGGAGGGTTGGGTCTTGGCGGGTGCCACACCTTTTGGGGGCAAGGAACGATTGTAAGAGGGACTTTACCTAACAAATGCAATCAGTGTAACTTGGTTTCTTATACCCTCAATGAATCCCCAACAATTAAAAAAGTTTTTCTAAAAAAAAGATAGGTCTGTATTGACATATATATACATATATATATCAATTTCAATAAATGTTAAATATATACACATTATATATTAAAAAAAATAGAGCTCCCTCAGAAATTCCATTTTTCTCCTATCCTTTTGTAATTGAAACCACAAGGGGTTTGCTCACCACACAAAGAGCCAATTATTGAGACAATGAGTATTGCCAAGGTAAAAAGAGATTTTTTAATATAAACATATCTGTCAGAAAAACAGGAAATCAGCCTCAAACTCATCTCCCCACCTCCAGAACTAACTTGGAGAATAACGGGGCTTTTCCACAAGGGACTGTGGACACTGGGGCAAGTAGTGATGTCTTGGCATTAGGAAGTCTGCCCAGGGGCCTTCAGAATCTCAACTCCTTCCTCTTGCAAAAATTTTGCCATTTCTAGGAAGCAACTAAAAAATGTCAAGTAGTTAATTAAGGGAGAAGATTATGAAATAATCCATGTAAAGATCACGGAAATTTGTTCATAGAGCTAGTTACACCCTCTCTACTGGGTCCTTCCATCAACATATGAACGTATTTGGGTAGTTCCCACCTTTAAAAGAGATGTTTCCTTGACGTTAGTTACATCCCCAAACAGAAGGCACCCTATTTCTCTGACTTTTCTCACCTGATTTCACTTTCTCTCCACCCACATGCCAACCAGCCCCTCCTGTCTGCTCCCACCCCTACCCTACCACTTCCACAGGGGTCCTGCCAAGCTCACCAGTGGCCTTCAGGTTGCCATGGCCAATAGTCGCTTTGATCTCAGGAGCTGTCTCAATGGCTTTGACATAATGGGCTTCCTCCTCCTCTCCACAATTTCCTCTCCAGCCCTTTGGGACTCACCCTCATCTGGTCTTCCTCCTCCTCCTCTGCCTACTCCATCTCCATCTCCCTTCCTCATTCTTCTCCACTCAACTCGAAGCATCCTCAGTCCTGGCCCTTTTTCTAGTCCTCCAATGCATTCAACCATTCCCATGGCTTCAACACCCTCTAGTTCCTGGCCCTGTACTCGGAGCTTCTCACTCAAGTGTCCTAGGATGCCACAGAGGTGATGGTGGGCAATGGTTCATAGCATGGCCCTGGAGCCCAACCACTTGGCATCCAATCCTGGCCCTATCGCCTCCAAGCTGTGTGATCATTGGCAATTCATTAACTTCTCTGTGACTCAATTCTTTCATCCATAAAGAGAGGATCATAAATCACAATGTACCTTCTCACAGTCATTATGAGGATTAAATGAGTTAATAAATATAAAACACCAGGAAAAGCACTTGGCACTTGTTAAGCACTTAATAAATGTTAACCTTTTGATATCTCAGGGGCATCTCAAATTTAATACAACCCAAGTGGAACTCTAGAGTCTGCCTACTACTAGTATCCTATAGAGGGGAGAAAGCAAAAATCTTCCTCATCTCAGTAAATGGCAAAGCTACTCACTCACATGTTCAGTCCAGAAACCTGGGAATTGTCCTTGCTTCCTCCCTCTCCCTTATCACTATCTTCTCTGCCCTCCGATTCTGCATCAGATCCTATTGTTTCTAACTCCATAATATATTCCAAATCTATCTACCTGTCTCTATTTCCACAGCCACCTTCCAGTCAAAAGTCACTATCACGTTTGAACTGAATATCTGCAATAGCCTCCGAAGTGGTTTTTCTTCCTCTGCTCCACTCCCCCTCTAATGTGTCCCAACCTTCTTGTGAGCAGCCAAATAGTCCCTTTAAAATATAAATCATGGCAGCCTATGCCTGTAGTCCCAGCCATTCAGGAGGCTGAGACAGGAGGATTATTTTAGCCCAAGAGTTCAAAACCAGCCTGAACAACATAAGGAGACCTTGTCTCTAAAAGAGATAGATAGATAGGTAATAAGTAAATAGTATCCCTCTCTGCTTAAACTCTTCACTGGCTCTCATTTCTTTAGGATAAAGATCAAATCCTTTACCAGGACCCTGCTTAGACCCACTAACTCTTATGTGCCTTTCCCATCTTGTTTTTTCTGCTCTGGAGTTTTCTGACTTCCTCTATGTTGCTCTAACAGGGCAAGGTTGTTCCCACCCCAGAGACCCCAGGGCCTTTGCACATGCTATTCTGCCTAGATGATGGAGCAGTTCCATTGCAACCTCTAACTCCTGGGCTCAAGCAATCCTCCTGCCTCAGTCTCCTGGTACTCATCTGACTCATCCTTCATATTTTATCCAACCTGAAGCCTTTCCTTTCCACCCTACTTAGTATCTCTCACTTCCATTATTTTTGATTACAGCACCCTGCTCACTGAACCCATCGAAACTTGTGCTTACATATATTTGTTTACTTATGGCCTGACTGCTCCACGGGGAGTAGAAAAGCCAGGGGGCTTTTTTAGTTTTGGTTTTCTGTGTTCCTTGGGGAACAGAACCATGTAATTACCATAATCTACAGCTCTATAATTCATATATGAGGTGGGTGCAGTGGCTCACACCTATAATCCTACCACTCTGGGAGGCTGGGGAGGGAGGATCCCTTGAACTTAGGAGCTCAAAACCATCCTGAGCAAGAGGGAGATCCCATCTCTACTAAAAATAGAAAAATTAGCCAGGTTTTGTGGCAAGTGTCTATAGTCCCAACTCAAGAGCCTGGGGCAGGAGGATCACTTGAACCCAAGAGTTTGAAGTTGCTATGAGCTAGGCTGATCCCATGACATTTTAGCCTGGGCAACAGAGTGAGAATCTCTCTTTCAAAAAGAAAAAAAAAAAATTCATATGTGGCAATAGCACATGCTCAGTAAATATTTGTCAAAGGAATAAATTATTTGTTGGTTTAAAAAGAAAGCCAGTTGTGTGCTGGGCACAGTGTTTCACGCCTGTAATCCCAGCACTGTGGAAGGCTGAGGCAGGAGGACTGCTTGAGCTCAGGAGTTCAAGGCTTGTCTGAGCGAGAATGAGACCCTGACTCATAAAAGAAATTTAAAAACCCGCTGGCGCTGCAGCAAGCACCTGTAATCCCAGCGGCTTTGGAGGCTGAGGCAGCAGGGTGCCCACACCCTGAGTCTGAGGTTGCAGTGAGCTATTATGCCATTTCACTCTGCTCAGGGCATAGGGTAGAACTCTTGTCTCAACAGAAAAAAAAAAGAAGAAGAAAAAGAAGTGAGTTGTGGATCAGTATGTATGAGATTCTGGCAATCACAGATGTCAGTCCACAAACTTATACGTGCAGTGACATTATTTTCTATAATTCATCTTAGTGTCCAACTGCAGCTGGAAGAAAGTTTAGCTTTAGTCCTCCTGACATTGGGCCACAATTCCAGGATATTCGGCAGGGCCAGATTTGCTTTGAGGAGAGTGAGAGGGAGGAGACTTGGGGGAAGTGGAGTTTGAAAGCATCCAGCCCTCGGGCAACAATGACTAGACATCCATCATCCTGCATCAGTAGCTCCTCTGGTCCTATAGTTTGTACTGTGTCTGCACTGGACTTGGGTCCGGGGACTACCTTGTAAGCTGCCTATGGTCCTGCCTTCCCAATAGGCCCAGAGCCATTCCTCTCTGGGGACCCTGCCAAGAAACAGGTAGCAGATCACCCTCCCGCTTTGGGCCAAGACACTGTCTCTGATGAGGCATTGTCTTACCCTAAGGGCTTCAGCTTTTGAAACACAGAAACCAGCTTTTCTGCTTCTTGGTCCACCATGTACATCTCCTGGGGCTATGAGCTCAGAACTCAGAGCACACATATACACAAAAGGAAAATGAAGGAAAGAACAAAATAGAGTAACACAGAAACACATCATATTTTGAAACGGTCGTGCTGATTACCAGATTTTCTAAAGGAGCCAAAATGGACAAGACCAGGAAGAGGCAGTAATATAGGGGAGAGATAGAGCAGATAGATGAAGAGCAGTGGGTGGAAATCACAGCTACTTACGAGATAAAAACTCAACCGAACTAGGTGAGGGACTGGAGTGGGGACAGAGGAATGGGAAAGAGAGAAGCATCAAGAATGACTCCTGAGGCTGGGCGCAGTGGCTCATGCCTGTAATCCTAGCACTCTGGGAAGCCAAGGCAGGTGGATTGCTTGCGCTCAGGAGTTCAAGACCAGCATGAGCAAGAGCAAGACCCTATCTCTACTAAAAATAGAAAAACTAGCTGGACATGGTAGTGGTCACCTGTAGTCCCACCTACTCAGGAGGCTGAAGTATGAGGACCATTTGAGCCCGAGTTTGAGGTTGCTGTGAGCTATGAAACCATGGCATTCTACCTAGGGTAACCAAGTGAGACTCTGTCTCAAAAAAAAAAAAAAAAAATGACACCTGAGATTCTGCCCTGGTAGAGGAGATGGCTTCACCATTGCACATGGACCACTCTTCTCTGTAACTGTAACTGCTTCACCTGGCTGACACTGGCTCATCCTTTGGACCTCCATCCAGGTATTACTTCTGCATAGTTGCTCTACCTAACCCCAGATTCCTTAGGCTAGGCAAAGTGGGTCATGCCCGTAATCCCAGCACTTTGAGAGGCAAGGAGGATTTCTTGAAGCCAGGAGTTTGAAACCAGCCCGGGCAACATAGTGAGATCCTATCTCTATAAAAATTACAAAAATTAGCAGGGTGTGGAACCTGTAGTCCCAGCTACTGAGGGAACTTAGGTGAAAGGATTGCTTGAGCCCAGGAGTTTGAGGTTACACCATTGCACCCCAGCCTCAGCAACAGAGTGAGACATTGTCTCTAAAAACATTTTTAATTAAAAAAAATTTTTTAAAGGCTTCAGAGGAGGAGGCCTCCCCACTAAACAATTCTTTGGCTTTTTGATTTCATTTTCCTTTGCATATTTACTCAGTGTGTGATTATATTATACAGCCATTAGTGTCTGTCAGGTCTATGAACTGATCTGGGTTGGCTCTGGCATGCATAGGAAGTGCTCAATAAACAAAGGCTCCAAAATACAGACCAAGGAGATTGGACTGTGTCCTGCAGGCTAGTATTTCTCAAATGGAGCGAAGGTTTCTGGGTTTCAAAATGCACAGACTTCTCTCATCATCACCCTCATCCACTTCAAAATAAAAGGTGTCTACAGCGTGCCCTCTTTCCCTTTCTTTCTTTCTTTCCTTCCTTCTTTTCTTCCTTCTTTCCTTCCTACTCCCTTCCTTGAGACAGGGTCTCACTCAGTGGCCCAGATTGGAGTGCAGTAGTGCAATCACAATTCACTGTAAACTTAAACTGGTGAGCTCAAGTGATCCTCTGCCCAGCCTCCTGAGTAGCTGTTCACAGACTTGCACCTAGCCAATTTTTTCTTGGGCCTCCCAAAGTGCTGGGATGATAGGCATGAGCCACTGTGCCCGGCCCCCTGCCCACTGGAAGAATCTGTATGTGTGCTGAGACTGTTTCTAAGGGACACATGAGTATGGAGGCAGAAATAAAGTTACCAGCTATTGTTGTCAGCAGGGCCTCTTGGAGTAGAGGAGCTGATGGGTTAAAGGAGAAGAATCCGTGGCTTGCTGGGAGGGCTTGGCGGGAAGGAGGTGTTGGGTGGGGCAAGGAGGCCACAGACAAAGCCCCTGGAGATATGCTTGACACCAGAGCACAGGATGATCACGTGCTGTTCCCGCCTTCTATGGACAGCCTCCAGAGGCCTCCCTAACCTGCTCTGAAGAAAGTAAATGCGCCACACAATCCATTGTTGTATGGTTTTGTTTTGTTCACGGCTCTGTCTAGGAAGGTGCCTGGCACAAAGTTGAGGCTGTCACTGCTGAAGCAAAGCAGGGAGGAGCAAATGTTCTCAAAGTGCTTGGTGAGCCGTGTGGGAGGCCACCAGGTAACAGATCCGCGTGGATAACCCTTCTCACATGGGAAAGGTTGCTGTGAGGATTAAACAAGATAATGTACATGAAAGTCCTGGCAGCTTAATACTCAGGTTCAAAATCTGGGAAGAGAGAAGCCAGTGAGGGGTTTCAGAATAAGAGGAGGTTGGCTGGGGAGTTACACAGTGGGGCTCCTGGGGACAGCCCCTCGTAAATCTCCAGGGGTGAGGGGGTCTTCCAGGAACACCCCCCCCACACACACACACACCAGCTGGGCTGGGCTGACACCCTAGCTCCACCCGGCGGACTGGCAGGAATTTGCCCTGGTGACCTCCCGAGGTGTGCTTCTGTCACTATGGAGACCAGCCACAAAACAAGCAGCCTGATTGTCCCTGCTCAGCGGGGCAGGTGAAACCCTGGGCACGTGACCGATACTGGGCCAGGTGCGGCCAGGAGACACCCACCACCTCCCCACCTTAACCCATTCTATGCCATGGCTATCAGAGTGTATGCCCCTGCCACCACAATCTGTGCCCCTTAGGCTGTCTGTCTCCTTCCTAAAGGGCGTTGACAAAATACTGGGAACTCTGCACTAGGAGTCAGCAAAGAAAGGAATCCTGGCAGGAACCCAGGCTGGGCCATGCACTGGCTGAGTGACTTGTAGCAGGGTTACTTCATCTTCCTCATCAGTAAAATAAGGATGATGCCCTCCCACTTTTCCCAGGAAGGCTGGGACTTCAGGAACATGGATGTGGAAGTGTAGACTCCACCTCCTTTGCACAGGAGCCACCAGTTCTCCTCCCACCTTCACTTTAGCATGTCAAGGGCTCCAGAAATCCTCCCTTGAGGTGGCTTGACACTCCTCCCCTAGAGGAGGACCCTGCCCAACCAACAGAAAGTCTACTGGCCTATTTCCAAGAAGCTGGGGCCATCACCAGAGTCCTTCTCAGATAGGAATGACCTGTCCCCTCCCCCCACGACTTTCTCTGGAATGTTCACATAGAAACCTCAAGACAACTAGTTTTTCTGCTTATCAGACCTGGCCCTAAATAGTCATGTGACAGGGTTGGGACCCAGGACTCTGAGTAAATTTCTTGAGGATGCTTCTGCCCCTAGAAGTGGGGGCTCCTTGGCTCCTGGATGGTCTAGGGTGGTGGGCCAGGCTCAGGTTACCTGGTTAGGCTGGGGATGCAGGCAGCAGGAAGCTATTAGAAATAACCTTTGAAATACCGTCCTTCTGAATCAGTAACCCCCTTTCCTTCACCCACCAGTTCTAGAAAACCCCCTTCCTTTCACCCTCCAAGGAACCCTCCCAGGCCTCAGACCAGCCCCCATCCAGGGCTCAGATGTCCTCATCAGTTCCCTAATGACTATGCTGGAAACAAATGATCATGTCACCTGGTGTATTTAGAGTCCCCTGAGACCCCAGAGCCTTCCTCCAGTTAGAACACAACACCCGCTGAGTCCCATTAGGAAAGGAGATGAGCTCTAGAGTAAGGATATGTCCTACTGGTCTTGACTGCATCAGGACTGCTCTAAGGAGGGAGGGGAGGAACCAGTGTCAAGTCACGGTGGCAGGCCCAAGTGCCTCTCCTGGAGGGGCAGTAACCCAGCCACCAGCTAGAACCTTCACCCAAGCATTGGTTAAGGCCCAGAAATTCTCTATGTTTATTCAGTAAAATTATTTTGTACCAGATGAAGAAAATGTAGCTCCAGTCCTCTACCAGCCTATGGTGGACTCAGGGAAGTCCAATCCATAATACTACACAGAAGACATTGACAAGTGCCTTGAGAACATGAGGTAGAAGAGATTAGCTTCAACTCAGGAAATGTAGGAAGGCTTAAGGAGGAGATGTCAGTTATACTATGCCTTAATGGATGTCAAGGACTCAGATAACTGGGTATCTGAAAGGCAGACACAGTACACAGCAGGGAATGACCAAGGGGGAAACACCCAAAGGCAGCGAACCTGGTGGAACAGGATGAGACCGGAGTGTACGGGTGGGAAGGGACATAGGACTGCAAAGGGAGGCTTGGAATTCTGTGATGACGTTTCAAGAAAGAGTCCCTGAAGTCTCTTTTTTTCTTTTTTTTTTTTTGAGACAGTATCTCACTCAGTTGCCCTGGGGTTGAGTGCTGTGATGTCATAGCTCAGAGCATCCTCAGGCTCTTGGGCACAAGCAACCCTCTTGCCTCAGCCTCTGGAGTGGTTGGGACTACAGCTGCCCACAATGCCTGGCTAGTTTTTTCCTTTTGGGAGGGGGGCAGAGTTTTACTATGTTACCCTCAGTAGAGTGCTGTCCTGTCACAGCTCACAGCAACCTCCAACTCTTGGGCTTAAGCAATTCTCTTGCCTCAGCCTCTCAAGTAGCTGGGATTACAGGAGCCCACCACAATGCCCAGCTATTTTTTTGTTGCAGTTGTCATTGTTGTTTTAGCTGGCCTAGGCCGGGTTCGAAACCACCAGCCTCCGTGTAAGTGGTCAGCACCCTACCCATTGAGCTACGGGCACCAAGTTGTTTTCCATTTTTTTTTTTT
>NW_003852472.1:2565847-2574068 GCF_000181295.1 Otolemur garnettii | reverse complement strand
CCCGGCTACTTTTTGGTTGCAGCTGTCATTGTTGTTTGGTGGGCCCTGGCTGGATTTGAACCTGCCACCTTAGGTGTATGTGGCTGGCACCTTAGCCACTTGAGCCACAGGCGCCGAACCAAAAGGGAGGTTTTTAAAGGTAATAAAAGTGGACAGGGGTGGGATGATATAAAATTATCAGAAATTATCATTGGTTTGCAGAAGTGACATTAATTAGTACTTGTCTGTATATGTTGTTAAGCTATAGGGTGTGGGTTATAGTGTCTGGTGCAGCTTTGTTAGGTTAATTTATAGCCACCTGTGCCAACAGCAGGCAATTTCAAGAGATGAATACATAGCTCAAAGAGGGTGTGGGATGCAACTGCTGTTTCATTTTAATGTCTCTCTGGGCCTGATAATTTAAAAACACTCACATTCTTCATGTTAGATGTTGAAAGGTGCTACAAAGAACCGGGTCAAGTAGAGTTAATAACAGAGATTTATTAGGAGCACCTGCAAACAAATGAGCTGCCACCAAAAATGGAAAATGGCAGAAAATGTGCCGAGTTAGGGTAAGGGGCCTCTTTAAAGCAATTCAGGGTGTGGTGCACATGTAGCTCAGAAGGTGGCCAATGTGCTATGACTGAGATCAAAGGTCATCTACTGGAGACCTTGTAAAATGTCAGAGGGTTATCTGCTGGAAGTCTTCTGTAACCTGGAAGGAATGCTTTAACAGAACCAGAAAAGTAAGAAGAGTTCTATTCTTTGCTTAACGACAGTCCGGACCCACTGACAGTCCAGACCCACCAGAGCCACAGAAAGACTAACACTTCAGATAAAAGTTCTTTTCTTTTCTCATCGCGATTAAATTGGCTTTCTTGGCTGTAGAAAGCGTAGCTACTCTTGTAACTGCTGAAGGACAGACGGCAATAGAAGCCAACTGAGACCCAAAATAAAACCACCACCACTACCCCAGACTGGGGAAGGGAAATGGCAGCAGTCAGGGCTCCCAAGGAAGGGGATTCCACCCAGGATGTGCTGGGTTCTGGGGTGGGGGGATTGTTTATTTCTCTGCTCAGTCTAGCAAATGCCTAGAACAGAACAAACTATTGGCAGGGGTTTAACCCTAGTTTCCCACCTTGACTCACAACATGAACAGATCAGAGACTCTGGTTCTGTCTCTTCACCGCAATTTCTCCACCTGTAAAGGAGATGGAGGAGTCTGAAGGGGGACCTTTAGAGTTCTTTCTAGCTCTTTTTACAGTCCACGACTACAAGATGAGTATAGATAGGTCCTGCACTCCACTCCTTCTGGCTGCCCGGGCACCCAGCTGTGACACCGCCACAAAGCTGGCGCTCCAGCAAGAGCCACTCTGGCGCCACTTGCCCCTGCTGGAGGCACAGAAAGCATGGCACCTGCCCAAGGCAGAGATAGCAGAGGAGTAGGCCAGGTACACGGGCCAAAGCAGGGTTTCCTCATTTGCCAAGGCCCTGCCCGGCAGCCGCGCCAGAACCCAGAACATCCGGAGCGGTAAACACCGAACACCTCCTAGCATTCTGCGCCGGGAGGGGCGGAGCAGGCCTCTGCGAGGGGTGAAACAGACTTCAGCGAGGGGCGGGGCCAGAGATTGGGTGGCCCCGCCCAGGAAATGGCCAGGTGCGGCGCTTGGGGCTGTAGGCGCGGACCCTGGGAAGATTACGCAATGACGTAAGGGGCGGAGCTGTAGGTGGGGACGATCAGTTCTCTGGGATTACGTAAGGAAACGTGACGGAGGGCGGGAAATTACGCCAGGGGTGGGTAGAGGGTGGAGCTCCGGTCGAACGGGGCAGTGCTCGGCGTGAAGGCGAGAGGCGGAGCGTAGGTCAAACGTCCATTGCGAGGTGCACGCCGGGTAGTGGGTGCAAGCATGCTCCGCTGGGCCCGGGCGTGGAAGCTTCCCCATGGAGGACTCGGTCCACCTGGTTCAAGCTTCTCAAGGGTGCACTTCATGCCCAGCAGCGGCGGCGGCCGAGTGGGCGCCCAGCCGAGGTCAGTCAAGGGCGCCAAGCTGGAGGCAGTCCTCGGCTCCTCGCCCTCCCTCCCGGCCCCGACGGCCCCACCTCCCCCCCTCAGGCCCGCCTCTTCCCAAGACTCTTCCCCCATATTACCGCCCCTTTCCCTCCACTCAGTCCTTCCCGCGGTCTTTGTCCCCTCCCGCCAGGCCACTGCCCCTTTCCTACAAGCTTTTGGACGGAGAGGAAGCCCTGCCTGCCGTCATCTTTCTGCATGGGCTCTTAGGTAGCAAAACTAACTTCAATTCTATCGCTAAGGCCTTGGCCCAGAAGACAGGCCGAAGGGTGAGCTTCCGTGTGGGGCGGGGTCCCGTGGGGGTGGGGCGGTGAGTGGGGGCCAGGGAGGAGAAGGGGCGGGGCCAGCTTGTGCTGGCTTCTGGGTCCCCACGGAGGGGTGGCCTATTTCAGCTCAAAGTAAAGCCCGCAGCCGAAATGAGAGAAATGCTAACAAGGATGGAGGCCTCACAGGCACACAGACCCTAGATGGACCCCTATACATTCCCTCGTGTTGTCATCTTCATTCATAGTATAGATCTTCATCTGTTTGCTCCACACTGAGCTAGGCTTGGCTGGCCAATGCCTAAGTGCCAGTCAGTTCCCATGAAGGGGGCAGCCTCAGTTTGTTCATCAGAAATGACAGGGAGCTCACCACCTGTATGGCAGCCCCATTTTTTTGTGCTCCAACTATTGGAAATTCTTAGAGTCTCCTTCCTGGCTTTCTCTGGGGTTGCCATCCAGCCAGGACCTTCAGAAACACGGTCATACCCCCTGGGTATTCTTTTCTCTGGTAGAGTGGGCCCAGGTTCTTCATCTGGCCCTCCTAGGCCTGTGAACTGAGTTCTCTCACCATCTGGGCCCTTCTGCTCATCAGGAGCTGTCAGGCTCCATACCCCTCAACTTGCAGTCCCTACCAGGCCTTGAGCCATCAGCACTGTCCTATCTTACCTACTCCCCAGGTGCTAACAGTGGATGCTCGGAACCATGGTGACAGCCCTCACAGCCAGGACATGAGCTACGAGGCCATGAGCCAGGACCTACAGGGCCTCCTGCCCCAGCTGGGCCTAGTACCCTGTGTCCTTATTGGCCACAGCATGGGAGGAAAGACAGCCATGCTGCTGGCACTGCAGAGGGTGAGCTGCCCCTATCTGGGGCCTCTTTCCATTCAGTATAGATAGACCCTGAGTTCCCAGCAGGATACCTGGGACTCAGACAAACCTTTGACAGCCAAATTCAGGCTCTGGAAACTAGACACTGTGTCTGCCCTAAGGCTTGTCCCCAGTCTAGTTCTTTTCCATAGCCAGAGCTGGTGGAACGTCTGATTGCCGTAGACATCAGCCCAGTGGAAACCACGTCCAGCTCAAACTTTGAAACGTATATGGCAGCCATGAGGGCCATAGACATCCCAGATGAGGTACCACGCTCCCGCGCCCGGAAACTGGCCGATGAGCAGCTCAGCTCTGTTGTGCAGGTGGTGCACCCAAGCCCCCAGATAGTGGTGTAGACTGGGACCTGTCGAGGGAAGAGTGGAGGACCTAAGCCTCACAGGGATCCCCACTAACTGCCAGGCCCCCATAGGACATGACTGTGCGGCAGTTTTTGCTCACCAACCTGGTGGAGGTAGATGGGCGCTTCAGGTGGCGAGTGAACTTGGATGCCTTGGCCCAGCACCTGGACAAGATCTTGGCTTTCCCACTACAACAGGAATCCTACCCTGGGCCAACCCTCTTCCTCCTTGGTGGAAACTCCCAATTTGTGCAGTAAGCCAGCTGGGGAAGTGGGAGGGACCTGCCTTACCCAACTCCAGTATGGGGAGCCTACTGGGGTGGATTGGGCATGGGCAGGGGGTAAATGAGAGTCCCCAAACACCACTGGACATGAGAGTTCACACAGCTCTCTGTCTCCCCATTTTGCCTCTGCCTGTCTCTTTCTCTTCCCCCTCATCCCACTTACACCCATTCTCAACAACCTTCGCTATGGTGCACAGTCCCAGCCACCATCCTGAGATCATGCGGCTCTTCCCTCGGGCCCAGATGCAGACTGTGCCTAATGCTGGCCACTGGGTCCATGCTGACCGCCCACAGGACTTCATAGCTGCCATCCAAAGCTTCCTGGTCTAAGAATTGCTGGCAAGAGAAGGCACAAAAGAAACTCCAGGCTTCACGTCCTGCAGCCTGTTCCACATTTTGACACAGAAGGACTCAGGAAGGTACTGAGAGGACACAAAGGTGCAGGGGTGGTCAGACCTCAAGCTTTAATGAATAAAGACACTGCTTTCCAAGTTCTGAGCTGAGCTCTCACCACCAACGTCCCTGACCCAAGGGAAATCTGGCCCAGGGGCTCCTGGCAGCTCCAGGGCCTGCATGGGCTCCCAGAGCACCCCGGGACTCTCTCTGCAGCTGACTCTCCACCCGCTGCCTCACCAGCTGCTGCATGTCCTCCTGAGGGCAGGAGAGCAGGTTCAAGGCTGACCCTGTGCCTTCCTCCCCCCTCCTCCCAGGCTCTGCCGGTATTCCCCACCCTACCTCCCAGGCCTCCACCTCCTGCCTCAGTCTCAGTTTCTCCTCCAGGACCTCCAGCAGCTGGGCCTCCACAGCACGCAACCTGGCTTTGCATGTGTCCAGCTCAGCCTCCACTGCCCGCTTCCTGCAGGTGGCAGGAGGAGCAGTCTGAGGCTGGGGGTGGGCAGGTGTGGCCATAGCCCCCACCTTAGTGACAGGGTGGGTGTTTTTATGGCTTTGCTTCCAGAATGCCTCACTCCCCCATCTCCTCTATCAGGATAGGGCCCTGTGAGTGAGCCCCTCCAACCCACCAACCTCCCAACCCCTGCAAGGAACTTCGTCTCACTTGGCAATGGCCTCATCTCGCTCCTGGAGAACTTGGTCCAGGGAGAGCTCAGTCTGGGTGTCCCCCAGTGCTCCAACTACTTGGAATTCTAGACTCTGTTGTAGGGTGACAGGGGAAGGGATTAGTGATTTGGGGCTTGCCTAGTGAGGTTTCCCACTCTAGGCCCTTTCACCCTGGCCTTGGTCTTAGTAATGAAGTCAGGAAGGGAGGAGGCTGAGATATTCACAACCTGCCCCCCAGTGTTGGGGACCTCTGGGAAATAGAGCAGGAGGACCTGGGTGGTGGTAGAGGTGGCAGGTGTGGCCTCTGCCTGGCCTTAGAGCAAGGGTGGGCAGGGTGTTTGGACCCTGGAAGAGAAAAGGATTCCTCACCAGATCGTCAGGAAAGGACAAGGTAGGTGGGTTTAGAAGGACACTTACCCCTCAAGGGCCCGGACACAGAGGGTAGCCTGGTGACTGGGACTGTTGTCAGCAGGGTGGGGCAAATAAAGGACCTGGCCCTTTGCCCTCCCTTCCTAGCAAGGCACTCCCTGGCAAGCCCCGCCTGCAGCAGGCCAGCCCAAGGCAAGGAGGAACCTCTGGCCTCCTGGAAGCCTCTGGCGAGATACATTGCAAACTCAGCCCCTTCCTGCTCCATCACAGGCCTTCTTTGCCCCAGGGGTGATCTGCCAACAGCTTGTGATGTGAAAAGAAGGACAGAGCCAGGAGCTAGCCCCAAGACTGTTCCCATGCTGAGAGACGTAAGATGCCTCAGTGCCCTATCCTGAAGGGTTGGCATTGTGGTACCTTGAATGGTGACATCCACACATAAAACTGTAACCTCAGCAGAAAGCAAGGAAAAAAGTTATCCCTGGCAAATTTGTCCTAACATATTGAATACCCATCCTCCCTACAACATTACTCATAATAATTCTAGTAGTCTCACTTGCTGATCCCAGGTCACAGGTAGGTCTACTGTACCCTCAGCGTTCTTAGTATCCCACACCTCCCTCAACCTGATCACCTTCCATATGCACTCTTAGTGCACCAGCAACAGGAGCATGTAAAAGGGAATTTTCTCTGTCAAGAGGCTTTTTCAACATGGTATGTCTCAAGGATTGGGTCCTCAACCCTAAACTGTAAGTGCTTCCCACAGAACACCCCAGGAAACACCATGCAATGATGGGTCCCACTCAGCCAGGTGTGCTTCCAGCAACCAGGCTTGACAGTTTCTTTAATTGGACCCCAGGTGAAGATGTGGGCTTGATTTGTGCCCCCAAACATACCCTTTTTGTTGGAATTCATTCAATGTGTTCTGAGAAGCTGCTCTATGCCATGGCCCAGACAGGACCCCTGTTCTCAGGGACCTCTGAGCTAAGGGAGATGAAGCATAGGCATAAAAGGGTAGCAGGGGATCCAAGGCTCCTCATGCCAGTCAGTTCCTCAGGAGCTTGTCTGAGATAAATTCTGCCAGCCACCAGGAATAAGCCACGAAAAGTGCTACCATTCTTGCCAATTTCAAATTGCTCTTCAGCATCCAAAACAAAAACTCTTAGAATTAAAAAAAAATCTAATATGTTATCAAACATTGTATTCAGTTGTCACATTTCTCTTGTCTCCCTCAATCTAGAACAATTTGTAGCCTTTTCTTGAGTTTTGTGAGCTTGACTTTTTTTAAGATTACAGGAATGTTATTATTGTAGACTGTCCTTCCATTTGGATTTATCTAGTCCTTATGATTAGACCATTGTAATGCATTTTGGGCAGATATACCACAAGAATGATGCTGTGTTCTCATTGTAGCCAATGTCATTTGGAACCATGACTGACAGTATTAATGTGATCACATAATTAAGATGCTTAATTAAAAAAGAAAAGATACTTAAAACATCCTTTTCTTCATTCCACTTTTCACCAATAGCTTTCAGCATCCGTTGGTGTTTCTTACCCAAATTAATATTACTGTGGTTCACAAATGGCAATTTCCTAATTTCATTACTTCTACATTTATTAGTTTGCATTCTATTATAAAGAACAACTCTTCACCCCCATTTATTTATCCACTTATGCCAGGTGGACTGTGGTTTCCTATTTTATTCTATGAATCTTAGTCCATTCCTATCATTTATTTTGATACTCAAATTATCCCATATTTGGTTAGTGGACACCCATGCTGGCCTCTCATCATTGTGACAAGCCTGATCATTCTTTGAACACTTCCTTTCTTTCCAGCTCAAAACATTTTAGGCTCATCTTGTTTTTCCTTGCCCCTGGAATAATAATTAGTTATTTCTTCAAGGATACCTGGTGTGTTTTTAGTGGGAAAATGTATTTAGAAACTAATATCTAACAGTTAGACTTGTTTATTGCAATTAGGGTCTTCTTACTCTCAGGCCCACTGAGGACACACATTTACACAGACACTATAAACATACACGTTTACATCTATGTTTATTTCTTTGTCTACATAAATTGAAAATCAAGTTTACATTTAGACCTAAAGTTCCAGTTCAACAGCACAAGGTATATCCTAGCTTTTCCCCCAAGGTGAGAAGCATACCTCTCATTGTTCTCTATCTGTTCTGTAACTTTTTTACCACCACCACCACCCTCAAGTGTGTAAGTAATCTAACATAGCTGGGTTCCCCCATCCTGTGTCTTCATGGTCATGCTGCCAGGGGGCTAGCAGATGTTTCTAAGAGCTTTACATTCATTCATTCCACAATTACTTGTTGAGCGACTACTATGTTCTAGGCGTGTTTCCAGGTGATGGACATAAAACAAGACAGATTAAATTCCCCAACCTCATGGAGCTCACATTCTAGTGAGAGGAGAGAGATAATAAACATGTTTAACAAGTATATCATGCTAAGAAGTGCTGTGGAGGAAGAATTAAGCAGGGAAAGGGAATGAGGAAGGAATGGGAGATAATTGCTGTTTTACCTAATTTTGTGGTTATCCTAAGAAGACCAAAAATATTCACCTACTATTTAGATGAAAAACAACCAACCTAATCACTCTCATGACTTGGAATTATATTTTCTGTGACAGCATCATTCATAGCTTCAAAAAATGCTGTATTTCCAAGAAAAAGTAAAGATATGTTGGAGAAAACTGTGTTAGGGAACTTGAAGGAGGCCTTAAGGATGGCACATGACTATGGCAATGACAATGGAAAGCAGAAACACAAGTGAAGGGCTGGATAAACTTTAACAAACCCTGACAGTGGGAAGTACTATTTCCAATAAAATTATTATTTAAAATGTAAGGTCTTAGGGTGGCGCCTGGGGCTCAGTGAGTAGGGCGCTGGCCCCATATACCGAGGGTGGTAGGTTCAAACCCGGCCCCAGCCAAACTGAAACAAAAAA